>NC_092745.1:21722106-22029828 GCF_047496795.1 Chiloscyllium punctatum | reverse complement strand
CAATTTATGAGAGCGGTGAGGATAGAAGGAGAGGTGAAGCGTGCACTACCGGGAAGGGTATGTTTTCCCGCATTTAACGGGACTTACGTCGGGATTCCGACCTCCATTTGCCGAGGGGTGCGGGAGAGGAGCGAAGGACTTCTGGGAAGTCATATATTTGTGTGGTTGCGTTACCCGAAACACTTTGGAAAATACCAGGAACTTGTCAGAGTAATTTGCCACATTGGAGAAGATGTCAGAATTGGAACTGCAATGAAACAGCTTCCTCAGGGACCCGGCTTGTTGTACATTGCCTTAATCGTATCTACTGTGTTCAGATATTTCTCCATGTCACATAGAGTGAATCAGATTGTTTGAAAACTGCCATTTGTGGTTCTGTGAGCATCCTGACGAATTGAAGATGATGATAGACTCAACACTTAAGGCTGAGTATGGTGTAGATATTACATCCTTGTCTTTTCCACTGATGTGCAGGTTTGTTCATTATTTAGGATGGGGACATGTGCATGACACTCTCCTGCAGTGAGTTGTTTAATCCATTTATGACTGAATGTGGCAGGACTGCACAGCTTCGAACTGATCTGTTGGTCTTGGGATCATTGCACCCTCTCTGTCAGATGTTAGTTCTGCAGTTTGGAATGTAACCAGTCACGTGCGGTAGCTTTGTGGTTTGCCATCAGTTTTAGGTTCTGACCCTGGCATGTTTACCCACACTCGTCATTGAACCACAGATCAGTTTACTGAAAATGGTACACAGAGGGATTATCCCGGGCAAGAAGTTGCATTTTACAGTTAAATATAATTCTGTTTCTGTTGTTGCTGTGGGTTACAGCACCACATGGAATACACAGTTTGAGCTACAATATCTCCAATACGGTTCTGCTGCCTGTCCCTCAGTTCACACCAAGTCAAATTCACCGATCAGCAGTGTACTCAGTGGCCCACTTTGGTTTCTGATGTGATAAACGTCCAATTTTATATTCTCATTCCACTGAGGGGATCTATTTGGTGTCACAATTATAATTTGTCTCACTCCTCAACACCCTTTAACATATTCATCTGAATCCTTTCCTTTCCAGCATGTGCTACCTTCTGTGTTTAGAGCGAATAACTTTCGCTCTGTTTTTCTCCCTGACTAAGAATAAGAGCTCTGTAGTGTCAGCTATACCAGCCTTATGTCATTTCAGAACCACGGAAACTGTGCATCTTGTGTTATCTTTCATTTCCCGGTATATGGCGCTCCAGGTTGGATTAGAGGTTTTAGCAACGTTGACATATGCTTTAGAAACGTGTTGCAAAACAGAAGATGCTGGAGAAGTTAAGCACGTTTGGCAACATCAGTGGAGTGAAAGTAGAATTAATCATTTGGGTGCAGTCATTATTCTTCAAGGTTCAGTTTCTTTTTTTGTTCTGTTTTCAGGTTTCCAGTATCCTCGGTTATTTGTTTAATTGAAAATGTGTTTTGTTCATTTCTGGAGAAATATAGCAGATCTGGCAGCATCTGCGGAGAAAGCGTTTCAAGTTCCATGTGGCACTTCTACAAAACATTAAAGGATTGTAAAATAAGCTTTTTAATCCCTTGACAGAGGTAGAGGAGGGGTGACGGGAAACAGACGGTGTGGAGGCGCAATGCCACTGACGAATGGACTTTTGGTTGTAGTAAAAGAGAAGCTAATGTAAAATGAGCATGAATTAGATTGTGAAGGGGGAATGGGTTCCTGAATTGAGATCAAGACCAGCGATTCACAAACAAGTCAAGTTCATTGGGATTCCAGGAGAAAGAATGTATGAAGATTGGGGAACAGCAATAATGGCATCAGGCTGTAAAGTTATGGAATTGAATGTTAACTCCTTCAGGCTGGAACGCACCAAAATGTAAAATGATGTGTTACTCGAGCTTGGGTTGTGCTTCATTGGAACATTACAGCAGCCCAGGACTGAAATGTTAGCATGTGAGCAAGTTAGGTTATTGAAATGGGAAGCAATGAGAGGATCAGGATCATTCCTACAGACAGAGTGGGAGTGTTGCTTAATTCCGTCTCTGTTTGGTCTCCCCAGTGTAAACGAGACTGCATTGTGAACAGCAATGAAAATAGATTGGATTGAAAGAGTACAAGTGAAATGCTGCTTCATCTGGAAGGTGTATGTTAGGTTGTTAAGAAATGGGGAATGAGTCCGCAATGGTTTCAAATGTCCAAATTTATTTCTTTTTATGTCTAGACTACACCGTTCCACAACTTGGAGGGAGTAAGTACTACAGGTGCGGGAGGACAGAGTTAATAAATTTGGAGCTGGATAAACACAGCAGACCAAACAGACTCAGAGGAGAAACAAAGGCAATATTTTGATCTTGGACCTTTCGTCAGGACTGGCGAGGGGGAGGGGAGACGAGAAATGGAGGGGATGGAATATGGAAGGGTGAAGGGTAGGTATGGTGGTGGTAGGTGCATGCAGGTATGAGGTTACTGTGATTGGACAGTGGGAAGGGTGGAACGGATATGATAGTGAGAAGATGGACAGGTGAGTCTGGTCTGGGAGTACGGAAATGGGTTAAGGCTGCAGATGGAGGGATTTTGAAGCTGCCCTTGTCAATATTGAGGCGATTGAGCTATCAGCTCCAAAGGTACACGCTCAGGTGGTGTTCTTCTGACAGTGGACAGGCTAAGGATGGGGATGTCACCAGATGGGTTGGAAGAGAAATTAAAATGGATAGTAACTGGAATGTCGGTTTGGTTGTTGCGTGCAGAGCACTGATGTTCCGTACAGGAACTGATCCTAACCCCCCCCACCACCACAACCCCCCCCCCCCCGCCAGGCACGTTAAAACTGCCAATGTGGTCTCCTCTCTATCAGGTAGACCAAAGAGACACTAAGGGAAATATTCATGGAGCATCTGCTCTCTGCACGCATTACCCAACACAACATTCCAGTTGCCATTCATTTCAAATAACTCCCTCACCCGTCCCGTGCTCATCCGGTGATAGGTCCATCGTTGGCCTCCTCTACTGTCAGTGGGAGGCGAAACAGAAACTGGGCAACGCAACATGGTATTTCAGCTGGAGCGATGACAGCTCAATGGTCTCAATATTGACTTCAATGGTTTCAAAGTCTCTTCACCCACAGCCTTATCCTATGTCTACCTTCCCCGACTTAACAAATCTGACCATCTTCTCATTTGCATATCCGCTTCAACCTTCCCACTGACCAATCACAACATCCCCCTACTTTCATTCCCTCTCGCCATCACACCAACTCTTCCCCCAGCCCCACGCCCCTCCCTCTATTTACTTCCTTGCTCCCCTTTCCCAGCTCCATTCCTGATTAAGTCTTTCAGCCTAAAACGTTAATTTTCCTGTTCGTAGGATGCAGTCTGACCAGCAGTGCTTTATCATATGTATTGGCTGCATCGTTGCATGTTGAGACCTCCGGAGCAACAGATTTTATTGTGCTTTCTGTGTATATTTTAGTCTGTTTGCTGACAAGTTCGTCTCAACATTCTCACTACAGGGTCAACGAAACAATATCTCTGTCACTAATGTTCCTGTCTGATTTGAACTGATTTCCTTTGTTTCAACCGTACTTTCAAGTCTGCTGTTCGCAATAGCATTGCAAATTTAACTCTCGTTATGCTGTAGCTTAATCACGCCATTCCCAATATACTTCACAACTTCCTTGTTCTTATACTCCACACATCTATTCATAAACCCAAGGATCCATTAAGTACTTCTACAACAGTAAGTACAACAGTTTCAACTTGCCCGACCATTTATAATTTCCTGTCTTCTCTCTCCTTAAAAGGGGTGGTTATATTTACCAGTCCTCCCCCACTCCAAAGTTTCCTGAAAGATCACCAGCAATGCCTCCACAATCACCTTGGGTATCACTTTAGAACGACGAGGTGTAGTCCAAGTGGTCTCGGTGATTGATCCAACTTCACCTTTGCCAGCACTTTCTTACTGAGGTCAGTATACTCACCTCTATACCCTGTCTCTCTTGAAGTTCGAACATTTTGCTGCTGTCTTCCACCGTGAAGACTGATGCAAAGTACCTATTCAATTCCTCTTTTCTTCCCATAAGTATTCAAGCCTCATTTGACAACAGTCCTTTATTTGTCTTCATTCCTTGTCTTCCTCTTGTTAGAAATCTAAAAAATCTCTTGCAACATTCTTTGACATGATTAACAAGCATAATATCATATTTCACCCTTTCCTCCCATTTGCTGCTTTAGTTATCCATAGTGGAATTTGTAGGTTTCGTCATCGTCTGGGTTTCCAAAATCTTCACCACATTGAGTGCATTTACTTTTGGTTTTATGCTGTCCCTGAATTTGTTATCACTCACAGCTGCCTTGTCTACCACTGAAAATCTTTCTTCTTACTTGGGATGAATTTCTGATGTGCTGCTGAATTATCTCCAGAAACTCCTGTCATTGCTGCTTCACCATCTTCCCGTGCTCAGCTCCCCTTCCAACAAACTCTGGCCAACTCCTGCCTCATATCGTTTTCGTCACATTACTCAATTACAAGCTATGTCCTCCAAAAGTGAGCAATAGATGTAAACTGAAGGAGGGAGGTTTGAGACATGGGACACGAATAATTATTGGAGGATTTATTAATTAGATGGAAAGACAGAGAGAGAGAGAGAATATAGACGTGGAGATGTAAAATTTGAGAGGTCTACTTAATTGATAGAATTAGATGTGCTTCTGTATTTGGTTTGACAATTCCTGTGTGCTGTGGTCCTTTGTACAATGTATGCGCAACAGATTAATATGTTGAAATGTTGGATCTGATGCCAAAACGTTTATCTCCATCAATATGACAAGCACCATCTGTTGACAGGACCCAGCAGGTCAATGTATATGTTTCCTGCATATGGAACACCAGAAGCAGGAATTTTTAACATACATCCCAATAAGAATGAGAGATTAGATTTGGAAATGTCAGAAAGGGGCAGGAGGTAGAGGGTGCGTTGAGAGAAGGGGAACATAACATCTCAGCTGAAGAGTAAATAACATATTAATGTTTTATAAATTTTGTAATTCGCATGCATCATTTTTGTTAACTATGTCTCTCCTGTTCATTCTGAAGATGGTGCGCACATACGAACAATCTTACCAATCTGCGCACACACACATGTGTCAATCATTGTTCTACTATTCCATTTCAAATTATCCTGTTTTGCTTACACTATCACTTGCCATTCCTTCTTCCTAATATATTGTGTTTATTTCTCTACATTTTATTTTATTTTGTCTGTCAAAAAACACTAGGGACTGGGGGGATTTCACTTTACGCCTCATCAGTCTCTCCAGCCACTGTCTTCTATTCCTTTCAATTTTTAACCCTTGAAAAATACATATTGTGTCTGACCGTGAATCCTAATAAACAGGTCAATTTGGAAGAGAACAATTACTTTTGGGCGAAGGCTACAAAAAATGTTAAAAAGACAAGGCATACAAACTGTGCAATAAGATGTTTGCATCTTTACAAAAAAATTATTGAATTGCATTGTCTCAACGGTAAACAATTAACTGAAAGTGCTGTGAGAGTAAAATCCAGATAACTCCTTATTTTTTGTGTATGTTCAGGGCTGTTGTGCGCAGAGATAGTTTTTATATGGGAAGTTGTTGTGGTGGACGAGGCTTCAATATAGTAACAACATCTCGATTACTTCTGTGTACTGATGATTATTCAGGCAGGTGACTACCCCATCCTCGCTATCTTTGGTGCTCCTCGTGAGCCTCTCTCTGCCCATTTACTAATTCTCTAAAACGCTGTGAATGTCATCGCTTTCTCTGTCATGTATATTTGTCAAAGATCCAAACTATTGTCTTCGGTGTCAATCACAAAATCCATTTCCATTCCATGAATTTCATATCCTTCACTTGCAAACATCCGAGGATAAACAAGAGTGTTCATAACCACGATTACCATTTCGTCCTGACCTCATTTCTATCTCAATATTCCGTCGACCACAAAACCTGTCCTCTACCACCTTGGCAATATCCCCAAGTCTTTACTTTTGCCTCAACGCTGTTTCCGAATAAACCATTATTCACACCTTTCCAGTTGCAATTCTCTTCTGACACCTCTTCCCATTTCAGATATTTTGATCGCAAACGTTTTCTTACATCGTCCTGCACCCGGTGCAAAGTGTGAAGTCAGTTGGATTCTAAAATGAGGTGGTCACAGCTTTGTGTCAACTGTTTCAGCATAACCTGTAACCTCGCACAAGGGAGATGACTATGCTGTTAGTGACCAGGAAGTGAAAGTTTCATTGAACTCTTTTGATTCTAGAACTCTCTGAGCAGGAGTTGGTGTCACGTCCATCATCCCACAGTTGCAGTGCTCCAGTGTATTCACACAGTGATGGAATCCATATCAGTATCCTGCTTAGGGTAATACCTTCACGCTGTCTCCACAATGGAAGGTACCAAAAATCTTCCAGAAGTACTATGCGACAGACTGACTGGTGTAAATAAGAAACTATGCATGATTAGAATTAATAAAGAGAACTTACTCAAAAAATCTAATTGAATTGAAGGTTGGCAATTACTGCACCAAATGAGCTCCATCCCAGAGTTTTCAGGGAAGTGGCAATACAGCTCGTGAAAGTCTTTGTAGAGTCACATAGGACAGAAACAGACACTTCGGTCCAACCAAATATAGAGTCATAGAGATGTACAGCAGGGAAAGAGACCCTTCAGTCCAACCCATCCATTCCGACCAGATCTCCCAACCCAATCTAGTCCAACCTGCCAGCACCCGGCCCATATCCCTCCAAACCTTTCCTATTCAGATACCCATCCAAATGCCTCTTAAATGTTGCAATTGTACCAGCCTCCAACACTTCCTCTAACAGCTCATTTCATACATGTACCACCTTCTGCATGAAAAGGTTGGGCCTTAGGTCTCTTTTATATCTTTCCCCTCTCACCCTAAATCTATGTCCTCTGGTTCTGGACATCCCGACTCTAGGGAAAAGATTTTGCCTATTTACCTATCCAAGCACCTCATAATTTTGTAAACCTCTGTAAGGTCACCCTTCAGCCTCCGACGCTCCAGGGAAAACAGATCCAGCCTGTTCAACTCCCTGTAGCTCAGATCCTCCAACCCCGGCAACATCTTTGCAAATCTTTTCTGAACCCTTTCATGTTTCACAACATCTTTCCGATAGGAAGAAGACCGGATTTGCATGCAATATTCCAACAGTGGCCTAACCAATGTCCTGTACAGCCGCAACATGACCTCCCAACTCCTGTACTCAATACCCTGACCAATAAAGGAAAGCATACCAAACGCCTTCTTCACTATCCTATCTACCTGCGACTCCACTTTCAAGGAGCTATGAACCTGCACACTAAGGTCTCTTTGTTCAGCAACACTCCCTAGGATCTTACCATTAAACGTATAATTCCTACTGAGATTTCCTTTCAAAAAATGCAGTACCTTGCATTTATCTGAACCATATTCCATCTACCACTTCATAGCCCATTGGCACATCTGGTCCTGATCCTATTGTAATCTTAGGTAACCCTCTTCGCTATCCATTACACCTCCAATTTTGGAGTCATTTGCAAACTTACCAACTGTACATCTTATGCTCGGATCGAAATCATTTATGTAAATGACAAAACGTAGAGGACTCAGCACTGATCCTTGTGGCACTCCACTGATCACAGTCTTCTAATCTGAAAAACAACCCGCCACCACCAGCCTCTGTCTTCTACCTTTGAGCCAGTTCTGTATCCAAGTGTCTTGTTCTCCCTGTATTCAGTGAGATCTGATCAATGAGGACTCAATGAGCTGAATTACCTGTTTCCAGGCATTCAAGGATGACAAATTGGAGATGCCTGGGCTGATGAATGTACACAAATGTTCTCCTGCAGTGATGTCCCACGGCTGGGATTATTGATGCACAGCGATGATAAACAACTTCCCTTGTGTTTTGAATGACTCCAACTAGTGGAGAGGTCATAATTGATTCTTATTAAGTGCAATTTTGCTTTGGCTCATTGATGTCATCCTCAGTCAAATATTGCCTTGAGTTCAGGAGCAGTCCCTCTGACCTGTGCACTGCGTTCCCTCTATTTTCACATCCATGGATGGTGCACAAGCAGAGAATGTTTTCTTCAAACAGAGTGTAATGAATGTCACGAACTCTCTTAAACAGAGTCTTGGGAGATCTAGATCACTGAAAGGGACCAGTGGTGTCCAACAGGGTTCGGTTCTGGGGCTTTTTTTAAATTTTTATAACTAATTTGGATGAGGAAATTAAAGAGTATGTTAGTAAGTTTGCCGATGACACGAAAGTTGGTGGAGTGGTAGATAGTGTGGAAGGTTGCTTTCTGTTACAAATTGACATTCATAGGATGAACAGCTGGGCTGAGAATTGCCAGATGGAGTTCAACCTGGAAAAGTGTGAAGTGATTCATTTTTCAAGCTCGAATGTGAATGCAGAATACAGAATTAATTGGAGGACTCTTGGCAACGTGGAGGAACAGAGGGATCTTTGGGTCCATGTCCAAAGATTCCTCAAGGTTACTATCCAAATTTGTAGGATTGTTAAAAATGGTGTGTTAGCTTTCATTAGCAGGGCGATTGGGGTAAAGAATCACGAGTTCCTGCTGCAGCTCCATAGAGTTCTGGTTAGACCGCACTTGGTATACACCCATTATAGGATCATGTGGAATGTTTAGAAAGGGTACAAAAAAAATTACCAAGATGGTGCCTGGACTGGTGGGCAGAGCTTATGAGGAAAGGTTAAGGGAACTAAAACTTTTATCATTAGAGCGAAGAAAGATTGGAGATGATTAAGTGGAGGTATGCAAAATGATGAGAGACAGAGAGAGAGTGAATAGTCAAAGAATGTTTTACCCAAGGCAGAAATGGCAATCTCGAGAGGGCGTAAAATTAAGGTGATTGGAGGAAGGTTTAGGGGAGATGTCAGAGGCAGGTTCCTTACATAGAGAGTGCTAAGTGTGTGGAATACGCTGCCAGCAATGGTAGTCGAGTCAGATATGTGAGGGACATCTAGGCGACACTTGGATAAGCAAATGGGAGATTATGCGCAGAAATATGGACGTTTTCTGATCTCAGAGTAGTTTAAAATATGGGCATAACATTGAGGGGCGAAGGGCCTGTACTGTACTGTTCTATGTCCTATGCTCTATGTTCTAAGAAAGTATTTAGAGAGGCGGTAGATGTATTTTGACTTGTCATAGAGTTGAGGTCTATGACAATTGGAACATGAAAGAGGACTTGAGTCCTAGAGCAGACCAGCAATCATATTACTGAATGGCAAGTCATGCTTTGGTGGGGAGAGGGGGAGGTGAACGACCTGCCCTATTTCTGATGGTCTCACATTCTTTTATTGGAAATTTAGTGGACGTTATTTTCCTGCAAGGTGTTTTTATTGAATGTTGCAGTCAGAGTGTCCACAGGATTTTATGAGCCATCTTTGGGTGATGTTTGGGGGTTGTATTCACAGTGCATACGGGTCTACAACATGACCAACAAATGAAGCACAAGTTGCAGCGAGGGGTAGCCCTGTAAAGAGGGTTCTCTTTCATATCCAGCCTTGGTTTTAAATTAAATTTTTGAAATCTCATGAACAATGTGTGACAGTCTTGAGGGGCTGAATGGTCTCCTCTGTTTCTGTGCACCAGGTGATAGCAGTAAGTGACGTCTAGCAGGTTTGTGGTTTTGAAACTAACATAGGAACATGGGACTGAGGGACGAGAGTGGGTCATTTGATACATTGAGCAATCTCCACTAGGCACTAAGATTGTGTCTGATCAGGTTGTGGTCTCAGCCCTACTTTCCTGTCTGTATCCCATTATCCGTGATTCACTTCTGTGTCAAATATTTAACTAACTCAGCATTGAATACATGCACAGAGAGACACTGCAAACTTCTGGGGAAGAGAATTTCCACTCGCAAGGTTCCTTTAGAATTTCTCCTCACCCCTCTTTTGGCATCAGAGAGTCATATAAAATGGAAACAGACCATTTTGTCCAAATTGACCATGCCACCCAAACATCCTAATCTGTTCTAGACCCATTTGCCATCATTTGGGCCATATCCCTTTGAACCATTCCTATTTATGTACACATCCAGATATGTATTAACCCTGTAAGTGTACCCAATTTCACTACTTCCTCTGACAGCACTTTCCATACACGCATCAGCCTCTGCATGAAGAGATTGCCCCCATGTCCCCTTCTAAAACTTTCTGCTCTCAACTTCAACCTATTCCGTCTCGTCTCAACTCCCAACCCTGGGAAAAAGACCTTGGGCATTCAGACTATCCATGCCCCTCAGGATTTTATAAACTTCTGCCATGTCACTACTCACCCAACGACAGTCAGGGGGAAAAGCCTCAACCAAGTCTCATTCTCCCTGTAGGCGAAACCCTCCAGTTGCAGAAAGTCCTTGTAAATTCTTTTTGCATATTCTCAACCTTAACAGCATTCATCCTTCAGTCGAGCCAAATGACGTGGCATCACCAGCATCCTGTACAGGTGCAATTTGCCACCCTGACTCCAATATTCAATACTCTGAACGATTCAGGCAAGCACACTGTTCACCACCCTGACGAGCTGCGACTCCACTTTCAATAAACTATGAGCCTGCATCCGTATGTCTCTTTGTTCGGCAACATTCACCAGGGTACTGCTCTGCTTTAACTTACCAAAATGCAAAACCTCACAAAGATCTCCATTAAACATAATCTTCCAGTCGTTCCCCCTTTGATGGTCAATGGTGCCGTTGCAGTCTGAGATAATCTTCTTCACTCTCCGCTGCACCACTCTGTTGATGTTATCTGTAAACCTGCTAAGCTTGCCTCCAATATTCGCATCTAATTCGTATATATATATATATATATATATGAAAAGCCGTGAGCTCAACGCTGATTCTTTCAGCACACCACCGGCCACAGTCCTCCAGTCTGGAAAACCGTCCGTTACCTTCAAGCCAATTTTGTAAGCAAATGGTTCGCTTTCCCTGGATTCCATGTGACATAACTTTCGTAATCTGTCTACGATGAGGAAACTTATCAAAAGTCTTGCTGAAGTATGTGTAAACAATGCATATCACAGTGCTCTTCGTCAATCCTTTTTGTCACCTCTTCAAAATACTCAATCACATTAATGAGACATGATTTCCATCACACATAACCATGTTGATTATCCCTAATTAATCCTTGTCTTTCGAAATGCATGCAAATCCTATCCCTCGGAATCCCCTCCAACAACCTACCCTACAGTGACTTTAAGCTCAATGAGTCTATAATTCCCTATGTTTTTTGGCTCACTCTTCCCTTTTTCTACTCCCACTCCTCTACTGGCCACAAAAACAAAATAACGAGGTTGGAGTTATGTCCAATGATATAATTCTCAGAGTGTGTCAGATTAGGTGTTAGGAAAAAGACAGGCAGATTTCTTTAGTCTGCTAAAACAACACGTTTCTGACCAAAATAAAGTTACTCAAACCATGATGGAAAGAAGAATGATGAGAGGACATTGCAAACATGTACATTGATATTTCCCTTTGAAAAATACTGAGGAACACACACACACAGATTCATACACACGCAAATGCGTGCATACACGCGCGCACACAGACACACACAGACATGTAGGTTTGAAAACAGACTGAAAAGCAAAATCGCTGCTGTGATCAAATATTATTTGAACACACCACAAAAGGAAAAAAAAAAAATCAGAGTTTGGCTCAAGTATTGTTCTACTTAGAGAGGCATAGAGACCTGCAGGGTGGAAACAGGCCTTTTGGCCTAAATTGGTTTATGCTGATCAAAACACGCATCTACACTTACCACACTATCCTGCACTTGGCCGATATCTTTCTAAACCTTTCTGATCGCAAGATCTTGTCCAAATGCCATTTATACTTTATTAATGTACCTGCTTCAACCACTTGTGCTGTTAGCTCATTCCATATGCATAACACACTCTGTGTAAAAAAGCTGCCCCTGAGGTTCCATATTATTCCTTGCCCTCTCACCCTAAACTGCTGTCCTGTAGTCTTCGATCGACCAACTCTGCGAAATAGACTGAGTCCATTCACCCTATTCAGACAATTGATTTGTGGCAACATCCTTGTCAATTTCGTTGCTCCCTTTCCAGTTTAACAACTTTCTTCCTAAAGCAAAGTGATCAAAACTGAACACAACACAGTTTGCTGCCTCACTAAATCATGTATAACAACAACATGACTTCCCAACTCTATACTCAATTCCCTGATTGATGAAGGCCAGTGTGCCAACAGCCTTCTTCACTGCCCTGTCAACCTGTGACTCCACTTTCAGAGAACCATGATCCTGAAATCAAGGGTCCCTCCCTTCCACTGCACCCCTTAAGGACCTGCCATTCACCATGAAGCTTCTACCTTGATTTGACGTTCCAAAATGCAAGACCACGCACTTACCTATATTAAACTCCATTTTCCATTTCTCGTCCCAGTTCCCCAACAGATCAAGGTCCTGCTTCAATTTCTAAGATCCTTCCTCACTGTCCACGATAACGCATATTTTAGTTTCATCAGCAAACTTACTAATCATGCCTTGGACATTCTCATCCAATTCATTGATATCGACTCCATACAGCAATGGTCCCAGCACGGACCCCTGAGGCACTTCACTTGGCCCCCGTCCAACAATCATTCTTCGACTATTACTCTGCTTCTTACCATGAAGCCAATTGTACATCTAATTTGTTGGTTCGCCTGAATTGCATGCGATTTAACGTTTCAAAGTAGCCTACCATGTGGAAACTTACCAAAGACCTTACCAAATCCGTACAGATACATCTACCAACCTGCACTCGCCAACCTTCCCGGCCACTTCATCAAAGCACTCTTAACAAATTTATGAGGTATGATCTCCCATTCGCCATGTTGACTATTCCAATTCAAATCCTGTCTTTCCAAATGCATATATATCTTATCGCTCAGAAACTTCTCAAGTTACCTATCTACAACAGATGTTAGGCTGACTGGTCGACAGAAACGAGGCTTTTCTTTACTTCCCTTCTTGAATAAGGGCACAGCATTCGCTCCCTGCCCAGCTTCTCGGACCTCACCAGTCGGAAATGATGATGCAAAAATAGCAGTTAGGGTCCCTCTAATTTCTCCTGTAGCCTCGTGCAGTGTTGTTGAATATATCTGGTCATGACCAGGAGATTTATCCACCTTCGTACATTCGAGTACATACCACACACCTGTCCTGTGATGTAGACTGTCCCCATGATATGGCCACGAACTTCCCCATATTCTCAAGTGTTCATGTCTTTCTTCATGGCAAACAGGTGAAGAAATATTCATTAAGACTTTTCAAACTCTTGCTGTTCGACACATACATGTCCATCTTCTTCCCTGATGGGCCCTTTTCTCTCTGTCGTTATTCTTTATTTTCTTTATTATACTTCATATAATCTTTGGAGTCACTCTAATTTTTTTAAGCCAAGGCTGTCCCATACCGCCTTTTCGTCCTCGTTATTTCCTTCCTCAGTAAACTCGTGTATTCCCTGAATCCTCCAGGGATTCCCTTGATCCCAGTTGTCTGTGTTGAATCCAATTTTGTTTGTCATTTATATTAACGATTTAGATGCGAATTATAGAAGGCATAATTATAAATTTGCGAATGATATCAAGGTAGGTTGTATAGTGGACAAGGTTTGTATAATGGTGAACAGTCTAAGACTACAAAGAGATCTTGATCAATTCAATCAGTGAATCATAGAGATGTACAGCAGAGAAACAGACCCTTGGACGCAACCAAGCCGGCCAGATATTCTGAAGTAATCAAGTCCCATTGGCCAGCATTTGTCCCAAATCCTTTTAAACACTTCATATTCATATTCCCATGCTTTTCAAATGTTGCAATTGCACCACCTCCAACCCTTCCTCTGGCTACTCATTCTGTAAACGCACCAGCATCTGCATGAAAACGTTGCCCTTTAGGTCCCTCATAAATGCTTCTCTTCCGTCCTTAAACTTATGCTCTGTAAGTTTTGGACCTTAACTATTCACTATATTATTTTGTAAGGCTCTCGAAGGTGAAAATGTGACTCAAATCAACGTGAATGTCTTTGCTTTCAGGAATCCCGGGCCGAAACTTTGAAATTCAATACGGACATCGCTTCCTTCTCCATCAAATCACAAATCTAAAACAATTTTCTTCCACGTTTTCAGACATATAATGAATCATTCTCTGTTGGACCCTACACCTTTAGGCTCAGAAGTAGGGGCACTACCATCACTCAGCAATAGGCACCTAAAGCTGCAACATGATTCTGCTGTATTTGTTCATCAGCATGTTCTGACATTCTGTGACACACCTCCACAACAGGCAGGACTTGAATCCAGATCATCTGCACCAGACATAGGGACACTACCAAACGTTCTTGGACTGGAATTGAATGCAGCTCTGTCTCAGAGGTCGGCGCACCAGCACGACACATGACTTAAACCAGGCCCAGAATTTGGGTCATATTTGAAGTGTCAGCTTTCAGCTCTGTATGGGTTTATTAAATTCTGATTAACATTCTGAAACACACAGGCAACAGTTCCCATTGTTAAACAAATAAAATATATTAGTCTCAACTATAGGATGATGTGTTTATCTGCTCTGCCATCGAGATAAACTATGAACATCTTTAATTACTTGGCTAGGATTTCCAGCTTAAATGGTTATTACCTGTAATCTGCAACACTATGGAAAAAAAGGCTGCAAACACACTCTGCACTATGAAGGATCTCGAAAAAGATATATATACTGAACACCAGAGATGAGGAAATAGCACAATTTCTGGCCAAAAGATACTTGTCACTAATTCCAACTCCTAACACGTGGTTTCAGTCTTCCTAAAATCATTCATTGTTTCAAGATAACTGTTTTCTTTCCAGCTTCTCCTTACCCACGCTTCCATCTGCTTGTGCAGGGCAAACCAAGCTCTGGGTCTTTGGGAAAATCAAGGCTGGTGTTCGTCGGTCTTCTGTAGAGGGGAGTTTCAATTTAATCCTGACGGGGAAGGAGGAGGGGTCAGGAACATCACTCACTGGGATGACGTGTGGCAGATGGAGTTTAACTTGGATACATGTGAGGTATTGTATTTTAGAAAAACATACAAAGGCAGGGTTTATCCATTTACCGATAGTACGTTGGAAGCGTTATAGAAAAGAGGGAACCGGGATGCAAATATCACTCTTTGACATTGTGGCACACAGAGACAGGGTGTTTAAGGTGCCTTCATTGCTCACACTTTTGAGTTTAGAAGTTGGGACGTCATGCTGAGATTGTGCAGGACATTGATAAAGCCACATCTGAAGTATTGTGTGCAGTCCTGTTATTAGAAGGATATTATTAAGCTGGAGAGGGTTCAAAAGAGATTTACCAGGATGTTGCTGAGAACAACACATCTTCCGCCTCAGGACCCTACAAACACACGGCATGAACATTGGATTCAGCAGTTTTCAAATCTCCCCACGCCCACCCAGATCCCAGATCCAACCCTCTGAATCGGATCCACCCTCTTGAGGGAACCTACCTGTCCATCTTCCTTCGTACCTATCCGCTCCACTCTCCCCACTGACCCATCACTATCACCTGCCACCTTCACCCATCTGTCGCCTACTTTTTCCACAGACCCACCCCCACTACCTATTTATTTCTCATCCACCTTCCCCCTCCTCAGTTCTGAACAAGTGTCTTGTCTGAAACGTTGACTCGCTTGCTCCTCGGATGCCGCCTGTCCTACACTGCCCTTTCCACCAAAACACTTTATCCAAACTGAATTCTTCATCATTTGCAGTCCCCATTGTCTCTGAGGTACAATTACCTGTTAACATATCCACGCTGTCTGTCTGTGATAACCTTAAGCTGTCTGCGGCACATTCTCTCTTCAGATCATGGACTGTAACAAGTCTCTCAATGTCTTTTGATATTGTAATGCCTGAGCAGTATTCACAAGATGTATGTTTCAATTTTTAAACAGGGAAGCACACTTACGTTCCAATAAACTCTAGCATTACTCCCATATCCAAGGCAGAATGAAAGGTTTCACACAACAGATCTCCCAGCTCCAACATTCGTTCCCTCAGGCAGCCTCACATATCCCATCCAGGATGCATAACTCTTAATCATTATTTTGAATTTTAATCAAACAGTGTTCACTTGAAAGATGTTGGCTGGGGTTATTTGTTCAGGAACTGTGATTACTATTACTTTCCATGGATTGTAATTATACCAGTGGAAGGTTTCCATCTGTTAATGATAAATGGGCTCTGTTCATTACGTTATCCCATAGTATGGGCAGGAGTATCACGGACAGCACTAACAGGGATCAGCAAATCCAAAGAGAGGGGGAGAAGTGATCAGAAAATGAGGACATTAGACTGGACTGATCCAACAATCGATCAGGATCTGCGAACAATAGATTGAAATGTTCCAACAATGGATCAGAACCTTAGAACATTAGACTGGAATGTCCCAGCAATGAATCAGAATCTGACAACATTTGACTAGAATGTTCTAACAATGGACAGGACTTTATCCCATGGTCTTCACTGGTTTTCCCAGCCTTGGAAATCATTAGGTTGGCCGATCTACAATGTACTGCTGGTTATTCAAGCTTGTTACTATTCCATCTCGCTGTAGTTGGTATTCCTGGTGAATAATTCTAAATGTCTATTAAAGAAGTTCTACCTGAATTGCTCAACATTTTATTTAAAATTTGGAAAGTTGGAAGTCAACGTTTTCAGTTCCAATCAATAATTGCAATCCAGAGAAATTGTAATTAGCAAATTACTATTTACGACATACTGATCAATATCTGTGTAGAACACAGACCATTCTACAACTCTATAATCCATCTAACCCTTCACAGATTTACATTTCAATATCCTCCCCCAATCACTAATCTTGTCCAATACCACCATCATGACATCCCAGTTTCCTACTCAGCCTCAGTGTAACTTCCGAGTAAACCATCATTTGTGCCTTTGTTAAGTCTGGGTTCACCTGCTTCAAGTCCCTTCCAAGCATGTGCCCAGTAACAAATAATTGCACTTGAGATGTTTAAAATGTTCTCTGCACAGAGTCTGACAGAAGAGAAGACAGTGCATGGTGCTCAAGTCATTCACTCATAATCTAGAGCCACAGAATAATAATCAGTGGAGTCTCATGAAGAAAATTGGTGGCAATGATCTGAAACCATCATCGTTATTTATAGAAATCCCATCAGCTTGCCTCATGTTCTTCAGAGAAAGCAATGGGTCATCCTTCCCTCGTCAGTTCTCTCTGTGGGACTGCGAACCCACAGCGATGAGTTTTACTCTTTACTGTCCTGTGGAACAGCTGAACCGGCCACTCAGTTCAAGATCGGCATAACATGCTGCCCTGGCCAGGGTTGTACACGTCCAGTGAAGGAAGAGCAAAAGTAAAGATAGCTCCCGTTATCTGTCTGTTTCCCATATTCCTTCAGCTCATTTCCATTCAGGTAGGTGTCTATTCCTTATTTCGAGTACTTTCTTTCTTAGGCCCTCCCTAAGAATGATGTTCATCTCCATTGGCACCTCTGGTATCGGCTTTATTGATGCTGACATAAAAATGTAAAGAACTTCAAACTTCCACATCACACGCAGTTTTTTTTAGAAAAGGAATGACTTTTTACAGCACAAAAAAGAAACGGAGATGTCTCGTGAGGGAAAATGATTATTGTGATCAACTCTGAGAGTGTTGTTGAGGCAGTATGTCGGGTACTGGGGACAAAATTTCTCTCCTTTATAAGGAATGATCTGCTTTCCACAGAGAGAATGCAATGGAATTTCACCAGACTAATCCCAGGGATGATGGGACCACGAAGAGTGAGTGAAGATTAATCTGTAGGGCTGGGACAGAAGAAACGTTTATTGCATTGAGGAGGATGGATAGCCACTCATGTTGTTCTCAACAGACACTGATACGGTGGTAAATTCCATGGCTTGCTTTTTCTTAACTCAGGTTACATGATTCTAGATAGTTTAAGAGCCTCTGAGGACACTTCCCTACCGAATGGACACTCCCCATGTCGATTTAAAGAGAGAGAGTACCAGTCTTTGAATAAACTCTCCCAACATTATTACAGTGCATTTGATGTGTGATCATCCTCTGAACGTCATGATATGTACAATCCCAACAGGAGCCATAATACCTCCATTCCAAAACAGTTAACTATTCCCACCAGCTTCTGCATTCTATGGAGAACATGCGGTTGTCTTCTCAGAGATGGAAATGCATCTTTGCGACTTGACACAAAACATTTGGATGTCTTTCTCACTGTCAGCAAACCACGTTAAAGTGTCATGTGCCCCACAGGCAATGGAGCCACGAACAACATCGTGTAGCCGTCTATGAGTGCAGTCTCTCCACGGTTGATTTTTCAGGTTAGAGCAACAATATCAACCTCCTGTTCATGTATAAGTGCCTCGAGGGGACGAATGGCCTCCTCCACGTCCTATGGAACAGGTTCAAGGGTCTGATTTAGCTCTGTATGTTCCTGTTTAACAGTTTGATATACTGACCAGACCCCACCTCTTCCTGTGAAACATGCAGGAGAATTGAATGGGCTGTCCCTCTTCTTGTTCCATAGTTTCCATGGGCTGAATGGTTTTGATATATCACAGTGCAACCAGGTTGAGATGCTGAATGAGCTCCTCTTTTAACTGTGGAAATGTGCAGTAACAGACAGCACTGTTACATGAACGTTACTGACACTTTCACAGCACAAACCGGAATACTGTCCTGGTCTTGCTGCACATGGACCCAGAATGGTTCAGGAGCTGATGTGGGACCAAATGTTCTGAACATTGTGTGATCTTCAGTCATCATCCCCACTTCAGATCTTATGATGGGGAAAGACATTGATGGAGAAGCTGAATATATTTGTGCTGAGGAAGCTATTCTGAGGATCTCCTGAAGAGATGTCCCGGGACTGAGAATATTGTCAGTCACCGACTACAAAGTATTTTTCTTTATGCTCTGAAAGACCCAGACAGGTTACACCTGATTCCCATTCAGCTCAAATAAGTAGGTGGTCCCAAAGAGATTCTCAGTCAATTACTGCTTTGATATCAAGGCGATCCACTCTGTCCTGAGCTCCTGTGTTCATCTCTTGTTCATATCAATTTGTGATGGTGTCTGTATAGGGAGTGTTTTCCTCTCACAGAGGGGAATCAATGTCAGGAATTATCTGGTCTGGAGAGTTCGGAGAGCTAGATCACTGAAAGTATTGAAGAAGGAGTTAGATGGATATTTGACTTGTCAGAGAGTTTCACAACTGGTAAAGAAGACCCAAGGTTTTTTTGATCTACGACTTTGCTATCGGGTGGAACAAAGTAGAGAGGGGGTTCAATCAACTGCTGCTTCTCAGGCAGGGAACATTTTTCTTCCACTTTGTGTTGGAGCGTAAGATAATGTCAATTGAACATCAAACTGTACCATGAGCGCTCTCCATGAACATTCTCTGAAATGGATGATTCTAGACTATATGCAGGGGCATCATTGCTGTGGTTGTACATAGCACCTTTCATGAACAAAAAAAAGTCCCAGCTTTATAATTTGATGATATGCTTATATGCGTCTGTGTAATTTGCAAATATTGATCGATGTCCGTTCTAATATGTGTGTTATTATCAATGCATTTCATTCTTAAAATATATTACCTAGCTTTACTCTCCTTAACAAGAGAAAACATGCATTCAGCTGATACACTTTTCAGAAAGTCATGGATGGTTCAATAAGATTTCTCATCCAAGATCAAAACAGATAAACCCCCATAACAGATCCAGGAATGAATAGAGGGAAACACCTTTAAAAATATCCTAAAAGAATTTTGTTTTAGTTTAGAGGATCAGAACTGCACACAGTGTATCAGATGTGGTATCAGCAATATCACCTGTACAGATGCAGTAAAACATTCCTGCGATTAAACCGGATACCCTTTGCTAGAAACAGCATCATTCCACTAACCTTCAAAATCACTTGTTGCATCTGCAGACTGACTTCATATGATTCATGTCCCAGGAGCATGAAAACCGCCTGTATCACAGAGTTCTGACATCTCTCTCCATTTAAGTTGATTACCATTGTTTTATCATCCTGCCAAAAATAGACAACTTAAATTATGTTATTTCTGCTGATGACTTGCTCACTAAACTTCCCAGTCTATATCACAATGCAGATTCACTACCTCCAGTTGATGACATATTGAAAGACCATCTTGGTGATGAGCTAGTTGAGCTTCAAGCCATTCAGTCCCCTTTCTCCAAATCTTTGATACAGAGTATTGATCATTGATGACCCCACAGGGATCTCTGAGGCACTACAATAGTTACCGCTTTGAAACTTGAAAATAAACGTTTATATCTACCCTCTATTCCCTGTTAGCCACAATTTCCCTGTTCCTGTGTAGAAACTCAGGCAGGTTGAATGGCCTCCTATTGGGCTGTTAAATGTACTCAACGAGATCAATGACTTAATCCTATATTCCCGAGTAACTCCTTCGAATGGCAGAATGATCTTCTCCTGTCTCATTGTACCGGTCCTGTGTGTCAAGATGGGATGCTTCCCTACCCTGTAAAAGCCTCGCGAGGTGTATTGAGGGAACAGCACGTGGGATACGGTCAGAAGTACATCTCTGTAACAGCCTTGAGGGTGTATTGAAGCAACACATGGGGTAGGGGCAGCAGTATATCGCTGCAACAGCCTGGGGGGTGGGGGTTGAGGTATAACACATGGGGTAGAGGTAATAGTACATCTCTGTAACAGCATTGTGGGTGAATTGAGGCACAGTAGATGTTGTAGGGGCAGCAGTTGGCCTTTTGGCTGCATCATTCAGAATGCTCATGGCTGATCCTCGTGTGTCTGACCATCCTTCTCCTGTCTGTTCCCAATAAGCGTTGAATCTCCTGTCAAGCAATGATCAGTCAAGTTCAGGCTTGAATATCTTCAATAACCGAGTCTTCACTGCTCCCTGATGATGAGGACACCGGAGATAGCACAACATTAAAGTGAAAGGGACATCCTTATTTCATTGTGCGACCCGTTATTTTAAACCGTGTTAACCTAACATCAAATCACCACTTCTTTTCAGACATAAGGATACAATAATTAGGAATAAACATAAACCATTCCATCCTCCAACCCTGTCCCACATTCCCACTGACTCTTTCCAATCTCGTATGTTTCAAACCCAGTCTCTGCCGCTGCCTCATGAAGAGAATACCTGAGAGCGTTGCACCACAAAAACATTTAAAAAGGAGCAAAATTAGGCCATTCGGTCCATCCAGTCTGAAATGCAATTCAATAATTTCTTACATGTTCTTCAACCTCATTATCCTGCTTTCAGCCGAGAATCCTTGTTGGTATATATGGTTGTTTAACAATACTTCTTTGTATTTCTATGCCTGAATCTCTGTGCAATGGAGTATCTGTTATTTTGGGAGTGAGAGAGCTGATGTTGAGATTGACAATGGGTTTAAAGTGAGAATTGTCCTTCACTGATCATTGTTCCTTACTCGGTTGGTGGGATGTCGATGTTTCAGAATCTCCACACGAGGCGTCCCGGTCCTCTCCTGCTTGTACCAGGATCCACCCCACATGGCAGGTGATGGGGGTGAGTGAACGGTTACCGGGCACTCCACCACCCGGCATTGCCCTTTCTGTCCTATTCCAGGCTGTTTCTCTTGGAATGGCAGAAAGGGAGGGTGCAGGGAGTGTGTGTTCCTGCTGTTAGCGCTGGTGTAGATGGGGGGCAGTGTGATTTGTCTAAATGGAGTTTGTCCACAGAGTTGTATCCGTAAGGTGTTAAGTGTTTGTGAATTATTGCGTCGGTGACAGAAAAAGAAAGAGGGGAAGGAAGGTGCTGAACTCAAAAGTGAGAGAGATAGTTGTTGAGCGTTATTTGGAGATAGAACGTGAGCTTTGTTCGGGGTATTAACTACATTTAGTGAGTGTGAGGCAGCAGAGAGAATATGGTGACTCTTATCCTGAGAGAGCAGGGAATCTAGTGATGCTTCTCCTGTATTGCTGGCCATTTCTACAGATCATCTTAGCGTCGAGGTGAGCCTCCCTGAACGTCTTGACCAAGTCTATCACTAATAACGCCACAGACCCTGACACTCAGATTCCACAGAATCAGTTTTGGTGGATCTTGTAATTAACAAGGAGAAGCAAACAGTGGTGTGTTTCACACCTAAACCAAACCTGGCGTGCAAATATTTTGCATCATATGCTCTTGAAATTAGATATGCAGGTATATGCAAGGGAAAACAATGGCTCGTGGTATTATCCCTGGACTCTTAACCCAGAGACACATGTAATATTCCGGGGCCCAAGGTTCAAATCCTGCAATGGCAAAAATTGGAATTTGATTTCAGTAAGTATCTGGAATCAAGGGTTTAGGATGACCAGGAATCCATTATCGATTGTTGGAAAAACACATTTGGTTTACTAATATCCTTTAGGGAAGGAAAACTGCTGTCCTTACCTGGTCTGGCCCTCCTGTGACTCCAGACCTCGAACAAAGCTGTTAACTCTAAATTTCCGTCTGGCAGCGGTGGTAAATGCTGGCTATCCAACGACGCCCTCAGCCTGTGAATAAGTGACAAATAATCGTGGGTTCTCCAGCAATAATGGATGGTCTCAAGTTGCATCGAAACTGCATTCATTAAGTGACTATGAATGTTGTGAAAATAATTTCTATACCTGCATATCAGGTAGATAGAAGGGCATGTTGTGAACCAAACTAGAGAGCAGGTTATTTCGGATGTGGTGTCGTGTGGTCAGCAGGACTAATTAGTAACCTTGTTCTGAAGCAGTTTTTGAAATATAGTGACTTTAATATGTTGCATTTTACATGGTGTCTGCATGCAATATCGACTGTTTGAACACTCTGGTCAGACATCATGGAAGCCCGGCGGCTCGAGGATCAGGTTCACTCCAATTAATGGGAATCTACAATATTACATTCAGTGGGAGATAAGCAGTGGTTCTTAGAGTCTAGAGTCCTGCAGCACAGAGAGAGGCCCTTCTGCCAAAACTGGTCCATTCCGCCAAAATGTCCATCCACGCTCGCCCCAATCCCTTGCCACTGTCACTTAATCTTCTAATCATTTCCTATCCGTGTATATTTCCAAATTCCTTCTAAATCTTGTGAATGTAGCCAACTCAACCATTTCCTTCGACAGCTCATTCCATACCGGTACCACCCTCTATGTAAAAAAAAAGCGCCTCAAGATCCCTTTTATTCTTTGCCCTTTGATCTTAAACTGATGCTCTCTAGGCCGGGATTGCCCAACGCCCTTCAGCAAGATCACATTCCCCCCCCCCCCCCCCGCCCCCAGTCTCATACATGCTAAAGTAAAAAGTCCTAGTTTGTTTAACCTCTCCCTATAACTCAGACCATTGAGTCCAGGCAACATCCTTGCAAATTTCTTCTGCACCCTTTCCAGTTTAATAACATCCTTCCTATAGCAAAGTCAACAAAACTGAACGTAGTACTTGAACGTGCCGCTGCATGGAGTATTGCTAAGTCTGAAGAAACAGATGTACTTCATATCAAAATGTCAGAAATAAATGAGCAACATAAGTGTTAATTGCACTGTCGATGTCTGTGTTTTATTTTCCTTCACATTCTGCAGGGACTGGAAGCAATTGTAGATAAATGGAAGGTAGTAAACTTTATCCAAACATTGTAGATGAATGGATTGGATCTAAGTATCCATAAAAGGAAAAAGAGATAGTGTGGAGAACTGCAGATCAATTAACTTAACATCTATAAGGAAACTGTTGGAATCTATTACATAGGGTGTGATATTGGATATTTAGAAATTAACAGCAGCATTTGTGAGAATCAGTTTGAATTTCTGAAAGGGAAATCATACTTCATAAATTTGGGATTGGTTTGAAGGTTATTTGAAGGAATATATGTAAGTGGAAAGTTAAAGTTCGATTTGCTTTCATTAAATGGAATCAGAATATAGATGGAAGGGCATGTTGAAGCAGTTTCACTGCATGTACATGAGACTGTATCTGGAATATTGCATACAGTTTTGGTGAGACTGTACCTGGAGAATTGTGTACAGCTTTGATGACCCAATATGAGAAAGAATATACTGACCACAGAGGATGTGCAATGGACATTGTGCAGATTCATCCATCAAATGGCGAGATTGCCTGTTGAGAAAACGCGGCCTGTGTTCTCCAAAGTTTCAAAGAATGAGAGGTGGGCCACCGTGAAATTTAGAAAATTCAGTAAACATATAACAAGATGGAAATAAACAGGATGTTTCCCTGGCTGTTTACCCTACATTTAAGGCAAATACTGGCAGGATTTGGGACAGGACATTTCAGACCGCAGTAAGGAGGAATTCTTCACTTGAAGGGGACTGACGAACACAGGGGCATGGAAAACTGCTGATAGGGCAAGGTTAGGGAGAATCCTCAAATATTCTGCAAGTGTGGAAAACAGGAAAGAATAACTAGTGAACAGCTAGGACCTAATGGTGACTTGCCAAGTTGCATCCAAATCAACTTTAGTGGTTGGAGACAGAGGCTGGTTGTGTGACTGAAGACCGGTGTCCAATGGTGCACCATAGGAATCAGTGTTGTGTCCCTTTTTATTTGTGATTCGGAGGTGCTGGTGATGGATTGGGGTTGACAAAGTTAAAATTCACACAACACCAGGGTATAGTCCACCAGGTCAATTCGGAGGCACAAGCTTTCAAATCGTACAACCACCTGATGAACAAGCAGCACTTCGAAAGATGTAACTTGGAATAAATCTGTTGGACTATAACCTGGTTCTATGTGATTTTTAACATTATCATTTGTAGTATTCATAAACTATGTAGATGTGAATGTGGAGGGAATGAGGGGGGAATGTGATAAGTAAATTTGTGTTGGACACAAAAAATGGCCGGGTGGTTAACAGTAATGAGGAAGACCCAATGCTACAGGAAGATACAGATGGAATGATCAGATAGTCAGATTAAAGGCAGAAGGAATGTAACCCGGACAAATATGAGGTGATGAACTTTGGAAGAAGGAACCAGACAGCGGAGGACTCGATGAATGACAGCACACTAGGAAGGTTAGAGGGTGTTTCTCCACACATCCCTGAAAGTGACTGGACAGGGAAATGCACAAATTCACAAAGCATAGCGTCTGTAAACATAGTCTTTATTAATCGAGGCACATATTATAAGAGCTATGTGGAACTTTGGTTAGGCCAAAATGGTTTATTGACGTTCCGGGAGCCACAATGCAGGAAGGATGTCATTTCACTGGGCAAGGTGCAGAGGAGATTCCCCAGGATGTTCCCTGGAATGGAGTTTTTTCAGCTGTGGAGAGCGGCTGGACAATATCGGGTTGTTTACTTTGGAGCAGAGGAGGCTGATGGGGATGTAATTCAGAAGGACAATATTAGGAGGAGCATGGACATGGGTGGATAGGCAGCAGTTGTTCCTTTTACTCAGAGGGCCAAACACAAGGGAGCACACTTTTAAAGTGAAGGTTTTGAGGATTAAAGAGGAGCTTAGGATTGTTCTTCACCCAGAGGGTGTTGGGGTCTAGAATGTAGTTCCTGAGAAGGGAGTTGCCACCGGTAACCTCGCAGCCATTACAAAGTACTTGGACGAGCAGTTGAAGTGTCATGACATACACGGTTATGGGCCTAATGTCAGAAAGTGGGACTAATGTAGACCATGGTGCATTTCTGCCAGTACAGAGTCTATGCTTCTGTGATTGTACGGCTGTGGAAGGTCAATCACTGAGCACCTTCAGACAAGCATTGACGTGTTTCATAACTGTATATTCACAAGGGTTATAAAAGTGAACTTCTGTGACAGCTTCAAAAAGTATGTCAATGGCAAATTTAAGGGGAAAAGGGAGAGAATGGAGAATGGAGAACAGGGAAAAGGCAGAATAATGGAGCAAATATTTCAGTTATGTCTTCACAGAAGAAAGCAAAACCAAAAAGCAATCTTCCCAGCAATACTGGAAAACTTTAGTCTGGTGCAGAAAAAGGGAATAGAATGAAAGTAGTAAATAAACGTTTCAGAGAAAGTGTTGGTACTGAAAGTAATGGGCATGGACAAAATCAACTGAGATTTATGAAATGGGAATCATATTTGAGAAACGAACTTTTAGCAAAATTATGGAGAAGCAATCAATGCAATACAATTTTTGTAAATCCCCAAGCCTGGTATGCAAATTCGAATCTTATGGGACTGGGCTTAATATATGGTCATAGTTTTAGAATGGGAGAGCTGGCAGGTAACAGTGAGTAGGAATAAAACCATGTTTTTTGGAGTGGAAGGCTTGGGGGTTATTGCAGGAATCGGGGCCTGGGACCGATCTGCTCCAAATGGAATCAAATGCAGCATCTCCGAGCCTGCGGATGGCACTGAACAAAGTGAGATTGTGAGTGGGTGAGCAAGATGTGACAAAGCTCCAAAATGCCGGAGGCAAGTGGAGTGTCTGGACAAATACGTGGCAATGAAGAGCAATGTGGGTAGATGTGACGTTGTGCCCATGGATGGGAAAAAGGCAACGGCAGCCTACCTTTCGAAAAAGTTGGAAACTGATACTCTATCATGGGAATTCTGCTCCTTTTCCTTGTTTCCTTCTGCACATCCCTCCGGGATGCATGCTGGGGAGTGAGTTCTGAATCCAGGAGTCAATAATGGGAATAGCATTGACACGCTGCCCAGTGTACATAGGCCCACCAAATGGGGAGCTGTAACATTGAAAAGTATCTGAGATGTCCCTATACACCAGTCACTGAAGGCACTATTGAGAGTATGGAAACTAGTTAGAACGATAAATGAGATGTTGACCTTCATTTGAGGGGGATTTGAGTCCAGGAGTAAGGGTGCCTTACTGCAGATGTACCGGGCCTTGGTGAGACCCCGCCTCGAACATTGTGCAGTATTCTGTGCAGTTTTAGTCTCCTTACCTAATAAAGGGCAAACCTGACATTGAGGGAGAGCAGCGAAGGATGACCATACTGATCTCTGGGATGACAGGCCTTTTTGTGGGAGCAGATTTTGAGGTGACTGGGCCTGAATTCCATGGGATTTAGGAAAATGAGGGGAGATCTCAGTGAAATATATAAAACACTTACAGGACGAGACAGATTAGTAGCAGGAATGATACTTCCCTTGACTGGGATGTCTAAAACAAGGGGCCTCAGTATTAGTTACAGACAGATCACTCTGCTTTGAGATGGATAGGTGTCTGAATTCCGAGACTGGTGGAGCTGGGGAATTCTCTCCCACATAATGTCATGGAAGTCAAGGTGGTGACAGGTAGTTCTCCAATAATGTGGTAGCCGTGATCCTGTGGAATACAGTTGTTCAAAATCGTACAATATCAATTATGTGGCCTGTAGGAAAAAAATGTCAGAGGCAAACCACCAACAATATAAGTAAAAGTCAAACCAAAAATATTAGTTAGTCAAATACAAATCATAGCACAGGCTAAGTAAATCTTTAAATCATATATATTGTAATGAAATAGTGCAGGAAAACTAACATCTCAACACTACAATCACTGACTACAGCACTGTGGTGTTACTCAGTTTAGGTTGTGCTTCATTTGAACAGTTGTACAGCCCAGGACTGCAATGTTAGCATGGGAGCAAAGTTAGTTATTGAAATGGGAAGCAACGAGAAAGTCAGGGTTATTCCTGCAGGCAGAGTGGCAGTGTTCCTCAATGCAGTCTCTGGTTGTTCTCGCCAATGTGAAGGAGACTGCATTGTGAGCAGCAATGACAGGAGACTGGATTGAAAGAGTATAAGTGAAATGTTGCTTCACCGGAAACCCAATACAGTTAGAAATAAGGAAGTTTTTCTATGGTTTAAAGATTAATGGTGAAACCACATTTACTTTATAAACGTGTCTCCTTGTTACTGAGCCTTTGAGTAAGGGGAAGGGCTGTTCCCTGATCACCCTGTACAGAACCTCCCCCCACCCCCACTATGCTGTTCAACACCTCCATCAGGAAAACCTCTCAACCTTCTTTGATTAAAAGTGAAATAAAGCAAATGTAACCTCTCTTCAGTTTGAGTTCTTTCTTGTCTTGTTACTTCTGAAATGTATCACCTTTATCGGTGTTAAATTTCATAAGAGATTGATATGTCCACCTGAACAACCGGTTTATACCCTCCTATGCAATCATATGTTCTTTCTCACTGTGAACCACCAGCTTATCTTTGTGTCATCCACAACATTGTTTATCACTTCCCCCCCAAACTCCATCCCTCCAATTCTCATCGTCCTCATTTATGTAGTTCACAACTAAGCCTTGATTTTCTTCCTGTTCTTTAAATGCTATTCACAAGGAAAGTATTGAGAATCCCAGTCTCTTGTTTTTCCTGTTTCGATGAATTTACGGCGTGATACAGTTGAGATCATTTTATGAAGGAAGAACAGATTTTATTTTAGACAACAAGCTGAATTCTCCTTTTATACTAGCTCCTCTGTATGTTTTATTCATTGGGCTTGGACAAATTTACTATTGGATTCGGTTTAGGTGGCTGTCACCGCAATATTTGTGTTTTACGTGGTCCCTGGATCATGTTCCTCTGTAATGTGGATATTTTGAAAGGTGTCATCATCTATTTCCCGACATGTTATATCTTCCAAATCCTTTTCCACAGTAAATACTGATGCAAAATACTCGTTTAGTATCTCCCCATACTTCCTGTGCCAGGAAAGATATTCTGTTGTGTTGTATTTCTGAAAACACCCGCAGGTCTGTTGGGTGATCGTAAGCTCGTCATGGAGAATATCCCTTTGGACTTTCTCACCAGTATGGTGCACCAAAAAGCAGAGATTTATATAAGATATGACAGCCTTTTTGGATTAGCGCGATGCAGGCTTATCTGCCACTCTAAAAAGGGCTTTTATATAGCCATGACGATATTGCCTAATGAATCAAATATGAAGAATTGTGAACATATTAATGCGTATCAGTTAATGCTCCCGAAGAACAAGAGCTATCGTTTTGATATTCTGAGCTGTATTATTTATTGTTTATTTTGTTTTTCTTCTCACCGTTAAAAGACTTTAACTTGCTTTGTATGTACATGGAGGAGAAAGTGTTGACTGCAGATGCTGGCGATCAGAGCTGAAAATCAGAGCTGATGCCCAAAACGTCGATTCTCCTGCTCCTTGGATGTTGTATATACATGCACATTTGTTTAATTTTGTTCAGTTATTTGTTAGTGTTTTGTTATTGGTTTAATATAATAATAAAAATCTATTTTGCAATTTGTTATAAAAATTAAAATGCTAACATTGATAGAATAGAGTCCCAAAGACCTCTCATTAGATAGACCACTCATGGTGGTTTATGTTGAATATCACCACACTTCGGGTGATGGGGTGAGGTTGAGAGAACATCACCTTCTTGGAATTCTCTGTCAATGTGGGGAATTGAACATGCACTAGTGGCCTCCCTCAGCATCACAAACCAACCACCCAGCCAACTGAGTGGGAGACTGTGTAACTGTTACACACAGAATCAGTCACAGACAAAGGGCAAGAGAAACATTCATGACAAGGTAAAGGGTATATTTGAGATAACGGTCCTGATAACGGCTGAGGATAAAAACGTTCTCTGCTGGGATTGCGATAGGTAGATGAAGGTGGGGTTGAAAGTGATAGGTGACGAAGGGAGACAGAATGCCACATTTACTGCATCCATTAAACCAATGTGGTCTTCTCTACATTGGCGAGGCAGGAGGTCAACTTGTGGATCATTTCAGAGAACATCTCTCGAGAACTGCTAATACGATTCCACTGCACAGTAAGGGTGGAAGAGATAGACCAGGCAACATTTCTAACAATATTGGAAAAACAAGTCTGGTGTGGGTAAATGATGTAGTACATGGAACATAGAACATAGAAAGTAAGTGGTTTAGGATAAATTATTGGGACTGAAAGCAATGGTCAAAGACAACTAACAGATTTATGAAATGGGAATTATGATTCAGAAACAGACTGGGAGACAAACGAAAGAGAAGCAATGGATGTAATACATTTGCATTTTCAGAAAAACATTGGTAAAACTCCAAGCCTAGTTTGCAAAATCAAATCTTTGTGGATTAATTCGAATATATGGCCATGTTTCTAGAATGGGGCAGCGGGCAGGAAACAGTGATTAGAAATAAACAGACGCATCAAGCAACAGCCAGACATTGTCTGTAAGGTATGATTCTGTGAGTATGAGTATGTTCCAGACACCCCATCACTTTCCCCAGATATCTCCTGTCTCACCAACGGGACAAACACAGCAGAAGTGGCTGAACAGTAGGATACAATTGGAAGTAAATTGCTCTGGGAGTCCTCAAAAGTGACTCCGTATCCCATGAAGTCTCATGGCGTTAGTTAACACATGGGAAAGGAAATCTCCTGCTGATTGTCATGTACCAGCCTCTCTTAACCAATGAATCAGTACTCCTCCATGCTGAACAACACTTGGAGGAAGCACTGAGGGTGACTGGGATGCAAAATGTCGTCTGGGTGGGGGATTTCAATGTCCACCACCAAGAGTAGCTCAGCTGCAGTATTACTGACTGAACTGGTCGGGTCCTAATGGATATAACTGCTAGGCTGGTTCTGTGGCATGTGGGAAAGGAGACAACAAGAAGAAAATTCATAAATGACCACATCCTTACTAATTTGCAATGAGCAGAAGTGTCTGCCCACACCAGTATCGGTAAGAGTAACCACTACACAGTCATTATGGAGACAAAGTCCCACCTTCACATTGAGAATAATCTCCATCATTTTGAGTGTTACTATTACTGTGCTAAATCAGACCAACTTCAAACACATATAGCAGCTCAAGTTTGGGTTTTTATAAGGTGCTGTGGGTCAACAGAAGCAGCAGAATTGTACTCCAGTGCAACCTCATGGCCTGGCATATCCCCCTCACAGCAATTACCGTCAAGGAAAAGGATCAACCTTGGATCAATGGAGTGTGCAGGATGGCAGGATCAGCACCGGATATACCTGACAATGAGGTGTCAGTCTGGTGAAACTACCAAACAGGAGAATGTGTGCGCCAAACAGCTTAAGCAGTAAGTCGTAGACAGAGCTTAGTAATCCCACAAGCAACGGTTCAGATCTAAGCTCTACAGTCCATCCACTTCTAGTCGAGAACAGTTATGGAAAACTAAACAAGTCATTGGAGGAGGAGATTCCAAAAGTATCCACATCCTTAATGATGGAATAGCCCAGCACTTTAGTGCAAAATATAAGTTTGATGCATTCTTCAGTCAAAAGAACATCTTCAGTCAGAAGTGCTGAGTGGATGATCTATCTCATCCTCCTTCAGTGATCCTCAGTAGTTCAGTTACCAGACATAAACCAATTCGATTCAGTACACGTGATATCCAGAAACAGTTTGAGACACTGGATACTCCAAAGGGTACATACCCTGACAATATTCTGTTAATAGTACTGAAATTTGTATTGCCGAAGTTGTCACCGACCTAGCTAAACTGTTCCAGTATCGTTGCAACAACATTTCCCTGATTCCGTGGAAAGTTACCCAACTATCTCCTATACATAAAAAGCAGAGCAAATCCAATCCGACCAATTACCACCCCATCAGTCTACTCTCTAACATCAGTAAAGTGATGGAAGGTGTCAGTGCTTTCAAGCAACACTTGCTCAGCAATAACCTGGTCAATTACGCTCAGTTTGGGCTCCACCAGGGCCACTCAGCCTCTGGTTTCATTACCTTGTTTCAAACATGGACAAAAGAGCTTACTTCCAGAGGTGGGGTGAGAGTGACAGCCCTTTAAATCAACGCTGTCTTTGACCAAGTGAGGTATCAAGGTGTGTTAATAAAACTGGAATCAAAAGGTATCAGGGGCAAACTCCCCGTTGGTTAGAATCATAACTGACACATAGGAAGATTGTCATGGTTGATAAAAGTCAGTCAACCCAGCTCCAGGACAAGTCTGTAGGAATCCCTCGGGCAGTGGCCTAGGCCAAAACATCTTCAGGCCTGCTTGATCAATGATCTTGCCTCTATTATAATGTCAGAAGTGGGGATGGTCGCCAATTATTTCACCATGTTCAGCAACATTAGTGGCTCCTCAGATACTGAAGCAGTCCATGTCCAAATGCGACAATTTCTGGACAGTATCCAGGCTGACAAATGGCAAGTAATATTGATGCCAGACCGTGACCATCATCACTAAAATACAATCTAAACACAGCCCCTTGGCATTCAATGGTGTTACCGTCACTTAATCCACAGTGAACTGCAGCAGTTCAACAAGGGGCAACCAGGGACAGGCAATAAACGCTGGCCCAGCCAGTCACATCCAGATTCTGGAATTTAAATATTATTTAACAAAAAATAACAGAGGAAGGTTGCTGAGATATCACAGAGATCGGTGCTCATGCCTCAACTGTTCACTATACCCATTAAACATTTGGTTGTGGGAATCAAATGCAATGTGGGTGGCACGGTGGCACAATGGTTAGCACTGCTGCCTCAAAGTGCCAGAGACCCGGGTTCAATTCCCGTCTCAGGCGACTGACTGTGTGGAGTTGCACATTCTCCCCGTGTCTGCGTTGGTTTCCTCCCATAGTCGATGATTTTCATCGAAAGATGTGCAGGTTAGGTGAATTGACCATGTTAAATTGCCCATAGTGTTAGGTGAAGGAGTAAATATATGGATGGGTTGCGGGTCGGTGTGGACTTGTTTGGCCGAAGAGCCTGTTCCCACACTGTAAGTTATCTAATGATAAATGTATCCCAACCTGCTGACTGAACTAAAGGATGTTGGTTTATGAGTGGGTGAGGAGATTGCACAAAAGCAAGGGGAGTGAATGGGCAAATATGTGGCAAACGAAGAGCAAGGTGACAATGTGCCCTTTGTTTGGAACAATAGATTGGAAGCCTATCATTGGAAAAGGGATTGTTTCAAACGTGTTGATCGACAAAGGGTCACATGCTCCTTTTTGTTGTTTCCTTCTGTGCAGCCCTCCGAGGTCCCTGCAGCGCAGTGAGTTCTGATCCCAGAAGGCAATACAGGGAATGGCATTGGCACGCTGCCCAGTGTACATAGACCCACGAAGTAGGGAGCTGTAACATTGCAAAGGATCTGGATTTCCCTGGAGACCAGTCACTGAAATTAATGTTGCAGGAGCAGAAAGCAGTTCGGAAGGTAAATGGGGTGTTGACCTGCATTTCAGGGGGACTTGTGTCCAGGAGTAAGGGTGTCTTACTGCAGATGTACAGGGCTTTAGTGAGACCCCATCTTGAACATTGTGCAATATTGTGTGCAGTTTTCGTCTCTGTACCTAACAGAGGACAAACCTGATATTGAGGGAGAGCAGGGAAGGATGACCAGACCGATCTTTGCGATGACAGGCTTGTTGTGAGAGCAGAGTTTGGGGCGAGAGGGCCTGGATTCCATGGGATTTAGAAAAACGGGTGGAGATCTCAGTGAGATATATAAAACTCTGTCAGGGTGAGACAGATTGGAAGCAGGGATGATAATTCCCCCGGCTGTGGTGTTTAAAACAACGGGTCCCAGTATTAGGCACACACAGGCAATTCTACATTGAGATGGTAATAAATGTCTGCCCTCAGAGACTGGGGAACCTGGAGGATGAACTTGAATCTGGAAGCCAAGACATTGATGTAAATAAGGATTTAGAGACAGTAAAGTGATGGTGGGAGAGCAGGAGAACGATTTGAAAGTAAAGGGCAAGCCAGCATTATATTGAATTGTGTAGCAAACTCGATGGACCAAAGGGACTACTGTACTTCCTAATTTATAGCTTCCCAAGGGTACTCACATTAAGGGATATATTGACTGTGTGGGATAAGTGCATTGCGGAGATGTTTGAACATGAACGACAATGAGGAAGGCTCAATGCATTTGTATGGCCCATTCCATTCCTGTTGTTTCTGTGCAGTCTGTGGGAAAACTCTGTAAGTGCTGTCACAAGCTCTCAGATGTTAGGAAGGAGGTCTCTGCAGGGTCAACAGAACTGTGTTTCCCGTTCCCTTTTTCCGATACAGAGGCTGGGGCCGGATGTTCTGTCTGGGTTTGTCCTTTAAGACGTCGGAGCAGTTTCATACAATAGAGTGTCTTGCTTGAACGATTCAGAGACCATTGAAAAGTTTTATCACATGTCTATGTATCTGCAGTCATAGACAATCATAGATAATCATAGATAACAGCCTCCAGTCTGACAAGGATCCTTCCACTAAACGTCTGCTTCCTACCATCAAGCCAACTGTGTATCCAATTGGCCTGTTCCCCCAGCATTTCACGTGATGTAACCTTCCAGATCAGCCTGCCATGTGGAACCTTATCAAATGCCTTACTGAAATCCATGGAGACTACGTTTACCACTCTGTACTCGTCAAACTTCCTGATCACTTCATCAAAGAGCTCTAACAAATTTGGGAAGCATGATCGCCCACTCACATTGACAGCTCCGAATCAAACCCTTTGTAAATAATGGGTGCAGACAATGGTATGCTGCCCTTTATGTAAGATGATTGGAGGACATAAGTAAAGCCATCTTCCTGCTGTTGTAGAGCCTTGCTGAGAGAACATTAAGGCTACTCTGTACAGATCTGATCTCTTTTTTAAGGAGTGATCACGGGTGATGGTAACATGAGGATACAGTGAAGAAATTGAGTGTTTAATCTGTAGAGCTGTGAGAGACGAAGAAATGATGACGCTGAAACACGAGAAGTGGCAGCGATCACTTATTCCCAAAAGAGACATTGATAGGGTGAGAAATTCCATTCTTTACCCAGGATTGATTCGTTTGATTTATTGCCACATGTACCTCAATAAAGGGAAGCACTTTCTTTATGTGCAGTTGAGGAAGATCATAGTAATCATGGCCAGACAGTTCATAGGGTAGAAATAGACTTGGACAGAGTAAGGCATACAGGGTACACTGAGCAGCACAGGTTACACTGAGACTTCACACAAGACATATGGCTTCCCTCCTCACCGCGAGAAAATCACGTTGAAGTCCCACGTGTGTATCATAAGCAATGGAGCCAGGAGGAACAAAGTGGAGCAGTCTGTCTGTGCAGCCACTGCTCTACTTGTTCATCATATTAGAGCATCGATTAGGGAGACAGTGAGGACTGCCGATGTTGGAGATCAGAGTAGAGAGTCGATTGCTGGAAAATCACAGCAGGTCAGGCAGCATCCTTGAAGCAGGAGAATCGACGTTCTGGACATAAGACATTCATCAGGAATCAGCATCAATTACCTCATTCTGCCCCCGTGTAAGTGCAATGAAATGGGAATGGCCTCTTACTGTTCCTGTATAAGTGACTCAAGGGACTGACTGGCTTCTTCCTCGTCCGATTGGACAGAGCCAAGGGCCTGATTGGGTTACTCCTGGTTCCTGTTTGACAGGTCGATGTGCTGATAAGTGTGGCGATGCTGCAGTTTTAAGAGGTTATTTTGTCCTGGTTTATCTTAACAGAGGGATTGAATGATCGTTACCAAGCTGGCTAGTTAAGACCACTTGAGTAAACAGCTCGGGAAGCCTTCTGTTTATTTTAATGCAGCCCTAATGGGTGTAGCCAGGTTTCAAAAATTAGGATCTTTAGGTTTTGGTTTCTCAGTAACATCAAAAACTATAGGGGTCTCCACAGAGTTGGAAGAATCAGTGGATGTCTCCTGGCTGCCACCGTCTCTGAAATTTCTCTTGTTGCTGTTTGCAATTCCTGGAGTGGACATTCGGTGACACTAGTGACATTCTGTGTCTGAATTTTCCTTTTTGCCAAGGGCTGTGTTTATGGGAGAGTCCTATGTTGGAATATTTCATTAATAATAACTCCTAGTTCCATTATTCTGTACAATCGAATTATGTCATTCTAAATTCCTCTTTCTTTGGTTTTGTTTCATCTTTCGTGTTGAAATAAATGGTGTTTTGCTTCACACCAAGTAGTTTGACCAGTCACATTGCATCTGGAGAAGACATTTTACATTTCCTTTAAAATAAGAAAACATTGGAGTCTCGGCTACTGCCTTCAAAAGACTTCGAGGCGCTCTGGTGTGGACCATCACACTAGACTCCCTCTCTTCCTGAGAACTAGGCTGGAGGCACTGAATGGGCTGTCCCTGTACTTCTCCAATAGTGTCAATGGGCTGAATGGCTTCCTTATATTCCTATGAAACCAGCGTGAGGTGCTGAATGAACTCTTGCTTTACTGTGGCATTGTGCAGTGTCAGGCAGTGCTGTAACATAAATGTTACGGACCATTTAACAGCACACGCCTGAATGGAGACCGGGTCTTGCTGCACAAGGACATAGACCAGTTCAGGAGCTAAGGGGGGACAAAACTGTGGAATCTTCAGTGACCAACCCCACTTCTGATCTTATGGTGGGGAGGGTGGATCGGAGAGACATTGATGAAGCAGCTGAAGATGTTTGTGAAGAGGAAGCTACCCTGAGGATCTCCCACAGAGGTGACCCTGGACTGAGATGATGAACAACTTTCTTTGTGCCATCTTTGACCCCAAACACTGGAGAGGTTACTCTGATTCCCATTAAGTCCAGCTTTGTTAAGCTCCTTGATGTCAACAGAAGGCAACCACTGTTTGATATCAGGGCCAGACATTTTTACCTGAACCCTTGTGTCAATCTCTTTTGTTCATATCAATAGGCCATGACATCGGAGCAGCAAGTGATTTCTTCAAACAGATGGTACTGAATGTCAGGGTTTCTCTTCTCAAGAGTGTTCGGGAAGCTCGATGACTGAAAGTATTTGAACAGGGGGTAGATGGATATTGACCTTTCAGAGAGTTGAGGGCTATGAAGAATTGGGTATGAAAGAGGATTTGAGATCAAGAGCACATCAGACATGATCTTAGTAGAGGGCAAGGCAGGCTTGGGGAGTGAACGACCTGCCCCTGTTTCTGATGTTCTCACATTCTGTTATTGGAAAGTTAGTGGATGTTATTTTCATGGTTGTTCTGTTATTGAATGTTGCAGTCAGGGAGACCAGAGAATTCTGTGAGGCATCTCTGGGTGAAGTATGGGCTGTATTCACAGTGACTCTGGGTCTACAACATGACCAACAAATGGAACACAAGTTGCAGAGAGGGGAAGCTCTGTAAAGAGAGATGAAGGACTTCTTTCATACCCAGCCTGGGTTTTCCGATTATATTTCCCAAATCACCTCAAAGCGTGTGGGACAGTCTTGAAAGGCCTGCTCTGTTTCTGTGCACCAGGTTATACTAGTAAGTGGCCTCCAACTGTTCCTGTCTAGTAGGTTTGAGGGGCTGAATGGAACACAGGAACATGGGACTGAGGAGCTGGAGTGGGTCATCAGCTACTTTTAGCCTTCTCCACCAGGCACTAAGATTGTGGCTGATCAGGTTGTGGACTCAGCCCCACTTCCCTGTCTATATCCCATTATGCATGACTCACTTCTCTGTCAAATATTTACCTCACGCAGCTTTCAATCAATGTGACCAGAGAGGCACGATAAACATCCAGTGAAGAGAATTCTGACTTGAAAGGTCGTTTCAGAATTTTTCATCATCCCTCTTATAGAATCAGAGAGTCATGCAGAATGGAAACTGACCCGTTAGTCCAATCTGTTCACTCTGATCAGATATCAAATCTGATCCAGTCCCATTTGCCAGCATTTGGCCAATATCCCTCCTCTTTCCGATACTTTTTAAATGTGCGATTGTAACCACCTTCACCACGTCCTCTGACAGCAGTTTCTGTACACACACCACTTTCTGTGTGAAACATTTATCTTCAGGTCCTTCTAAATCATTCGCCCTCTCCCCTTCAAACTATGCCCTCTTTTTCTGGACTCCCATATCCTGGGGATCAGAGCGTGACTGTTCAAAATAACCATGCCCCGATGGTTTTTTAAACCTCTATAAAGTCACCCCTCAACCTCTGAAACGCCAGGGGGAAACACCTGAACCTAGTCAGCCTCTCCGTAAAGCTCAAACCTCCTGACCTGGAACATCTGTGTAAGTCATTACTGCAGAAAACCGAGTTGTACACAGTACTCTTAAAGTGGCCTCACCAACATCCTGTACAGATGCAACATGACTATTCAGTAAAATTAGGAAGGGTGGTAAAAAAGGAGGGGGGATGTTGGCGATGCTAATTCAAAATGGTATAACGGTTGCAGAAAGGCACATCGAGGGGGATCAGCCTTTGGAGTTGGAAGTCAGAAATAGGAAAGGAGCAGTCACCTTGATGGGTGTTTACTATAGAACCCCCAATAGCAGCAGAGATGTGGAGAAACAGATTGGGAAACAGATTTTGGAAAGGTGCAGAAGCCACAGGGTAGTAGTCAGGGAGATTTCATCTTCCCAAATATTGATTGGAAGCTCTTTAGATCAAGTAGATTGGACGGGGCGGTGGGGTTTGTGCAGTGTGTCCAGGAAGCTTTTCTAACTCAGTATGTAGATTGTCCGACCAGAGGGGAGGCCATATTGGACCTGGTACTTGGTAACGAACCGGGAAAAGTGATGGGCTTGTTAGTGGGTGAGCATTTTGGTGATGGTGACCACAATTCTGTGATTTTCACTTTGGTTATTGAGAGAGATAGGTGCGTGCAACAGGGTAGGTTTTACATTTGGGTGAAGGGTAAATATGATGCTGTAAGACAGGATCTGAGGAGCATAAGTGGGGACCATAGGCTGTCAGAGAAGGATGTCATTGAAATGTGGAACTTTTTCAAACAACAGATGCGATGTGTCCTTGATATGTATGTACCTGTCAGGCAGGAAAGAGATGGTCGTGTGAGGGAGCCTTGGTTGACGAGGGAGGTTGAAAGTCTTGTAAAGAGGAAGAAGGAGGCTTACATAAGGTCGAGGAAACAAGGTTCAGACAGAGCGTTGGAGGGATACAGGATAGCCAGAAGTGAGCTGAAGAAACGGATTAGGAGAGCTAAGAGAGGGCATGAAAAATCTTTGGCGGGTAGGATCAAGGATAACCACAAGGCATTTTTGGGAATGTTAGAAACATGAGAATGACGAGAACGAGGGTAGGTCCGATCAAGGAGAGGATTGGCAGACTGTGTATTGAGTCGGTAGAGATGGGAGAGTTCTTGAATGAGTTCTTTTCTTCAGTATTTACAAATGGGAGGGATCGTATTGTTGAAGAGGAGAGTATGAAACTGACTGGTAAGCTTGAGAAGATACTTGTTAGGAAGGAAGATGTGTTGGGCATTTTGAAAAACTTGAGGATAGACAAGTCCCCCGGGCCTGACTGGATATATCCTAGGATTATGTGGGAAGCAAGAGAAGAAATTGCAGAGCCGTTGGCAATTATCTTTTCGTCTCCACTGTCAAACGGGGTGGTTCCAGAGGACTGGAGAGTAGCAAATGATGTGCCCCTTTTCAAAAAAGGGAATTGGGATAACCCCGAGAATTACAGGCCAGTTAGTCTTACTTCGGTGTTAGGCAAAGCAATGGAAAGGGTACTGAGGGATAGGATTTATGAGTATCTGGAAAGACACTGCTTGATTAGGGACAGCCAGCACAGATTTATGAGGGGTAGGTCTTGCCTTACAAGTCTTATTGAATTGTTTGAGGAGGTGACCAAGCATGTGGATGAGGGTAGAGCAGTGGATGCAGTGCATATGGATTTTAGTAAGGCATTTGATAAGGTTCCCCATGATAGGCTTATGCGGAAACTCAGGAGGCATGGGATCGTGGGTAATTTGGCCGGTTTGAAAGAGAACTGGCTCACCAGTCGAAGTCAGAGAGTGGTGGTAGATGGTAAATATTCAGCCTGGAGTCCAGTTACAAGTGGAGTTCTGCAGGGATCAGTTCTGGGTCCTCTGCTGTTGTAATTTTTATTAATAACTTGGAAGAGGGAGGCGAAGTGTGGTCAGTAAATTTGCAGACGATACGAAGGTTGGTGAAGTTGTGGATAGTGAGGAGGGCATTTGTCGTTTGCAAATGGACTTAGATATGATGCAGAGCTGGGCTGAGGAGTGGCAGATAGAGTTCAACCCTGTCAAGTGTGAGGTTGTCCATTTTGGAAGGACAGAAAAGAATGCGGAATACAGGGTTCACGGTAGGGTTCTTAGTAAGGTGGAGGAGCAGAGGGATCTTGGGGTCTATGTTCATAGATCTTTGAAAGTTGCCACTCGGATGGATAGATCTTGTAAGAAGGCCTATGGCGTATTAGTGTTCATTAGCAGAGGGATTGAATTCAAGAGTCGTGAGGTGATGTTGCAGCTGTACAGGACTTGGTAAGGCCACATTTGGAGAATTGTGTGCAGTTCTGGTCGCCTCACTTTAGAAAAGATGTGGAAGCTTTGTAGAGGGTGCAGAGGAGATTTACCAGGATGTTGACTGGAATGGAGAATAGGTCGTACGAGGATAGGTTGAGAGTGCTCGGCCTTTTCTCATTTGAACAGCAAAGGATGAGAGGTGACTTGATACAGGTTTATAAGATGGTCAGGGGAATAGATAGAGTAGACAGTCAGAGACTTTTTCCCCGGGTACAACAGAGTGTTACAAGGGGACATAAATTTAAGGTGAAGGGTGGAAGGTATAGGGGGGATGTCAGGGGTTGGTTCTTTACCCAGAGAGTGGTGGGGGCATGGAATGCGCTGCCTGTGGGAGTGGCAGAGTCAGAATCATTGGTGACCTTTAAGCAGCAATTGGATACGTACATGGATAGGTACTTAAGCTAGAACAAATTTTCGACACAAGATCGTGGGCCGAAGGGCCTGTTCTGTGCTGTATTGTTCTATGTTCTATGTTCTATGTTATATGTTCTATGTTCTATGCCACCACAATTCCTATACTCAATGCTCTGACTGATTCAGGCAAGTGCGCCAAATGTATTCTGTCCCATACTGTCTACCTGCGACTCCACATTCAAGGAACAATGCACCTGCAGCTCTATGTCCCTTTGTTCCACAACACTCCCCAGGACCTTTCCATTAAGTGTACAATTTCTGCGCTGATTTGCCTTCCCAGAATACAAAACCTCGTATTTATCTAAACTAAACTTCTTCTGTCACTCCTTGCTCCTTTGTCCCATCTATTTGTTGTCTCGTTGTACTCTGAGATAATCTACTACACCACCTTTCTGATGTAATCTGTAAACTTACTAAGTATGACCCCAATATTCACATTTAAATCATTTACATAAATGATGAAGTGCATTGAACTCAGTACTGATTCTTACAACACACTGCTACTCACAAGCCTCCAGTCAGAAAAATACCCCTCTTTCTTCCAGCCAATTGTGACTAGCTTCTTCTGTATCCATGTGACCGAAACTTCCTAATTGGTCTACCAATCTGAATGAAATACTAGCTATGAAGAGAGGCTGAGTAGGTTAGGTTTATTTTCACTAGAAATAAGGAGATTGAGGGGGCAAGTGTTCGAGGTTTGCAAAATCATGAAGGGTATATACAGGGTGGACAGAGACAAGCATTTCCCAGGGTGTAGAATTCAATAACGAGATGTCGTGTTTTCAAAGTGAGAGGTGGAATGCTTAAGGGGATACACGCGGTAAGTATGGCACACAGAGGGTGGTGGGCGTTTGGAATTCGTTGCTGGCAGAGGTGGTCGAGGCAGGCACATTAGATTCATTTAAGATGCATATGCACAGATGCATGAGTAGGTTAGGGACCAGAGGGATACAGATGCTTAGGAATTGACCGACAGATTTAGAAAGTACATTTGGATCGGCTCAGGCTTGGAGGGCGAAGCGCCTGTTCCTGGGTTGTAAATGTTCTTTGCTGTTTCTTCTGGAAATGAACACCTTTCTTGAAGTCCATATACATAATGTCTACCAAACTGCCTTCATCAATCTTCTGTGTCACCTCTTCAAAAAAACTCAACCAAATTAATGAGACATGATTTCCCATGCAGAAAGCCATGCTGTCTACCCCGATCAGCCCTTGCCTTCCCAAATGTATGTAAATGCTATCCCTCAGAATCCCCTCTAACAACTTATCCACCACTGACATCTGGCTCACTGGTCTATAGTTTCCCGGCTTTTTGGGTAACTGTCTCCTTTTCTAGTCCCACTCCTCCACTGCTCACAACAAATATTAAATGTAACCAGGTCTGTGATATGGCCGATGATATCAGTCTCAGACTGGGTCAGGGTCAGCTTTAGGAACAAGTCAGTCTAATTTGTTTAATCTGCTGAAACAAGATGTTTAAGATCCAGAGCAGTGTTATCCCAACTATGGTGGAAAGATGAATGGCAAACTATTTGGGTATTGTAAATATATAATCAATATTTCCCTATCTAAACACACACACACACACACACACACACACACACACACACACACACACACACACACACACACACACACACACACAGTCTCTCTCTCTCTCTCTCCGATAAAGGAAATCTTTGCAATCTTAACTTGAAAGAACTTTGTCCAGGTATTATTGGAACGCATGACAAAAGGAAAAATTGCGATGTTGTCCAAAAGGTTATTCTGCTTCTGAAGATGTTGCATTCACACAGCTGCTAGCAATGGGATTTCATCCTGGGAGAGTTGGATTTGGCTGAATTCCCTTTGCTTTAGGCAGTGAGGAGATTCCAATGAATTCTAGTCAGGGATCACCCAAAGGGTAGCACGGTGGTTAGCACTGCTGCCTCACAGCAACAGGGGCCTGGGTTCGCTTCCAGTCTTGGGTGACTGTCTGTGTGGAGCTTGCACATTCTCCCCCTGTCTGTGTGAGCTTCTAATGGGTGATCCAGTTTCCTACCACAGCTCAAACTCTGTAAGTTCGGTGGATTGTTCACGCTAACTTGTCGTGATTCAGACATCCCATTCCTGAAGAAGGCCTCATGCCCGAAACGTCGATTCTCCTGCTCCTTGGATGCTGCCTGACCTGCTGCGCTTTTCCAGCAGCACATTTTCAGCTCTGATCTCCAGCATCTGCAGTCCTCACTTTCTCCACACTAAATTGTCAGTAGTATTGAGGGATGTCTAGGTTAGGTGAATTAGTCAGGGGTGAATATAGTGGAATGGTTGGGAAGGTTGGTATGGACTTGTTGGGCCGAAGGGCCTGTTTCAACACTGCAGGGATTCTATAAAAATAAGAATGGTAACGACGACTGTAGCTTTGTTTTTAGCTCGCACACATTGCTGTGATGAGTAACAATGAATGAGAGAGAGAGAGCAATAGGCCATTCCTTCCCTGGCAGTTTACATTTTCTCCCTGTTTGAGCTGAATCACACAGTAATGTCATCCTCTCCCAAACTGGACCATGTGAGGTCTCCTTGTACATTGTCCAAACTATGTCTCCATCACATTCCCTGTTCCATGTAGGTGCATCATTGCCGCTGTCATGCACAGAGCCAGACCCTGAGCAGAAAATGGTCTTGGTCGATTTGAAGATATGTTTACATGCCCCTGCGTCATTAAAAATAAAATGTTTAATTATTCAGAATACCTGTGTTAATATGAATGCACTTTTTAAAGAAATACAGAAATTGCTGGAAAAGCTCGACAGGTCTGTAAGCATCCAGATGCCTTTTACATGCTGTAGTTGTACCAACCTGCACCACTTCCTCTGGTAGCTCATTCTATATGCACACCACCCTCTGTGTGAAGAGATGCTCTTTAGGCCTCATCGAAACCTTTCCCCTCTCAGTTTCAACCAATGCCCTCTAGTTTTGGATGCCCCTAACCTGGGGAAAAACCCTGACTACTCACCCTATCCATGACCATTCTGATTTTATAAACCTTTACTGATGCGAAATGTGACTCCAATCAATACGAATAGCTGTGCTTTCAGTCATCCCGGGCCTAAATTCTGAAGTGCAATACTGACACCTCTTCTTTCTCCATCAGGTCACAATTCTAACTCCGTTTCAATCAGTTTGTTCAGATGTATCATGAGACACTACTGTGGGCTTTACACCGAGACCTTTGTACCCGGAGGTAGTGAGACTATCATCACTCGGCAATACCCATAAAACTGGAACAGTATTCTCCTGTGTGTTTGCTCATCAACCTGTTCTGACATGCTGTGACATACCTCTGCAACAGGAAGGACTTGAATTCAGGCCTTCTCGTCCAGAGCTGGGACCACTACCATACAAGTTCAGGAATTGGAATCAAATCCAGAGTTCTGGCTCAGAGGCAGTACACTACCCACTAGAACAACCATACCCACATTTTGGGTCATATTTTAAGTGCCCGCTTTCAGCTCGGTATTAATTTATTATAATCAGGTTACCATTACTGAATTACAAAAAAACACTTTGTATTGTTAAACAAATGCAAGATATATGTTTCAACTGAAGGATATTGAGTGTACGTGCTACGCTATCGAAATTAACTATGAACATCTTTAATCGCTATGAACTGTAGTCTGCAATATTAGGGAAAGAAATCCTGCAAACACACTCTGCCCAATGAAGGGTCTCAAATAGATATATATTACTGGACACTAGAGACGGAGAAAGACCATAATTTCTGGTCCCAAAACACAGATCAATATTACCCAACTCTCACGTGTGTCTGCCCTCTGCCGAAAACCATGAAATGATACCAGGCCGCTGATTACTGTCCAGCCTCTCCCCCCCACGGACTGTGTCTGCATTCTGTCCCTCCTCCCCCTAACCACACAAGGCAACCCAAGCTCAGGGTCTTTGTGAAAATCAAAGCCAGAGTGTGCAAGTCTCCTGGAGAGGGGATGGCCATTCGAAAATTAAATGGGGAAGGTGAAGAGGTGGTAATATCATTCACTGTGCTGAGGAGGGGCAGATGGAGTTTAGTTTGGATTAATGCGAGATGTTGGATTTGATGAATCAAACAAGAGCAAGACATATACAATTAAGTGTAGGGACTTTGGCAGTGTTGTACAACAGAGACCTCGGCCGTCAGGTAGAATTCTTTAAAATTTCAATTTCATATAGATAGTATGGTTATGAAGGTGTTTAACATACTTGTCTTCATCGGTCAGACCTTTGAGTATAGGAATTGGGACGTCATGTTGAGGTTGTACAGGACATTGGTGAGACTACTTCTTGAATACTTCTGGAATACTGTGTCCAGTCTGGTCATCCTGTCCGCTCATTCCATTGGCACACCACCCTCTGGGTGAAAAAGCTGCCCCTTAGGTCACTTTTAATTTCTTCCCCTCTTACCTTACAACTATGTCCTCTAGTTTTGGTCTCCCCACCATTAGAAAATGCCTTGACTATTCACTTTAATATTACTGACCTTGATATTATTAAGCTGAAGAGCGTTCAGAAGAGATTAACCAGGATGTTGCTGGGAAGGGAGGGATTGGATAGCCTGGGATTTGTTTCACTGGAAAGTATGAGATTAACGGGTAACTTTAGAAGGTTTATAAAATAATGAGGGGTACAGATAAACTGAAGGGCTGATGTATTTTCCCTGGGGTTAGGGATTTAAACCTGAATGATATTTTAAGGTGCGAGGAAAAAGATTTACAAAAGTCAGGAGAGGGAATTATTTTAGACAGAAGCTGGCTTGTGTGTGGAATGAACTTGCAGAGCAAGTGGTGAAAACAGAGAAAGTTACAACGTTTCAAGGACATTTAGATCAGTCCATGGATAAGACATCCGTTTGGATGGTGCTGTGAGCAGCTGTCCTCTCCCTCCCCCTCTCTGTATGAATCCCTGTTGATGTTCATCCTCTGCTGATGCCTGTGCAGTGGCGTGTGGAGGCCAGCAGAGGGTGGCATTGCATCACTTTAAGCACCATAGAGAATGCTAGCCCTGCCCCACAGAGAGTCACACAGACGCAGACACAGAAATTGTTAGGACACGGCATTAAGCTCATCTGGTAATTTAAACTAAACATAAAAAATGCTTAATTCGCCTCGTAAACTGTTATAATAGGAGTGACAGAGAACTCCCAAATTCCACTGTTTAAATAAAAACAACAATGTATTTTTTTAACACTGAAAGTGAACTTAAAGAGACCCTCTATTTCTTAACTGCTTATTGTCCGACTCCAGCTCTATAGAAATATAGTGTTTTTGTGTCTGCCATACTCTCATATCATAGGCGCTTGTAAGCTCTCAGTTCAGAACAGCATTCCTTCTCTCTTAAAGGTACAGTAGACGTTTTCATCTTCATCACATTATACCCTGATGAATATAGATAAGTGGAACCTATCCTGATTTCTCTTGCTCTGTGGTTTGTCAATATTTCATTCGCTCTGTCTGGTCTGTGTCAGGACTTTTGTTGCTCCATTGACAGTATTCGACTCCGTCCATGGGAATATATCAGTATTTCACTTGCTCACACTCGTGAGTGTGGGAGGATTCCAGTTGTTTCATTGGGACTGTGATGCTATGACAATGTCAGTGTTTGTAGATGGCACCGAACCTGGAAGAATTGTAAAGTCTATGGAGGCCAGGACAGTGACATGTTGTTGTAGTGTTCAGGTGTAAGGCAGATGAGGATCAATGCAGAGCAGTGTGAGGTGATGCACTTTGGTAGGAAAGACAATGAACGACAATATAAAACAGGCTGTGCCGTTATAAAAGGGGTGCAGGAGCAGAGGGCGCTGGGTGTATATGAGCACAGAATGTTGAAGATGTCACGACAAGTGAGGAGAGCAGTAACTATCACAGATTAGTTTCAGTTCTGGAACTGTTTACAGGGAAAGGTGTACGAGGGAGTCTCCGTGCTCCCTTCCTGGGAGGCGGTGGTGATGATGTGTTATGAGCCCACACTCCTGCCCACCGAGACCGGGGGTATACTATTTGTACCAACTCGACACAAAAGGGAGATGGCATCAGGGCCAAGACTTCTAAGTCGTGCCGGGGGGAAGCGGAGCTGCTAGTGGGTGTAAAGTGAGATTTGCCCTTCACTGAACGTTGCTCCTTACTCGTTCAGTGGGACGTGGATGTCTCAGAACTCCACATGACGTGTCCTGGCCCCTCCGGCTCCTACCAGGGTCCTCCCCATATGGCTGGGGGTGGGGGGAACCGATATTGGGCACTCTACCACTCGGCTTTGCCCTTTCTGTCCTATTCCAAGTTGTTTCTCCTGAAATAGGAGAAAGGGAGGGAGTGAGGGTGGGGGTGGGTGGCCCTGCTGGTAGTGCTGGTATAGGTGGGGGTTAATGGCAAATGGTGAGGTATTCAGTGGGAGTCTGTCGACAGTGTTGTATCCCTGCACTGTAATTAATGTGGGGGGTAAAGTGGACGGGGTGACAGAGAGAGAGAGGTGGGGGGAAGGTGCTGCATGCAGCAGTGAGAGTCGTGGAGCATGAGCCTTGTTCGGGGGTCGGTGTAGGGAGTGTGAGAGAGCAGAGAGAATACAGTGATACTTATCCTGACAGAGCGGGAAAGGTTATTGATGCTTGTCCTGTATTGCTGGACATTTCTACAGACCACAAATACTACACTAGGATGGGTGGTGAGCTCACACCATGCTCGGTGTGTCTAGTGATGTGGTCCCCTCTGGGAAAAGAATGGTCGTCCTCTGTACTAGCCCATCCACCAGGACCTCCGTGCATCTGTTAATCCATCGTGGTGTAATTGCCCCTTATCTGCCATGCTCGGGTTAAACTGTGCAGGGCAGCTCCAATCTGAGAAAGCTCAACCGTGTGCCCATTGACCTTTTAAAGATGGCACCAGTGCCAGGGATCACGGAATATCCAGGGGCATCCGGGCGATGGTGAGTACCTCCAGCATTGATGAGTGGGAGAATCGGGTTGGCATTGAATGAGAGGGACACCGTGTGGTGGGGTGGGTAGTTAATTAAGTGAGTTCAATAGGATAGCACCTGGAAACTAGCTCAGCCTCGTGAGCACGATCCCTCTGTCACACTCAATGAAAGTTGCACTGAGACAAATTATTGTTAGAATCTGCCCAATGAGTCATAGATTCTGTTGCAACCACATCCAGTTACAAATTTGTAGAACAAATGCTCATCCACAACTTTCCACCATCTCACCTTACACCAATCTCCCTCTTGCCCATCTTTCCTGGGAAGACTGACTCATGTTACAGGATGCTATCGAAGTGTCTACATTTCAGCTTTCTGATGCCTGGGAACACATCCTTTCATGACACTGTCTCTCAGTGTCCCCCTCACTGTCTACACCCCAAACCCATCCCATGCGGTGATATTTAAACTCATTCCCCCGCCATATCTCTCTGGCAATGATGTTCACAACCGCGGTACACCCTTGTCATGGCACAGTATAGATATGGGGCTGTAAATGGATGGGAGCTGCACATCCTGTCACTTCCAGCCTGGGCTGCAAGTTACCCCTGGCTGGGCAGTGATCTAACACAGTGTTACTGAGCAATGTACTGGGGTGGGATACACTGTCGACATGCAGGGAGGTTAACTGCTCCTGGTTTACAGATCAATGCACTGGAGTGGGGTACACAGTCCTACATGCTGGGAGGGTAACTGCTCCTCGGTTACAGATCAATGCAGTGGGGTGGTGTACACAGGAGAAAGTGAGGACTGCAGATGCTGTAGATCAAGCTGAAAATGTGTTGCTGGAAAAGCGCAGCAGGTTAGGCAGCGGAGTGCGGTACACAGTCCTTCATGCTGGGACAGCAACTGCTCCTGGGTTACAGGTCAATGCAATGGGTTGGTGTACACAGTCCTACATGCTGGGAGGGTAACTGCTCCTGTGTTTCAGATCAATGCACTGGGGTAGTGTACACAGTCCGACATGCTGGGAGGGTAACTGCTCCTGTGTTTCAGATCAATGCACTGGGGTAGTGTACACAGTCCTACATGCTGGGAGGGTAACTGCTCCTGTGTTTCAGATCAATGCACTGGGGTAGTGTACACAGTCCTACATGCTGGGAGGGTAACTGCTCCTGGGTTACAGATCAATGTACTGGGGTGGTGTACACAGTCCTACATGCTGGGAGGGTAACTGCTCCTGGTTTACAGATCAATGCACTGGGGTGGTGTACACAGTCCTACATGCTGGGAGGGTAACTGCTCCTGGTTTACAGATCAAGGCACTGGGGTGGTGTACACAGTCCTACATGCTGGGAGGGTAACTGCTCCAGTTTTACAGATCAATGCACTGGATGGTGTACACAGTCCTACTTGCTAGGAGGGTTACTGCTCCTGGGTTAGAGATCAATGCACTAGGAGGTGTACACAGTCCTACTTGCTGGGAGGGCAACTGCTCCTGGGTTACAGATCAATGCATTGGGGTGGTGTACACAATCCTACATGCTGGGAGGGTAACTGCTCCTGGTTTACAGATCAATGCACTGGGGTGGTGTACACAGTCCTACATGCTGGGAGGGTAACTGCTCCTGGTTTACAGATCAAGGCACTGGGGTGGTGTACACAGTCCTACATGCTGGGAGGGTAACTGCTCCAGTTTTACAGATCAATGCACTGGATGGTGTACACAGTCCTACTTGCTAGGAGGGTTACTGCTCCTGGGTTAGAGATCAATGCACTAGGAGGTGTACACAGTCCTACTTGCTGGGAGGGCAACTGCTCCTGGGTTACAGATCAATGCATTGGGGTGGTGTACACAATCCTACATGCTGGGAGGGTGAGTGCTCCTGTTTACTGATTAATTCACGAAGGAGCACTGCACAGGTCGCTGTGCAGGTCAGACTATCTGGTTGAAGTTTATAGATAATGCAATGATGTAGTTTGTGTAGCTCCTTATGCTGGATGGATATTTGTTTCAGGTTCACACATTCGTGTCCTGCTGTGGTCTGCACAGCTACCCGTGCTGGGCAGAAATCTAGTCCGGGTTTATGGATCTATACACTGCTGTGGTCTGCACAGCTCACTGCGATGGACAGATTTATGGTCTGGGTTTGCAGATCAATGCACTGCTGTGGTCTGCGCAGTGTTGCACTCTGGCCAGATTTCTGGATTGTATTGACCAGTGCAACGGATGAATCTGGACAGATTACTGGGTTGTACTGAGCAGTACATTGGCCAGGTCTGCACAGTGTGCCACGGTGAACAGATATCTCCTCTGGGTATATAATGTCAGGGCTGTTTCTGTGAGGTGGATTGAGAATGTGGTATATCTAAAAATTTTAGCTGATCTGGCAATGCCTTTTATTCCCATTCCTGTGATTGGACCCTCCGTCTCTCACCCCATTGATGTTACATTGTGCCCAAGCACAGTACATCATGTTCGTGGGGTGGATAGTTGGGGAAGGTGTTGGACAGGTCAAGGAGTTCTCCGGAACGTTCCGTCCCCAACATTCTATAACTGACATTCCCCGGAACGTTCTGTCCCAAACACTCTATAACTGACATTCCCCGGAACGTTCTGTCCCCAACATTCTATAACTGACGATCCCCAGAACGTTCTGTCATCAACATTCTATAACTGACATTCCCCAGAATATTCAGTCCCCAACATTCTACAACTGATATTCCCCGGAATGTTTTGTCACCAACACTCTAAAATTGATGTTCCCCGGAAAATACTGTCCCCAACATTCTATAACTGACATTCCCCAGAACATTCAGTCCCTGAAATTAAATAACTGACACTCCATAACTGACATTCCACAGAAAATTCTGTCCCTGACATTGTTTGTGAACGGCCGGACGTCAGTGAATTGAACAATCGATAAGATCCCGAGGGAATAGATCCCGCTCCAGGGAGAAGGAGGCACTGTTCCGAAGGCCCCTCAGGCAGTTCAAGGGGAGAATACTTTTTCCCTGCGATTACATTTCTTCACAACACAGGATTGACCACAATTTAGTCCAAAATACAGAGATTCCTAAACTCCGTTTTTCTTCAGGAAACTGTGAGGGAATCCTATAGGACAGCAACGTTTCCACCCTCGGTATTAGGAACTGGGAAGGAGTGACCTGTGTCTGCTCTCGAGTGATTGAGTGTGAGGGAATGTTCTAGAAACCAGCTGTCCTTATGGCTGTGTTCTGTGTGTGTTGGGGAGGGAAGGGTTTCTTGTGGTTTCTGTCACATTTTTGTCAGTAATTCAGACCTTCTCATTTGTTATTCCAGCTCCAATTATTTTAATAAATCCCTGAATACAGGGACACATTTGAAAATCTCACTGGGTCCCCAGTCAAACGGGAACTTTTGCCTCCAGTCTGATGAATAATGGGTTTGATTTCCTTCCTCACAGTTAACGTAGTGACCATCTACGTCCTGCTTTATAAAGATTGTGGATTGTCTCCATGTGTCAGACGTTACCTGGGGGCCATGGCAGCGGCGGATCTCCTGGTCATTATCCTCGACCTGATCCTGAGACACATTCCCATTATTTATCGGGAACAGTTTTATTTCCTGATGGACTCCTTCCCCGTGTGTAATATCCACGCTGTCCTGCTTTATGCAGCCACTGACTGCTCTGTCTGGTTCACCGTCACTTTCACCTTTGATCGGTTTGTGGCCATTTGTTGCCAGAAGCTGAAACGTAAATATTGCAGTGAGAAAACGGCGGCTGTGGTTCTGGGAGCAGTGACTGTGCTGAGCTGTTTAAAGAACATTTTCTGGTATTTTATGCTCACGGCTCGGTATTGGCTGGAGAACACCCCTTGGTTTTGTGATGTTACAGAAGCTGTTCGATTCTCCAGTGTCTGGGTCACAATCGAGTTCCTCCACCACATTCTAACCCCGTTTGTCCCATTTCTCCTGATTCTGCTGCTCAATGTTCTCACCGTCAGACACATTTTAGTGACCAGCAGAGCCCGCAGGAGACTCCGCGCTCACACCAATGGGGACGCTCAGTCTGACACTGAAATGAGAAACCGAAAAAAATCCATCATTTTACTGTTTGTGATCTCGGCCAATTTCATCCTATTATGGTCAACGTTAATGTTGTATTCTATATGGGGCCGGTTGTGGTTTATTTTGGATACCCCTGTGTATCTCCATGAGATTGTGGGGGAATTGGGCTTCATGCTGCAGCTCCCTAGTTGCTGCACAAACACCGCGATTTATGCCGTGACCCAGACTAAGTTCAGGCAGCAGCTGAAGAATGTGCTGAAAAAACCCTTCACCAAAATCCATGGATCAATCAAATGTCCACATTAATCAATCCATCCGGGATTTTCTCATTTCAGTTCAGTGTTTCAGCGATGGAGCAGCCTGTCGCTGTGGTAACAGACTGAGGGTAGCGCTAGTTTGTCCATCCTTACCCCATAGGGGTTAACAGAGAAACATTTCAATGTTTCTCACAACTCAGGGGTCAGTGAGAAAGGGCACCATCCCACTAACTGTATCCATCACTTCCATTTGTAAACAATAAAAATGTTCATTAAAGCGTGTCGAGCAGCAGAGTGACCAATGCTGTTGTGTGTCTTTGTGTTGGAGAAGCTGAGCTGGAGAAAGATAGACTCAGCCCCAAGATCTGGTCCTCATAGAAAGGGAGGGCACATGGCCCTGAGCTCAGGAGCTGGGTTTAACTCCTTCTGTGCCCCCGACTGCAAACTGGCCTCCCCATTTCCTTTCCTATCACCCTCTCTCTCTGCACACTCACTCTTTCTCACCACCTCTCCCTTTCACTCTCCCTCGTCCCCCTCTCTCTCTCACACTCTTCCAACCCCGGTTTCTCCACCTGCCTCCACTCTTCCCTCTGTCCCTCGCCCCATTCTTTCTCACTCACTGCCATCTCTGTCTCCCTCCCGTCTCTATGCCATTTTCCCCTCCTCCTTACTCCCACATCTCTCTTTCCTCTCACCCCCACACTCCCCATACGAAGCCTCAACATCAACACCCCCCCCCCACCAGTCTCTGAGTCAGAGTGAGAGGGAAAGATGAAAGAGACAGAATGTCCAAGATAGAGAGGGAGGGCGGGAAAGAGATTGAGTCAAAGTGAAACGGAGGCATGTTGGGGGAAAGAGACACCGAGGGAGGGGGATCGAGAGTGAGAGAAGGTGGAGAGAGAGTGAAGGAGCAGGGAGAGCGAGGAGCAAGGGAGAGATAGGGTGAGGGAGAGAAAGAGAGACGGGGAGGAGATAATGAGGGAGAGGGGTGAGAAAGGGGGTGAGAGAGAGGGGAGAGAGACGGGGGCGAGAGAGAAAGGTGAGCGAGAAGGGTTGAGAGTGAGGGGGCGATTGAGAGGGGGAGCGAGAGAGAGCGGACGGCGATGAAATAGAGAGGGGGACGGGAGAGAGAGGGGGCGAGAGGAGGGGGGACGAGCGAGAGGGGGGCGAGAGACAGGGGAGTGTGATGCGAGAGAGTGGGGGATGAGAGAGGGGGCGAGAGATTGTGTGGGCGAGAGAAAGGGGGTGAGAGAAAGGGGGTTAGAGAGAGGGGACGAGAGGGAGGGGGCGAGAGAGAGGGGCGGGAAAAACGGGGGCGAGAGAAAGGGGCGAGAGAGAGGGGGCGAAAGAGGGGGGCGAGAGAGAGCGGGGCAAGAGAGACGGGGTGAGAGAGTGGGGCGAGAGAGAGCAGAGATGCAGAGAGAGGGGAAAGAGAGAGAGCGGAGAGAGTGTGTGGGAGAGAGAGACAGGGGAGAGAGAGAGAGGGAAGACATAGAGAGTGGTAGAGAGAGAGTGGGGGAGAGAGAGGAGAGAGAGGGAGAGAGAAAGAGTGAGAGAGAGTGAGGGGAGAGCGCAGAGACAGAGGGAAGACAGAGCAGAGATAGAGAGAGGGAAAAGAGAGAAGGGTTAGAGAGAGTGGGAGAGAGATAGATAGGGAAAGGGGAGAGATGGGAGCGAGAGAGGGGAGAGAAAGCAGAGAGATAGAGAGAAAAGAGAGAGAAGGGAGAGGGGGAAGGCGAGAGAGAGGAAGCGCGAGAGAGGGGGTGAGCGAAGGAATGGGAGAGAGAGACAACGGAGAGAGAGGGGAAGAGCGCGCGGAGAGAGAGTGGGAGAGAAAGTGGGAGATAGAGTGGGGAAGAAAGGGGGGCTCGAGAAAGTGGGGTTAGAGAGTACGGGGGAGAGAGGGCAAGAGAGGGGGGCGAGAGAAAGGGGCTGAGAGAAAGTGGGTAAGAGTGTGCGAGGGAGAGGGAGCGAGAAAAATCGGTGTGAGAAAGGGGGACAGAAAGGGGGGCAAGAAAGAGGGGGGTCAGAGAGAGGGGGAGAGAGAGGGGAAGAGAGAGACGGGGCGAGTGAGAGGGTTTTGAGAGAGTCGAAGGCGAGAGAGGGTGAGAAGAGAGAGATCAGGAGAGGGGGAGAGAGAGGGGAGGGTGAGAGATAGTGGGAAGAGAGAGGAGAGAGAGGGGTAGAATGAGGAGAGAGAGTGTGGGGGCAGAGAGCGGAGAGAGAGGTGTGAAGAGAGAGCAGAAATAGAGTGAGAAAGAGAGTGAAAAGAGAGAGGGGGAGAGAAAATGGGAGAGAGAAAGAAAGGGGAAGTGAGAGGTGAGAGAGAGAGGGGAGCGAAACAGAAGAGAGAGAGAGTGAGAGAGATAGTGGGAGAAAGAGTGGGAGAGAGAGTTGGAGAGAGAGTTGGAGAGAGTTGGAGAGTTGGAGAGAAGGTGGGAGAGAGAGGGTGGGTGAGAGAGAGGGTCTTTGAGAGAGAGATAGAGTATCTGATAGAGAGAGGGTGGGAGACAGAGAGGGTGAGAGGGAGAGGGGATGGGGGTGGAGAGTGTGGGAGGTGAGCAAGGCTGGGGGAGAGAGGGAGAAGGGGAGAGAGGGGGCAGAGAGAGGGAGTGGAGAGGGGGAGCGAGTGGGGAGAGAGGGGAGTACAAGAGACGGCAGGGCGAGAGATTGGGGTGAGAGTGGGGAGGGCAAGAGAAGTGAGAGCGAGTAAGGTGAGGGCGAGAGAGATGAGGGGGCCAGAGAGGGAATGGCGAGAGAGGGGAGAGGGCGGGGAGAGGAGAGGGTGGGAGAGGGGAGGCGGGAGGGGAATTGCGAATGGTGTATACTGTCATTACCAGTATAGGGAAGATGGGAGCTAGTTCAGTCACAGGTCAATCGGTTGGTTGTCACACAATGGATCAACCACTGACTGGGAAATGACTGTTTCTCTTCACTTTTCACCAATCCACAGCGGTGATAGTGCTGCATTTTAACCACTAGCTGACATTTAGGACGGCAGGTGCAATTGCATCTTCTCTTAACAGCATCGTTTTTTTTCCTGCGATGAGACGTTTCTTCCAAAATACTATTCGTGACTCCGAGCTTTTACAGCACAGAATAATGCATTATATGTCAATGCCAGTCCATCAAACATCCATGCATTCTCATTTCCAGCTTCCAGTAGCCCGCAGCCTGACTTCTGAAGTGTTCATCTTAAAGAGACGTTCCCTGCAAAGGTTTAACCTCAAATGAAGAAGCGAATGAGACTGAAGTCAGATACCCTTAAATTTGATCATGAGCTGCGGGAGAACTGAACCGCATTTTCAACCAAAGAGGGAAATATACAGACACATCTTGTGAGAATGACAAAGGCCTTAGGAGAGGCCAACATTCAGAAAATGAGGAACTGAACTGTTTGCCTCTTCTTTCTTCACTTCGGGCTTTAAAACCCGATTCTGTTTGCATAAGCAAAGGGGTAAACAGGCAGGCGACTGTCCTTCGAGGACTGGCACAGTCGTGAATAATTGGGACATGCTAATCGTTGAAGTCTCCACCTGTTGAGGTAGCCTGGCTAGCCGTGCTCTTCCAGCCTCCTACCTGTTTCATTTGGATTCCAGCAGATTCCTGCCTCTACATAAGGAATGGAAGCATTCAGCCGCCTCGCTGTATGTTTCCTTCCCCACTATTACATTGTTACTTTACTGTTTCGACTGTATCACGTTGTTCTTCCGGCTAAACGAGAGCATTCTTGGCATCAGACGCTTGTCGTCCTTGTGTTCCTCGAAGTAGAAACACAGAGGGGGATTTCGAAAGTCAAGCAGATGAGGCCTGGCCCGTGGGGAAAATCACTTCACGATGTTCCCTCAGAAATAATTCCAAGCAGCACGGAAAATGCTTCTGTGAATGTTTGTTGCAACAGTTGTAAACAAATTCAGCAAGGCCCAAGCGAGATTCGAAAACACGACCAATGGTTGATAAGACCTCTGAGCTATGGAGCCACCAGCATGGAAAGTGTTTTTTTCTGACTAACAGAAAATGATGAACTCTAGCACAGCAAATTCCGTCGTCTGAGGTTCGTGATGCAAGCTTCGTTTTCTGTTTTAAAATACAACTTGAAACCCATTTCTTTGATCACTTGTTTGATATAACACTTTGTCAGCTTCCCAATATCTCATAATGTGACCGGGATCAAAATTTGTTTAAACTCCCTCCAGAGGAACAGCTTTGAAGTTTCCATTATGTGAAAGGCACGAAGTAGTATTTATGGCAATTAATTGCCCTTCATTTCAACAAAGATTACAGTTTTTCTTCTTCTGTTGTTGACTAATTCGTTTCCTATAGCACTGTGCGATTTACGTCATGAAACGATTTCACAATTTATGACCTTGGTTGATGAAGTTGAGGTACCAAACGTGGAACAGTTCAAATCGAACATACTCCGGAGATTGGAATTCCAGGCTATGCAGGTATCTGAGAATGCGTTTTAAAACAAAATCTTGGGTGTCGTGTTCACTGGCTGGGTTGGCATTTATTGAACAACACTAATTGCTCTTGAGTGGGCTGGAGGACATGACAGTGATAGACAGAGCGAAGACAGTCAAGAGATTTGCAGAAATGATAAAAACGTTGGTACTTAGCTGCCCGGTAATGGGTGAACAGCCCTTGTTGTTAATACTCCCACGCGCAGCAGAGTTGTTGAAAGATCTCAGGACTACATCTTTGGATGAATAACCCGCAATCCTTGCCCTTCCAGCATGTTGGAGCCCGTGTGGAAAGATAAAGCTGCGAAGGCCGCAGTTCACGTTTGGGAAAATGTGCTGTGGTGGAAATATCATTCAGGAAAGGAACAATGAAACACTGAACAGAACGGAAGTACACCCTTGAATAGAGGCAGAGGGAGTTAGGCCAGAGCAGAGGGGGAATTTGAGAGGATGGATGGAAGTGTGTTACCACCGTTTAATTCAAATGAATGGATGAGAGTTTGAGCTGCAGAAGAGCGGAGACGTGGAAGAGTTAATGATGTTAATGTGGTGCAAGTAGGCTGACATGGTGACGATGGCGATATGTGGTTGAAAGCACAAAACACGGTGAAGGATGTCACTATGGTTATGACGTGACTCGTTCAGACTCAGACAGTTGTGAGGGAGAAGATTGAGTCAGTGGCGAGGCATTTTCTCCTTGCACCTGGTCAATGATGCTTTCCAGCTCATCTCATCCATTTGCCGAAACTCCACTCTCAAAACCCATCCCTCCAACAAGGACAGAGCTTATTCATCACTTTAAATTACAGCAACCTCCGCAGACATCATGTCATTCTCCGACATTTCCACCACCTGAAAATGAAACCCGCCAGCTAAGATGTGTTTCCCTCCCCACCGCTATCCGCTTTCTATAAAGATCATTCCCTCTACGAATCCCTTGTCAAGTGTACGCCCCTCACCAAACCACCCTCCCCTACCGCTTATTCTCATTCCAACGCGGGATTTGCAAAACCTCCACCCACACCTCCACTCTATCGCAGGCCCCAAAGGAGCCTTCCACATCCATTAGAGTTTTACCTGCACTTCCACACATGTCATTGAATGTATCAATTGCTCCTGATGCAGTCTACCTATATTGCGGAAACAGGATGCCTAATAACAGTTCGCTTCAGAAAACATCCTCGGACACCCTTAACAAACAACATCACTGACCCGTGGCCGAAAACTTCAACTCTCCCTCCCAATTAGCCCAATTCATGCAGGTCCTGGGCTTCTATCGCTCTCATGAACTGTCCTATATCTTAAACATTCCTTCCCACCTACCGCTCCGCACTGCTCTGCGACCAATCACCACTACACCCACCTCCATCCACCTATCACACTCTCAGCTACCTTGACCCAGCCCCATCCAATCAAATTTGTCTCTCTACCCCCTCGGTTTACAAGCTTATTTCCTGATGATGCCTCTTTCCCGAAACGTCGATTCTCCTATTCCTTGAATGCTGCCTGCCTTGCTTTGCTTTTCCAGCAGCACACTTTCGACCCAGGAGCGAGTCAGCGGATTTTGATTTGGGGACTGAAGACAGAGTCCTCAGCTTTGCCATGATGCAATACCAAGAAATGTCTGCTCCAACAGAACTGCATGTCAGACAAGGCAGGACAGCGTTTGACCTGGAAGGAACAGGAAGGTGATCGTGTTTATATCCACCTGCAGATCTATTTGCTCTCTGTGGTGAATGCTGTGTGCATGAAAGATTCTGACGAAATTCTGGTCACATTCTAAGTGTCGAAAATCCCTCACCCTCCGACCATATCTTCGAAAGTATCCAGAGTCTTGTGAAAGTTGCTTTCCCACTCTCATGTTTGGATAACATCAATTTTGCAGGATATTAGAAGGGGAAGATTTACAAACCAATCTCTCCACCGTGATCTGATAAAGTCGCACATTTTATCACAAGTAGAACTTGATCAGAGAGAGAACATGAAAGGGAAAAAAAACACCTCTGGTTACAGTGAGAGAGTTTTCGTTCTCTTATTGTGTGTGTGGACAATGGTTCTACCCATCATCAGAGCTCACAAACCACAAATGCAGTCATACTAAAGAAAGTCTATGGAAATGTGCGTATTCATTTCCTTGTCTGAGCTGAATTCCCATGGAGGCAAAGATTCCAGGAAAAAGCAATTCACCTGCTAAGAGTGTGGAAAGGGATTCACTCTGTCTCTGACCTGCTGCAGCACCTGCACGTTCAAAATGAGGAGAAACCATTTCAAAGTCTGGACTGCCGAAAATGCTTTAAAACGTCCAGCACAACGCTCATACTAATTAGAAACCTTTCATCTCGCCAGACTTTGGAAAATGTTATCAAACCTCTGTGTGCTTCATCTCTGAGAAATACGCTTACATGAATGAGAGACCTTTTAAGAATTCTGGAGACGTGCCGTCTGAACTACGTGCTCACCCGGGAGGAGAGACATCTTCGTTTTCAAATCGATGGGACCTGCTGTAAAAGTCCGAGTGACCGGATGGCTCATCACCTTTCTCACAATATTAACGTGTCTTTCTAAATGCCCTGACTGCAGGAAGTGCTGCACAAGTTCCTGGAGACGAACATGTCATCAACGTGTTCACACTGTGGAAAGACATTATTCCCTCTAAAAGTTCCAGGGGGCAGTTTATCATTAAGGTCTTCACATTGAACACAGACCTATCAAATGTATAGTTCGCGGTATGTGCTTAACAGTCTCTGTAGAACTGATGTCCCTTCCACATTTTCACAATGTGTGAGACGTTTCAAGAGGAGTTATTCTAGGAATCGGCTCAAGCGTTCATCTCAACTCTCAGTACACCAGCAAGTTTGCAGTGGGAAGAAAGCATTTAATTGCTCCATGTGAGAAACACAGTTAACTCACTCATCGACCCTGCTGAGACAAAAGAGGGATCCCACTAAGGGAAAGAATTCACTCACTCATCGACCCCGCTCAACTGCGATTTAACCTTGTTGTTCATCATTTTCAGATCTGTAAGAAAAGATTTGATATTCTGGATAAAAATCAAATAAATCAGCTTTATATTAAATTCATTGTCAAATGTCATTGGAAGGATGGGTTTACCGAGTACTTGAAGCATCAGCACAGGTTCTCAAGGGGAAGTAATTTCTGAAAAATATATTAGACATCTGTGAGGAGATAATGAGCAAGTAAGACTAAGTCGACGCTGTAGAGGTGACCAGCTGGAATTTCCAAAAGGCTTTTGGCGAGGTGCAGTATGACAAACTGCTCAATAATGGACAACTTCTACTTTAGACGACGGTGTGTTTGGAGTTTCCACATCCTCTCCGTTTCTGCCTGGATTTCCTCCCCAGACGAAAGATGTGTCGGTGACCTTCTTTGGCCATGGGGAATGCAGAGTTACAGGAATTGGGTAGAGGTGTGAGTTTGAGTGGGATGTCTATTGCAGGATTAAAGGAATCTTCCTGGGCCGACTGGCCTGTTTCCACATGGCAGGTATTATATTCGGACAAGATTGATCGCAGGGATTAAGGCTTTTGTCATATGAATTTCTTTTTCAAAAAAACGGTCACAATTTCCATGTAAACATATGATTTCAATTGAATCTGTTGAATGATATAAGGAGGGGATCGGCATTCTTAAAGAGGAATCATAAAGGTCAAGCGAGAATGTCAGATCACCTTCGCACGTAACGTTAAGAATATAATCTAAAGAGATTCCACAAGTGCATTAAGAACTAGAGACGAAATAGGACCAAATAAGTTGAAAGAGCTCACTTTTGTTATTAACCTCAGCAGATGGAGAGGTATATAATGTTCACTTCGTGGAGAAGGAAATCAACCCGAAAACTAAATATTGATGTTTATAAAGTCGTTTCCATTGTAAAGGGCAAGTGCTGGAGGACTTGGAAAATATGAAGAAGGATATTTGTCTGGGATTTGATCTCATGTATCCCAGAACATTGTGGCAAGTTAGGGAATGAAACTGTAGGGCCTTTCATAGAAATAATTGTGTAAGCTATTACTATGAGTGAGGCGCCGAAAAAATTGGGAGTTGCTAATTTTGTGCTTCTGTTAAGAAAGGGTGACATGGACAATCCTGGGCACGATAGACCTGTGTTTCTGAAGGTGGTCTTATGTAAATTATTGGATGCAATTATAAACGATTGAATTTAAATGTATTTGGAGATACAAGGAATAAATGGGAATAACCAGAATGTTTTTGCGCGAGGAAAGTTGTATCTCACAAACATGACTGAGTTTTCGAGGGCATAACTAATATGATTGATCCGGACAAGGTGGTAGATATTGCTCACTTGAACTTTAATAAAACATTTTTCAAGGTTCCACATGTTTGCCTGATTCAAAAAGTGAGATCACAGAGAGTTCGGTGAGACTTCCAATTCAATATCAAATTAGATTAACAGCAGGAAGCTGGAAATACCCGTGGAAAGTAGCTTTCAGATTGGAGGACTATTACTGATGGTGTCCCACAAGAATCGATGCTTAGCCCACATTCATTTTTAAATTTTAAATAAATGATTTAGGTGAGAAGATAAAAAGCATGGTAAGTAATTTGCAAAATTTGTCTGAAAAGGAACAATAAGAAGCTGATGGAAGATTGTGAAGAGGTTTTCTCATCAGATCAATTCCTCTCTCTGTCCTCGAGTTTTTAAAGCGTGGAGGAGTGGGGTTGGGGCGGGACAGTGAAGGGTCATCAGTCCATCGTACAGACCAGGTTATCAGACGTCCATCTATTCTCGTCCCAGTTTGCAGCATTTGCCCCATAACTTTGAGTGTTCTGACTTTCCAGGGAAAATGTCAATGAGATTCGCTCTGTGAGCTTAAATGACACAACAATGGTACTGACGGTTGACTGGGTTGCAACACCTTTGAGGAACGTATTCTCATGTTCAATCACAGAGGCAGACACGCCGGCACATTCCCCGACAGTGACAAAGTCCTCATCATTTTACCCAATCCATGTGCTTTACATCCACAGGTTTCTCTGGTGAAAGGCGGTTTTAAGTGGAATACAAGCCATTTCTCGAAAAAATATGAACCGTTGCTGTGAGCTGCGATATGAAGAGGAAACTGAGCTGAAATTGTCCCACACGCTTCGCATGTGCAACTTTCAGTGACACAAATCCCACCAAATCAAGGCATCTTGCTCCTGGAATCTGACAGGATAGCGCCCAGCAAATATTCCTCACTAAAACTACTGACACACGGCAAACTCTAGACACTTTCACGTCTCGTCTCGTCTCGTTCTGTTTCTGTCCCTGTCACACCTCCAGATTCCTCTTCATGTCTAGTCCCGAGATCAATGAGCTCTTTGATACAAATACAGACACATTGAGAAAGTGATCTTTATTTCAAAAGCAGAATCAGGGAATGTAAGCTGCGAGGGCTTGCTCACGGCAAGGCAATAAGGCACCACGGGTTCATGTCCTGATTATCGTATAGACTGATTCCACCAATGGGCACCGTACCAGTTATTACCAATTAAAATCTTCCAATGAATACCGTGACTGACAGAAAGTAGCTTCGACCCCTTCCTCGCCGAGGGGAATTTTGCAAACAATATCCTATTCCTTCACAAACTGAGTTTTTCTCAGCTGGCCATGGATGCGTCGAGCACAGAAAATGCCCTTTGGCCCACTAAGTCTGCACATTCCAATACAATCCCCTGAACTGTTCTTACCTCATTTGGCAGCACTTTGCTCAAAGGCTCAAACGAATTCAGCACTGTAAGTGTTCGACTATATGGGTCTTTCATGCTTTGGAGGTTTCTGCCTTTTCAATCTTGACAGGCGGTTGGTTGCAGTTTCCCAAGCTTCCTTATCTGGGTTATATGCATTTTACTTCATCCTGCGATTTGAATTTCAAACAAAAAAGCAGAGAACAAACACACTTCTAGTTCACTCTCGCCTCTCAATTACAGTCAGCAAAATGCTTCACTGCATGAGGAACTCACAGTGGATTTAACGCCCATCGCCTCAATCACTTGGCCACACCTGCAGAAGTACGCAACTAAACTGGTTTCAAGTTCTCCCTCCCTGTGGAGCTGAGGAACAGGCAATCATTGTTAGGTTTGTTTGAACTGAATCACCACAGCTTCGACAGGGTAAAATGTCAAGATATGTTTGGTCTGTGTAATCAATCTCGATATTTCAAATTATCATTCATTTAGAAGCAAAGGCAGAGATTGCAAGATAAACTAAGCATGTCTGGCAGCATCTGGAGATAGAGAAACAGAGACAATGATTCAGAGCTTCTTCAGGAGTTTCTCAGAACTCTGTTTTTCTCACAGGGTCTTCCATTCCTGCCGAGTTCCTTGAGCAGTTTTTGTTTTTGTCAGAGATTCCCAGCATCCGCAGCACTTTACTAGCCAATTAAACAATAAAGAAACACATTTGTCTTCCTGACTGGATAGGTTTTCCGAGTGGGAGCATATTCCCGAAACTACTAAAGGATTCGGATGGATAAGAACAGCGACCGCTCCATGCGTGGCAACACCCTATCTGTTAACAGCCGAACGAGAGAATTAATTGCTCCCCAGAGACTGGGGAGTTCCTTATCGCAAGCCTCTTGCAGGATCTCATAAAGAAGACTGTTCGCGAATTCAAGAATTCGCCTGCCCTTCGTAGAATGACAATTGCCCTCGATTGGTTTGACGTTCCAAAATGAATCCTGGGGCATTCGTTGTGGAAAATGGGAACAGTCTGATCCCACGCCTTGCCGACACAGTCATGTCACCAGGAACCAGCTCTCCTAAAACCGGGACCTACTCCCTTCGTGCCTCATGACGAACATATTCCTGACCACGGTAAAACCCCGGAACTGTGCAGCTGAAGAAAAAAGGATGGTGTGATTGTCGCTCCCTTCCTGGGTCGTGGGATAACAGCACCTGTTCGTGAAGAGCCGAACGCACTGACGAACATCGCCACATAGACTGATGAGCCAACAGCGTCACTGATCTCCGAATGCAAGCTTTAGTCTGCTCCTCCCCCATAGAAAATACTCCTTAATTGGCTTTACCTTTCGAAAATTAATCTTTGGAAATTCATTCTAAAGACATGGGAATAGTCTGCTCCCACCCTCTAAAGTCATAACCATGACACCAGGAACCAGTTGTCCTCCAACCGGGACCGTGACTCTTCCAGCCTTTCAGTGTCTTCTCTGTGACCGTGTTTTCTCATTGTCCCGGAGCTGAAATGAGATTTGACGTCCTGACGTGCAGGAACGATAATCTTTTCAATGTCTCAGATCAGTTCATGTCCCGAGAGCATCAGAGTGAAAGCACTGGCCTCGGCAGGCACGGAAAGATTTCTAACCTGTCTCTGCACAGTCGAACAGTTCATCGTTCATTCGCCTATGGATCCGCTTCCCAAGGAATATATAAAGGTTCAAAAAACTCGAGACGAGGATTTCTGCTTTGCTTCTTGACAGTTTCCCCACCTACCAATTGGCAAAACTTTCCAAGAATCTCTTCACAACCCTCTGTTTTGCACTATGTCCAGAGATAAATGAATCTCACTTTGTGGAGAGGTTCCCGACTCTGGGAATGTTATGTTTGGAGCAAAGACGTTTAATGAGAGATTACTTGAGAATGTTTACAATGATGTGGGCGGAAGTGGTGTGGATGGAACGTTGATGGTCAGGAGGAACTGCTTCCCCTGACCAGGGCAACTGACCAAAGGACGAGGAGTGAAGACGTTTAAGGGAAAACACAACTTGTATCAAATAAACTCAGTGAAACCTACATATACACCATGTGTTTGTTATTATCTGTGGATAGAGGAACAGAGCTAACGTTTTGTGTCAGATCCGTTTCTCGTTCAGAACACTAGTTTCCTTCACGTCAACAATTGAGCAGACCTGAGAAAATGTCGAGTTGTTGAGACGGGTTTTCTGGAGTTGCAGGGATAACTCATCCAACAGTAAATCATTTAAAATCAACAGTGAGGGGAACATGTTCTGTATTGATGAGAGATAGAGTGGATTTGAAGGATCCATTTCCATGAGCAGAGAGATTAACAATACGGCAATGGTGGAGTAACAAAGATGTTCTTGTATTTTTACAGCGCCTTTCAGCACCATTTCAATCACAGAAACTGAAGTAACTTTGAAGTAGATGTGTCATTGTCAAAACTAAAGTGCTAATCAGGGCAGTTTGTTCAACCAGAGGTCAAAAAAGACCACTCAGAACTGGCCCTGGAGACGCCAGTGAGATTACGCTTTACTTTAAGCGTTTGTTCCTCTCTGGTTTATATCCAGAATAATGCAGGACTAGAGGTTCTAATCCCAGGGGAAGGTGCTACCCACTAAGACACAGATGAGGAGGATGTTCTCACGTTCAGAGGGTATCAAGTATGTAGAAGTATTTACAGCAGATGTCTGGCAAAACTCAGTATATTTAAGCCTTCAATTATCTCTCTATTAATAGCATGGAGCAAGTGGTAGAGTGAAATGTGCACAAATGTGCTGCCAATTCACACTCGTGGGAGCGCATATTATGTTGAGAACGTGCCATTTCCCACAGGCATATAGATATAGAATTAATGGGGAATAACTTGTCAGATGCAGTTTCATGTCGGCATTATGAGGTCATGCACTTTGTTCGGAGAAGTCAAAAGAAAGAACACTATTAAAATCGAGAGAAAGTATAAGAAACGTGTGAGACAGAGGAATCTCATGCCTGACACAAACATGTTTAGTATCATCTTCTTTCCCTGACAAAAAGGATGGCTTCCTTTCCGAATGCTCACAATGAAAGAGATGGTTTCCAAGGAAAGTAAAAAAACCATGAAACAAATAGACTAATCGAAAACAAAGGAATGAATTGAGTCGTTCCAATGGACAACTTTGATGCTTATGGCTCTTTAAAATTTGTTTATAATGGAGCTGGAAGTGGGAATTGGGGGAGCTGGGGAGTGAAAGTCAGGTCACCCATGTTTACTGTCATCCTTCGTCTGTCTTCCGCATTTTTTGTATGTTTTATTTCGCGTTGTGGTTACTGTGAGTGCACTTGTAAACCACACCGCTGGTGACTTGTTTCCCAGACAGTTCTTCAACACGACTCATAAGAATTCAACAGTCTTTTCTCCTGAATCTAGGTAATTTCTAAACACTGTGCAAATATCACCAGAACCTCGACATTTTCCACGCCTGTCTGCCTTCTTGCAATATCAATTGATTCATCACTGTGCTCCTGTTGCACAAATCAAGAACAAACCAAACCGCATCAATTGCATCTAGGCTGCGAACGCAGCTAACTGCAGCCGCTCCCCAGAGTACTGGCAACTGTGTGATCACAGAATCACACATCGAACAGCCAGGAAACTCAAAATAATTACAGTGCCAGAGGCCGTGCCAGGGACGGCACCTGAGAAACAACAGAAACACTCTTTTGAACTATGGACTTGGTTATATTTCTCAATCAGCAATCGAAGTTTACATTGGTTATATCAACTGATCCCTCACTAAAGGAACCAACAACTGCTGCAAACGGAGGAGAAAATGAGGACTTTAGATACTGGACATCAGAGTCTAGGGTGCGGTGCTGGAAAACACAACAGGTCAGACAGTATCTGAGGAGCAGGAGAATTGATGTTTTGGGCATTTGTCTGATGACTTGCTCATGCCAGAAACGTCCATTCTCCTGCTACTTGGATGCTGCCTAACCTGCTGTCCATAGAACATAGAACATAGAAGAATACAGCGCAGTACAGGCCCTTCGGCCCTCGATGTTGCGCCGATCAAAGCCCACCTAACCTACACTAACCCACTATCCTTCATAGACCTATCCAATGCCCGCTTAAATACCCATAAAGAGGGAGAGTCTACCACTGCTACTGGCAGGGCATTCCATGAACTTACGACTCGCTGAGTGAAGAACCTACCCCTAACATCAGTCCTATATCTATCCCCCCCCCTTAATTTAAAGCTATGCCCACTTGTAATAGCTGACTCCATACGTGGAAAAAGGTTCTCACTGTCAACCCTATCTAACCCCCTAATCATCTTGTACACCTCTATCAAGTCACCCCTAAACCTTCTATTCTCCAATGAAAACAACCCCAAGTATCTCAGCCTTTCCTCATAGGATCTTCCTACCATACCAGGCAACATCCTGGTAAACCTCCTCTGCACCCGTTCCAGTGCCTCTACATCCTTCCTATAGTATGGCGACCAAAACTGCACACAATATTCCAGATGCGGCCGCACCAGAGTCTTATAAAACTGCAGCATGACCTCAGGACTCCGGAACTCAATTCCTCTACCAATAAAAGCCAGTACGCCATATGCCTTCTTCACTGCACTATTTACCTGGATGGCAACTTTCAGAGATCTGTGTACATGGATACCAAGATCCCTCTGCTCTTCCACACTACCAAGTATCCGACCATTCGCCCAGTACCACATCTTTTTGTTACTCTTACCAAAGTGGATCACCTCACACTTAGCTACATTGAACTCCATTTGCCACCTTTCTGCCCAGCTCTGCAGCTTCTCTATATCCCGCTGTAACCTGCCACATCCTTCCTCACTGTCTACAACTCTTCAGACTTTCGTATCATCCGCAAACTTGCTCACCCAACCTTCTAACCCTTCCTCCAGGTCATTTATAAAAATGACAAACAGCAATGGTCCCAAAACAGATCCTTGCGGAACACCGCTTGTGACGGCACTCCAAGATGAACCTTTGCCATCAACTACTACCCTCTGTATTCTTCCAGCCAGCCAATTCCTAATCCAAACCTCGTACTTTTCCAGCAACACCGTCTCCATTCCTGCAGACTGTCATACAATTCAAACTTCCAGCCGCAGAATCAGCAACACTCAATGAAATGAGTCAACCTATTGAGGACACCTGGCAGTGGTGTTTAGTGTCAAGTAGATCTTCATGAATGCGTTGTCGTGAATTGTCTGTCCTGTATAATGTTCCCTGCTCTCACTACGTGCAACATTGTTTGACCATATTTGTATTGTACATGATGGGTATTTAGTCCATTGTTCTAGTGAGTTGTTGTCTAAATGTGGGTTTCGGTTTATATTCTCTCATAGATCCGAGTCGTCAAAGGCTGTCTGTTCCGAGACATTTTTGCTTGATGTGTTGGGTGCCCTCCTAACGTTGCTTGTCCGCAAGGAATTTGCGGGAATATCTATTGTTGCAAAGGATTTCTGGAGGATCCAGGAAACACCACAATCAGTTGTTCAGAGTGGCAATGCACAGACATGACGAGGTCAAAAAATTCGACCAGAACAACACAACAATAATTGGACAATAGTGGGCAGCCAGAGATTTTCTAGAATGACGAGTCTCATCCAATGAATCCATCAAAGAGCATGTTGACCTGGGCGTAACATACCGGGACCTGCAATGAACGACAAGAAGCAGCAACTGAAAGCAGTGGGAAGGAAATCACACCAATTCGAAACGCTACAGGACAGCAGAGCTTCATAAGAGTCTCATCGGCCTTGAGGATGTCACCGAGAAAGGGCAGGAAACTGCTGCAAACCAACTTCCCAACACTAAAGAACATCCCCACACCATCTGCAAACTTCACTGGAACTACAAATCTTTACACAAACCTTGAAACCCTGAAACAGTCAGAGCCGCCCCAGCGTTAAAATGAACCCTTGCATCCCACATAACAGCTGAAGATACGAAACGCCATACTTCCGTGGACGTCAGAGCGAACTGCTCTTGCAAGCGACTTGTGCGTGCTCTTCACAAAATAACTGCTTGATTATCCTCATCCAATTTCTCATCGTTTGACGTTGTGTGCTTTTAACATTACAAATTTACATCTGAATATCTCAGAATTTTCTGAGCATTTCTGCCGTTCCAACACTTAGAGACAGTGAGTTCGAAATTCCAACCACTCATAGTCTGATAACCTTTTTTTCTGTGCAGCTATCCAAACCTTTTTACCCTTATCTTAAATCTATGGCTCCTTGGTGATTGATCCCTCCATCAAATGTTTCGTTCACTGTACATAATCCATACTGCTCATCATTTCGTACATCTCAATCCTGTCTCATCTCCATTTCCCCTGCTTTCAGTAAAACAACGCGTGTCTGTCTAAACTCTTTAATAGTTGAAGTTCTTCAATCCAGATAATATATTGGTAAATCACTTCTGCATCGTATCCACAGTTGTCATATCACTGCTATAATGTGAAATGTAAAATTAACACAATTATCTAGCGAGAGACAAATGATGACTTGAATTAAATGTGGGGAGACCAGAGACATTGGTCTTTTCCAATAAGTCATTCCCTCGATACTGTTTTGTGCCATTTTCATGATCCCAATGCTCCAATGATCTCTGGTCCATGCAAATAAAACACTGTACGTGCGGATTCAAAAGTCCAACCACATTGTCTGATAGCATTAAGTGGCTTACTGGTCCTGATGGTGATATTGGGTCACGTTCACCTAACAAGAGTGACGGCTGCTGCACAGACTTAACGGTGTGAAAGTGAATGTTAATTTTTCCAATGCCAGAGGACGAACCACTATTCGATTACATGAAAAAGCACAATAGAAAAAGCCTTTCAGGCAATGGCAGAGATAGTCGAGGAACTGCATCACATGCACAACAGGAAAGCCCACTGAGACTGGATTGAATCGTCACCTTGGATATCCCCAGTGGCTGTGGAGATTCCATCATTGAGAATGTTGAAGACTGAATTCGATAGATTTCAATAAAAGATTACATGTACAGGCGAGAGTTCACAAATAATGTTGAAATATTGGTTTCAATAAACATTGAATTTTCACATCGTAACAAGGAAGAAACTATAATTACACACTCACATCACACCGGTTCCCAGGTCTGGACTCAGTGAAACTGTGTATGCAGTGGTGAAGATCCGATTGGAAATTGAGAGTGGAATGAACGAGTGGATATCTACTCTGCCTGTCAGTGACAAACTCCATGAGCATGAAGTCCTACTGTGAGGGTAGAGAGGCGCGTGAAACGCCGAGGCTGGGAGCTACAAACTCGCTCGGTGAAACTTCTCTTGACATGGCGCAGAGGGCATTGGGTAGTAGGAAAAGATCCTGAGCTATTTTAACCTGAATTGAAATTATTAGATGAGATTCCCTGCAGGATGAAAACAGGCCCTTCGGACCAACATGTTCACTACAACCCTCCGAAGATCAACCCATCCCAACCCTATGTTTACCCCTGCCTAATGCACCTAACATTATGGACAATTTAGCATGGCCAATTCACGTGATGTGCATATCTTTTAGATTGTGGGAGGTACCGGAGTACACGGAGGAAACACATACAGACATAGGGAGAACGTGTAAACTCCACACAGACAGTCGCCCGAAGCTGGAATCGGACCTGGGACCCGGGTGCTATGAGGCAGCCGTGTGAACCAATGAGCCACCATGCCAGACATTTGCTCACTGAATTGGGGCCCGCAGCCCTCTACAGCAACTATCTCCAAAGAATCACCACTCTCTGACTGAAGATATTCCTCCACGTCTCATTTCCAAATTGTTATCTCTTCACTTTGTCTCTGTGCCCTCGGGTTCTAGTGTGTCATAGTGGGTGAAACTTCTTTGCCACATTGGCTCTGCACAGGCCTATCAGCACTCTGTAAATTTCAAATAAATTGAGTCATTGACTCAGACATCATTGAAACAGATCGCTGGTCCAAACAGTCCATGCTACCATTTACCGAAACTGCCGTAGTACCAACTACGTGTACTGGGCCCATATCTCTCTTAACATGTCCTATTCATGCACTTATATAAGTGTCTTTTAAATGTTGTAACTTTATCCACATTCCTACTTCCTCTCGAAATTTGCACAGGAAACATGCCGTATAAAATAAAACAAAGTGAACCTCATGTCTTTTTTTTTCACTTTTGTCCTCACACCTTAAACACACGCCCACTAGTCCTGAAATACCCCAAAGAAGGAAAGCACCGTTGCAGTTGAGCTAATCTGTACCCCTCAGGATTTAAAAAAACATTTATATGGTAAACGTCAACCTCCGATGCACCTTTGAAAGAAGTCCCAGCCTATCCAGCCTCCCCTTACAGCTCAATCCCTTCATTCCCAGCAACATACTGGTAAATCTCTTCTTAACTCTGTCCAGCTTAATATTCTTCTTTGTCTGACTTGGAAACCAGAACATAGACACAATGCTACAGAAGTTGCCTCGCCAACATCCTGTACAACCTCAGGATAACGTCCCAACATCAACACTGAGCAATGCATGAAAGTGTTCTAACAGCATTTTAACGAAGCTGACGATATGTGACACGACTTCCAAAGTCCATTCGGTGACCTATTCACGTGTCTATTGCGCAGGACTATTCAAAGCAGTAATTGTAATTGTACACGTACTACATGCATTTATAACTCAAACTGCAGTACTTTACATTTGTTCAAGATAATTTCTCTTTACAATTCATTTAATCATATACCCGAATGATCAATGTCTCTTTTAATCTTCTATGACCTCAGATAACCTTCTTCTCTGTCGACTGTACCACCATGGAGAGTTGGAGCATCCCTCAGCACAGAAACCGGTCGTTTGGTGCACACTGATACATAATGATCATAATGCCAGTCCACATTAACCGCATTTCTCTGCACTTGGACCATATCATTCTAATTCTTTGCTAACCATGTATTTGCCCAAAAGCCTTTTTAAATGTTCTTCATGTACACACAAAGACTTATGCTGTCATCTCATGAAATGCATGTCGCTCATGTTGGTGTCAACCACAAACTGATGATCCCTGCCTTCCATATTGTCATCTCAAACATTTACATCAGTCACAAACAAAGGAGCCATCACTGATCCCTGTGGAACACTGCCGGTCGCAAGCCTCGAGTCAGATAAACAACACACCAAAACTTCACCCTTTCTCTTGTTGTTAATTGAATTTTGTATCCAATTTGCAAACTCACTGTGAACCACATCTGATCTAACTTTACTCGTTAGTCTTCCATGTTGAATCTTGTTCAACGCTTTCCTAAAGCCTAAGTAAGCAAAGATATTTGTTCTTGCCTCATCAATCCTCTTGCCTACTTGATCAAAACCTCAGAAATTTGTGAGACCCAGTTTCCACCTCACTAAACCATGTTGATGATCCCCTATATTTCCTGGACTCTGAACATGCTATCTTCCAAAATCACCTTAAAAAACTTGCGAAACACCAATTTCAAAGTCTCAAGCCTGGAGATTCCAGTCTTTTCCCTGTGTCCATTCTTCAACAAGGTTCGTCAATGTCCATTCATTTTAAATCACACCCATATTTAGAGATGACACAATTATTTCAGCAAGGGGTGTTGCAATTTCCGCGCTGACCTCCCATAATGCTTTGGGATTCAGTTCAAAAACAGGGTAAACCTCGATGCTAATTGAAACCAGTAACACAGAAAAATATTTACCCCGTGCTATAATCTGTGAAAAGTCGACAGTCAAGACGTTTCGCAAAGGTCACGATTTAAAGGGAAAGTATCAACTTTTTTTCTTTATGTCTAACAGAGTATGAAAACTAACAACTATTTACAGCTAGTTTCCCTTAAACTCATCTTTTACCTTCCACTCCCCAATAATATTCCGATTCTAAAAGATTCCCAATAATGATTTAAAAAGTAAGCATGGTTCAAAACCACTCAGCTTTTTCAAGTCTCATTTTGGGGATTTTTCTGGGAAGATTCTCTCCAGGTTTTCCCGGATGTTCTGCCATGCAAACACATTTCCAGGAAGATACATTTGTAGGATCTCTTGAGCTGGACGTCTCTGACGCAGTCCTAGCTGTTGAAAATGTCCTGATTTATACCCAAAACATCGGATTATTTCATTTGCTTTAATATTATCAAAACGTGAAGTTCACACATGATTTTGATTTCGGATCTAGATTCATAATTTAAGCTGATGGCAATCCAGCTCTGCTGGTTGTTTCAAACAAATATCACATTGTTCCCTTGGTCAGAACAGGTTGTTCTGTGTCCTTGCAAGCTTTTCAACTCTTTTTTTTCACACCAGGTTCATAACAATGCACCAGTCCAGGGTCTGGAGTTTTATACGCCTTTTACATTTTCTGAGATGTCCAGCAATTATTTTCCTGTAATATGAAATGTTTATCAGTATGCACTTCCACGATTTCTGTAGCCTCGTTAAGTCTCACATATCCTCGGCGAACAGACTTCCCAAACTGAGCTGTTCCACCTTTCTTGAATCCCTCGAAACACTTTCTCTTCGTCTAAACGTCCAAATGTGTTATAAAATAATGAAGCAGTACCTCTATGTACCAGTTGATCTAGCAGTTGATTCCATGTGCAAGCCATGCTCTGTGTGAAAAGGTTGTCTTGTCATTCGGTGTAAATCTTACGCGGTCTGGACTCCCGGATCCAAGGGAAAACGAACTTTGCTGTTCGCCTTATCGTGAGCACTCTTGATTTTATGAATCTCTATAAAGTCATCTTCGACCTCCGATGCTGCAGTACGACAAGGCAAAGCCGACACAGTCTCTGCTCGTTGTATTAAAAATCCAGTCCTGAGAACATGTAGACGCTTTGTTGCATGAGGCCAGACAGAGCCGAATGTAATCCAGCCGCTAGAAACAGCACCGAATCTCAATTTCTTGATGCTTGGCCAAATAGTTTCGGAAAAGGCATCGTCCTCTTCACATATGGAGAGTGAACATTTGGTCTCGCTGTCTCCACAATAAAAAATGACGTGAAAAATTCGTTTAATGCCTCTTCCATCTGCTGAGCTCAAAAGCAATGTCAACGTCCTTGATCTTTCAGGTAATATTTCTCGCGTTGTTCTCTTGCCAGATATGTACTTGTAGACACTCTTTGGATTATCTTCAGCCCTAGCAGATTAAATTATTTCATATCCCCTCTTTCCTTCCTGGTCTGCACTTTATTGAAGTCGCTACAAGAAATTCACTTGAAACCTGTTGTCTGTCTGATATTGAATACCTTTCGTTTTTATTTGTTCCTCAACACCTTTTTTCAACAGTGGTCACGTCTTGTGAGTGTCCAGCCTGACAAATTCAGCTCAGGTTGACAGCATATTTGCCACTGGGAAAATGTTAGTCTGTGATTAAAGTTGGAATAACAGAGCATGAGAAATGCATTACAGAATAAAATGGATTCCGCATGGCTTTGTGCAGACGAAATCAGACCTAACACGTTAACAAGTATTTTCAGATCGTCACAAGTACAACACATAAAGGGGAATGCAGTAAATGGAATATATCTGAATTTCTAAAATTATTCAGAACGGTGTTTTATACGATAGCACTTCACAAGCATGAACCAACACAGTTGGGGGTATGCATTAGTCGAGGATTGGAGAATGAATGGAGAGGCGAGGTAATGAGGGCATTTTCATGATAGTAAATTGTAACTTGCAGATTCCCGGAGCCAACAATATTGGTGCCACAGCTGTTGACAACATGTACTAATCACCTGTACAAAATAAGTTAATGTACTGTTGCTCAGTTTGGAGATGACACAAAATAGATATGGATGCAAGTAATGCGGGCAGCACAGCAACATTGTGGACGGACAGAATTAGGATAAACAAATGGACAAAAACGTAGCAGCATATAACATGCAAAAAAAAGAGGTTTATGCCTTTTGGCAGATATAAATATTAAGTGGGGAAATACACAGCACAAAGCATCAGCATAAAGAGCACTTCGCTTCCTTGTACATGAAATATGAAAAGTTAGCATCCAGTTTCAGCAGGTCATCGGGAAGTTAAATAATTTTGTTTCACTCTATTTAAACGGAATGGGGACGTATGTTTTCTTTTCAAAATACACATGGCATTAGTCAGATCAGAGCTGGATTAATGTGAACAAATTTAGTCCCCCTATTTTAGGAATAGCAGTTCAGGGAAATTTAACACAAATCATCCAGGATATGGGAGGATATTCTCGGGAGATGAAACTGAGAATATTGCCCCTGTACTCATTGGAGTGTAGAATAATGTAACAAGACTTTACTGAGACACTTTAGATTATGAGGGACATGATAGGATAACTTAGGAGAGAATGATTCGCCTTGTCTGAGAATCGAAGACCAGAGAACATGATCTCAGAGTAAGCAATAACCTATTTAAGAAAGATGTGGAGGAATTTCTTTCTCTTCGAGCCGACTGAATATGTGAAAGTATTTAGTGCAGGCCGCCCTAGGAATTGGCAGCTCAGTGTATCCAAGATTACACTGAGATTAGGGAGGGTGGTAAAAAATGAAGGGGTGTGGCGTTGCTAATTATAAAGGATATTATGGCTGCAGAAAGGCAGTTCGAGGGGGATCTGCCTTTGGAGGTAGTATGGGCTGAAGTCAGAAATAGGAAAGGAGCAGTCACCTTGTTGGGTGTTTCCTATAGGCCCCCCAATAGCAGCAGAGATGTGGAGAAAAAGATTGGGAAACAGATTTTGGAAAAGTACAGAAGCCACAGGGTAGTAGTCATGGGCGATTTCAACTTCCCAAATATTGATTGGAAGCTCTTTCGATCAAGTAGGTTGGACGGGGCGGTGTTTGTGCAGTCCATCCAGGAAGCTTTTCTAACTCAGTACGTACATTGTCCTACCAGAGGGGAGGCCATATTGGATTTGGTACTCGGTAACAAACCGGGACAAGTGATGGACTTGTTAGTGGGTGAGCATTTTGGTGATGGTGACCACAATTCTGTGACTTTCACATTGGTTATGGAGAGAGAGAGGTGCATGCAACAGGGTAGGTTTTACATTTGGGAGAAGGGTCAATACGATGCTGCAAAATCTGGATCTGAGGAGCATAAGTTGGGAGCATAGGATGTCAGGGAAGGATGTCATTGAAATGTGGAACTTTTTCAAGGAACAGATACGACGTGTCCTTGATATGTATGCACTTGTCAAGCAGGAAAGAGATGGTCGTGTGACGGAACCTTGGTTGACGAGGGAGGTTGAATATCTAGTAAAGACGAAAAAGGAGGCTTACATAAGGCTGAGGAAACAAGGTTCAGACAGAGCGTTGGAGGGATACAGGATAGCCAGGAGGGAGCTGAAGAAAGGGATTAGGAGAGCTAAGAGAGGGCATGAAAAATCTTTGGCGGGTACGATCAAGGATAACCCCAAGGCCTTTTATGCGTATGGGAGAAACATGAAAATGATGAGAACAAGGGTAGGTCCGATCAAGGACAGTAGTGGGAGACTGTATATTGAGTCAGAAGAGATAGAAGAGGTCTTGAATGAATACTTTTCTTCAGTATCTACAAATGAGAGGGACCATATTGTTGAAGAGGAGAGTGTGAAACGGACTGGTAAGCTAGAGGAGATACTTGTAAGGAAGGAAGATGTGTTGGGCATTTTGAAAAACTTGAGAATAGACAAGTCCCGTGGGCCTGACAGGATATATTCTAGGATTATCTGGGAAGCAAGAGAGGAAATTGCAGAGACGTTGGCAATGATCTTCTCGTCTTCACTGTCAATGGGGGTGGTACCAGGGACTGGAGAGTGGCGAATGTTGTGGCCCTGTTCAAAAAAAGGAATAGGGATAACCCCGGGACTGACAGGCCAGTTAGTCTTACTTTGGTGGTAGGCAAAGTAATGGAAAGGGTACTGAGGGATAGGATTTATCATTATCTGGAAAGTCACTGCTCGATTAGGGACAGGCAGCACGGATTTGTGAGGGGTAGGTCTTGCTTTACGAGCGTTATTGAATTCTTTGAGGAGGTGACCAATCATGTGGATGAGTGTAGAGCAGTGGATGTAGTGTACATGAATTTTAGCAAGGCATTTGAAAAGTTTCCCCATTGTCGGCTTATGCGGAAAGTCAGGAGGCATGGGATAGTGGCCAGTTGGATAGAGAACTGGCTGACCGGTCGAAGTCAAAGAGTGGTGGTAGATGGTAAATATTCCGCCTGGATCCCAATTACAAGTGGAGTTCCGCTTGGATCAGTTCTGGGTCCTCTGCTGTTTGTAATTTTTATTAATGACGTGGAAGAGGGAGTCGAAGGGTGGGTCAGTTAATTTGCAGACATACGAAGATTGGAGGAGTTGTGGATAGTGAGGAGGGCTGTTGTCGGCTGCAAAGGGACTTAGATATGATGCAGAGCTGGGCTGAGGAGTGGCAGATGGAGTTCAACCCAGTCAAGTGTGAGGTTGTCCATTTTGGAACGACCAATAAGAATGCGGAATAAAGGGCTAACGGTAGGGTTCTTAGTTAGGTGGAGGAGCCGAGGGATCTTGGGGTCTATGCTCATAGCTCTTTGAAAGTTGCCACTCAGGTGGATAGAGCTTGTAAGAAGGCCTATGGTGTATTAGCGTCCATTAGCAGAGGGATTGAATTCAAGAGTAGTGAAGTGATGTTGCAGCTGTACAGGACCTTGGTAAGGCCACATTTGGAGTATTGTGTACAGTTCTGGTCGCCTTACTTTAGGAAAGATGTGGAAGCTTTGGAGAGAGTGCAGAGGATATTTACCAGGATGTTGCCTGGAATGGAGAATAGGTCGTACGAGGATAGGTTGAGAGTGTTAGACCTTTTCTCATTGGAAAGGCGATGGATGATGGGTGACATGATAGAGGTTTATAAGATGATCAGGGGAATAGATAGAATAGACAATCAGAGACTTTTTCCCCGGAAACAACAGAGTGTTACAAGGGGACATAAATTTAAGGTTAAAGGTGGAAGGTATGGGGGGAATGTCAGGGGTAGGTTCTTTACCCAGAGATGGTGGGGGCATTGAATGCGCTGCCTGTGGGAGTGCCAGAGTCAGAATCATTGGTGACCTTTAAGCGACAATTGGATATATACATGGATAGGTGCTTCAGCTAGGACAAATGTCTGGCACAACATTGTGGGCCGAAGGGCCTGATTTGTGCTGCATTGTTCTTTGTTCTATGTTCTAAGACTGTGAGAAACAGATTTTAATCAGCAATGTATTCAAAGGTTAGGTGCTATTGCAGGAACTTGAATCTGAGGATTATCAGATCAGTTGCAATCACACTGAATAGTGAGAGCAGACTGCACAGGTTTACTTGACGACTTCTGCTCTTGCATCTTATTTTCTTTCCTTTCTGGACTTTCAATTGCTTCTGTTTTTCCTTTATCACTGAATTTACCGGGCATTAGAAGAAGAAGATTTACAGTGCGAAGGCTTAAAACCAAATATCACTTCAGTATCTGATGGTGTTGTCCAATTGATTGTTGCCTGAATATGATTCGCTTTTGAACGTGAAAGGGAAAAGCATCATTCACAGTGTGGAGAAACTGTACACGTGCTGTACGTGTGGGCAGGGCTTCACCAGATCATCTGCCTAGTCAAAGCATAAATACAGTCAGACGAGGGAAAGGCCATTCGTCTGTTTCGAGTGTGGGACAGAATTCACTTGATCCACTACGTTGTTAGAACAACAGCAAGTCCACATGGCGGATATGTCTTTTAAATGCCCTGATCATGGGAAGCGACTTAAAATCTCTGAGAATCTGTTGACCCATCAATATGTTGACAACTGATGAGAAACTTCATTTGCTCCCAAACTGGGCCTGGATTAAAGTGGTTAATTGGACTCTCTGTGCACGCGCCATCTGACTGTGGGGAGAGGCTGTTCACCTGCACTGGTGTGGGAGGAGATTTTATGTGAAATCCAACCTACTGAAACAACAGCAAGCTCACAAGTGAACAAAGTGCCTGGTGTTTACTGTGCTTCATCGTGTGTCAAAGCCTCAACCAAAAGTTTTGGTTTGAATTCCAGCTTACTGTGGAGCTATTCCATAGAGTTTGATGTATAGGAAAGGATTAGAAGGTTACGGAGCAATGGCAGGGAGATGGGGTTAGTCTGAATGCACATTTTGGTCGTAATGGGCCAGTTGGACCAAAGGGTCTGCCTTTGTGCTTTAGGACTCTATGACTCTCACAACCATTGCTTGTCTCCCACTGAATGTCATATTGTACTTTCCCAATTCACTGGAGCGAACTTGACCCTCCACCGTGCAGGCTTCCCTGATGTTTGACAATCATGTTCAACATTCGATATTATATGCAGATGCCGTGTAAAATGCAACATATTAATCTCACATTTCCTGAGAACAAGATTATTAATTAGTCCTTCTGAGCACACATCACCAAATTCAAACTAACTTTGTCTCTAGTTTGGATTACAACACACTCTTCCAGCTGCCTGATACACACTTCTGTAATTTATTTTTCACAGCATTAGCAGTCACTTAGTTTATGCAGTTTAGATGTAACGTGAGATAATTCAGTATTACTGCAGCACCAACAATAACAATTTTCCACAGCATAAGATATACAAACTTTGCACGGCAGAACACACCAATGCTTGTTTCTCATTGCTAAGATCCTCCCAAACCGATTCTGTGGGATCTGAGGGACAGGGTCAGTGGCATTATTAGTGACAGACTTAGAGAAGACGTTCATTGAGGTTCACCTCGATGCTGAGATGATCTGAAGAAATGTCCAGGACGTTCTGTATCCTCATTCTACCAGGATAAGTGTAACCGTATTCTCTCTGTTCCCTCACTCTCACTGTATATCTGTTATCGCACCTACCCCCGAACAAGGCTTACGCTTTATCTCCAAATAGAGTTAATGTACTTCCAATCTCACTGTTGAATTCAGCACCTTCCTTCCATCATTTTGTCTGTCGCCCATGCAATACACCCACACCAATAACACCGTATGGATTCTGCACTGTGGACTGACTCCCTCCAGACACCTCACCATTCAGCAACCCTCCCCACCCCACCCCCCCACCACAATCACCTACAACAGTACGAACAGCTCATTCCCCACTTCCCTTTCTCCCATTCCAGGATAAACAGCCTGGATCAAGACAGAAAGGGTCAAGCCGGGTGGTGGAGTGTCCGATATCCGTTCGCTTTCCCCCCTCCCCTCTCCCCGCCATGTTGGTAGGACCCTTGCATGAGCTGGAGAGCACCAAGTGAATCGTATGGAGATTCTGTAATATCCAACTCCTACCAACTGAGTCAGAAGCAATGTTTTATGCAGGGCAATTCTCACTTTAACCGCTCTGTCTTTTCTGCTACTTCTTTCCCTCCCAAAACAACAAATATCTCATTGCAGAAAGATGCAGACACCGAAATACTGAGAGACATATGTAAACACCATAATATACTAACACTCACAGCACATGCAACAAAATGGACCCGCACACATGTAGAGGCAGACAGAGCCATACACAGTCACACACAAACAGAGTTAAACAGATAAAATCAGAGGCTAATACACAGAAGAACAAATGTATACACACAAATACACAGACACACAAACACATGAACAAACACAGACACACGCATGCAGATACACAAAAACGCAGGCACTGTGTCGATAAGCCAGAGATAGATAGGTTTTTGATGAATAAGTGTACCAAGCGTTATCGAGAGAAGTCACTGGAATGATGTTCAGAAACCTTTAAGCCAATATTAAATGACATTCAGCTTAGAGGGGCCGAATTGCCTAATTCTGCTCCTTTTTTTATTGCTCGTGTGGTGTTATGCTATCTGGTATTCTCTTCCTGGGACAGGAGTGGAGAATGAGTTTAATACATATTTGATTGGAAAGAGTCAGTGGCAATGTTGGACAGGTTTAGAGGGCTGTATCGTCTATGTCTATTCCTAATTATTCTGTCTTTATGTTTCAAAAAAGGTGGCAATTTGATGTTAGTTTAAAACAGTTGTAAAATAATGGGTCCTGCAATGAAATAAGGACGTTCCTTTCCCTTTCGTGTTATGCTATCTGTGGTGCCCTTTTCCTCAGAGAGCAGTAAAGACGCGGTTTTTTAAGCTCTTCAAGGCTGACCTCGAATGATCTTTCCTGGACAGGAGGGTCAATGTTTATTGGGAACAGACCAGAAGATGGTCAGAACATTCGGATCAGCCCTGAGCATTCTGAATGGTGCAGCCGAATGGGCAACTTCTGCTCTGATCCATTAAGTTAGTCTGCAGATGTAGCAAGTGGGATGAAATGATGTTGTTTCTGGGAAAGGGGATCGGGTATAATCGTAGCAATGTTTTACTGCATCTGGACAGCGAGACTGCAGATGCTGGAGGTCAGAGTCGATAAATGTTGCCATGGAAAAGCACAGCAGGTCAGGCAGCATCCGAGGAGCAGGAAAGTCAATGTTTCGGGCATAAGCCCTTCATCAAGAATGTGCCCGAAACATGCCTCTCCTTCTCCCTGTACACACCTTCCTGGGAGGCATTTTGATAAGAAGCATTACCAGTTTAGGTATTGGATGCGAAATCTTATGGAACCATACACGATTTTGTGAAAAAATTAGCTGGATACATATTTTATTTTGGTAGGGTGTTTGAAACTACAGAATAAGTGTTAAGAATAAAATTTGTTGATTGATAAAAATGCTTCGGCGTGTACTGCACCTTTTAAAGAGAATAAAAGTTGGCAAGGACTTAACAAACACAGAGCGTGCTGGATTTTTTTTTAAAGTAACATTTGACTGAAAGAAACAGTTGAGCTGAGTGCTATGATATACAACACATTCGATTTAGGCTGATCAGTTTAACTTACGTCCCAAGAAACCAAAATCCAAACGAATTTTAATTTTAATGCTATAAAACCAATGAGACATTCTGGTGTTTTGTGGTATAAAATCGGGCATTTTGAACAGTTAGCCAGGGCGGCAAAAAGCACTAATAAATGCAGACTGCCTGCAGAATCGCTCTTTGAAAGGTACCTGTTTCTATGAAATCTGTGCAGTTGAAGACTGAAGAAAAGACCCGGGAAAACCGACAGATGAAGATTCACAGGAAAATCGACATAACTCGCTGGGGGTTTTGAAGTTCAATTTTTTTTTGTAAATCTTAATCGGGTGGTTTTATTGGATCAGTACATTGCTGTAGAGTGGGAAGTAGATAAACTGATCAGACCAGGATGAGTACAGTGTGGAAAGTTGTTGTTTAATGTTCTCTTTTTTTTTCTTGGAGTTAAATAATAAACTATTATTGCTTTCGATAGATAGTGGGATTTGGTCGTTCTTTGTCACTCACACATTTACACACGATGAGGCGAGGTGATTTTTTTTCTGTGTGTCTGGTTTAAATTAGCAGAAGGGCTTGACACTCTCTCGTAACATTGATTTTAACGCAGATATAATGAAGACATCAATTGATTTCTTAAAATTATGCAGACACATGTAAACATGCCATGAAATTATGTCGCTGGGATTTTGGTTTTTTTTTTGCTCAGAAAAGGCACTGTGTACAATAGCAGTAATGATGCATTTGTATATAGGATCTTATCATCCATTGCAGAGAATTTTCAAGGAAATCACACGTGGTCCTTTTTGGTGTTCAGTTGGCATTACTGCATAGTTTAACACAAGGAGGGATAAAAATGTTTCCTGCCACAGAAGCAGCAGCCTCGTGCTCCCCTCTCGCATTTTCTTCCACCTGACAAGAGAAAAAAATATCCTGCGTCATCTTTACCAATCGTGTAGGTTTCCTGATGAAAGATTCTTTGGCATCTTTCCACTATCTGACGTAAAGTGAATTGAACCAAATCCAACTGTTCCGGGGAGATAGCCCATTACAAGCAGCGTGTGTGAGCGGAAGAACTTCAGAGGACCGAATAACATTTGGGACATTCTGTCATCTTTCCATTTGTTCAGAGTTTAGCTATTAAAGAACTCTGGAAAGATTTGTTTTTTTAATTTTGTCTTAAAATGTGTGTGTTCATGTGTGCATGCAGCGGCACGTTTGTGTGTTTGTCACATTTCTCCAGAAGGTGAGCCAGGCTGACACTTATATCATTGGCCTTATCACTAAACTTTGAAATTTCTTGTAACCAGTGGAGGAGTGTGACTGCAAAAGGAATCAGTGACCCTGAAACATTGGGTGGAACACGAATGAGAAATTCCGAAAGCGCTGTAAAAGTGGGAATTCCCTTTCCCAGAAGTATGTGATGTCTAGGTGTTTGTATTGAACAGATCAATGAATGAATGGTAATGGTGCATCCAGAAAAGTGTTTTCTAGACCACAACCAGATCAGCTACGAACTTAGTACCTGGTACAGCAGTGGCAAAGTGGTTAATGACCCACTCCTGCTCCTCACTCAAATGTTCCAATGTTCTATTCAGACCCGCACAGGAGCAGATGGAGGCCACTTGCACCAAATACCTGGTTCACAGTAACATAGGATATCATTCAGTTCCTCCAGACTGACACACACAGTATGGTGTGGGTTGGAAAATGCTATTGGGTAATACAAGCTGGGTTTGAAAGACGCCTCTGGTCTCTTTACAGAGTGTTTCCGCTCTGCAACCTGTGGTTCATTTGTTGGTCATGTCGTGGACCCAGAGTACAGCCCAGATTGAATACAGCCCACAGACATCACTCAGAGATGATACACAAAATAATTTGCGCTCTCCAACTGCAACATTCAGGAAAATTACAACCATTAACTTTCCAGATACAAGATATCAGAACATAAGGAACAGGATGAGGTAATTCGGCCAGTCAATCCTGCTGTGCCATTGTATACCATGATGGCTGATCCACTGTTGGTAGCAATGCCATTCAATTCCCAATTCTTCACACCCTTCAACAAAATGATAGTGGGCAAAAACCAATCTACCTCCACTGCAACTACTTTCAGTGATCTCGATCCCCGAACTCTCTCATCCAGATAGTTCCTGACATGCATTACCCTCTGTGAGAAGAAAACACTCCCCACACAGACACAATAACCTATTGATGAGTTCAAAAGAGGTGAACACGGGAGCCCAGCTAACAGTGGCAGACCCTGATATGAAGGCCGGAGTTGACTCAGTATGGTATCAAGGAACGCTGACTAAATTAAGCCACAATATCTCTTCTGGTTGGGGGCATCCATAGCACAACAGAAGATATGCGTGGTTTGTGGACATCAATCCTTTCAGTTCCAGGGCATCACTTCAAGACATCCTCAGGGGAGCTTCCTTAACACAAACAGCTGCTGCATCAATCCTCTCCACTACCATAAGATCAGAAGTTGTGATGGTCACTGAAGATCAGACAATATTCAGGACATTTTGTACAATTTCAGCTCCTCAACCAGTCTGTGTCCATATGCAGCAAGACCCGGACAACATTCAGGCTTGTGCTGTTAAAATGTCGGTAACATTCATGATACAGCACGGCCAGATACTGCATATTTCCACAGTTAAAATAGGAGCTCATTCAGCATCTCAATGTGGTTGCACCCGGATATGAGGAAGTAATTCAGGCCATCGAAACGAATGAACAAGAAGAGGGACAAACCATTCAACCCTTCTGCCTGGTCCACAAGAAAAGAAGCAGTCTCGTCAGTGCATCTAACTGCTAAACAGGAACGTGAAAAGTCCAATCAGACACTTGAGCGTGTTCCATGCGACCTGGACGAGAACATTCATCCCCTCAACGGCGTATGCATAAAAAGGAGGATGTCATTGATGCTCCAACGTGACAAACAAAAGGAGCAGAGACTGCACTCAGAGACGGCTCCATGATGTTCCTCGTAGCCCCATTGCATGTGGAACGTGTGCCATTTTAACATAGTTTCCTGGCACTGAGGAGAGAAGCCAAATATTTTGTGCGAAGTCTCAAGGAGACATCTTCCCCCTCCGAGAAGGATGGAGACCCATGTTCTCCATCCAGGACAGAAGCTGTTGGGAATAGTTAACTGTTTTAGAGTGAAGGTGTTTTGGCTGCTGTCGGGATTGTGGATAACATGACGTTCTGTGCAGAATCACACATAACGAATGCACTATATTAATGTCGGAGACTGTATGCAAACCCTGAACCTGTCTCTGTCAATCGACATGGAGAGTGGGGCTGAATTACGAGAAACGTTCTCAGAGGCACTTAAACTATCGAGAATTATAACCCGCGTAAAAAACAAACAAACAATGGAATTTGGAACATAATGAGTGATTGCCCATTCCCCTCAATTTTCAATGCAATTACCTCTTATTCTGTCACAGAGCTACAGATTAATCTTCACTCACTCCTCATGGTACCATGATCCTGCTGATTAGTCTGTTGACACTCTCACACTCTCTCTGTGACGAGGAGATCATTCCCTATAAAGGAGAGAAAATCTGCCCACAATAGCCTAAATACTGCCTCAAGAACGCTCTCAGGGATGATCATAATAATTCCCTTCCCTCACTTTGCCGTCTCTGTTTCTTTCCTTTGGTGTGAAAAAGCCATTCTTTCTCTATGCCCTGAGACTGACGTGAAATTTACAAGTTCCTTACGTCTGTACACCAACATCAATAAAGCCACCACCAGAGATGGAGATGAACATCACTCTTGTGAAGAACCTCAAAGATATAGAATACACCTAAAACAAGGAATGGTCACCTCCCCCAGTGGAAATGAGCTGTCGGAGTATGGTAAACAGGCAGAGGGAGGAGCTATCTTTCATTTGTTGTTCCCTCACGGGATGTGTGCAGCCCTGGTCAGACCAGCATGTTATACCGATCTGAAACTGGGTGGCTGGTTCAGCTGTTCCACAGGACAGTAAAGAGTAAACTACATTGCTGTGGGATTGCAGTCACACAGTGACCTGACCAGGCAAGGATTACCCATTGTCTTCTCATAAGGACATGGGGCAAGCAGATGGGCTTTTTCTGACAAATGATAATGGTTTCATTTTAATTATATCAATTTCTTTCATGAGATGTCAATGGATTATTATTCGATGGCAGTAGGTTAAGCGTCATTGAATTGAGCACTATACACTGTCTTACATCTGACAGATTCTGTGCAGAGAACAAGTTAAACATCTCAAATGCAATTATTTTGTAGTGGACACGTGGTTTCAAGAGATTTGAAGAAACAGCTGTAGCGGATTTAACAAAAACACAAACGATGGTTCATTCAGGAATTGCACTGAGGCTGAGGAGACGACTGGGATATCATAATGGTGGTATTGGACAGGATTGGTGGGTAGGGAGGATATGGAAATGTATATTTGTGCAGGACAGAAAGGATTATGGAGTTTGAGTTCCTTCTCACATATCAGTGAGTAATTTGTAAATAGTAATTTGCTTTATATATTTTATAAGGAAAGGAATTTTTGATTAGAACTGAATACATTGATTGCCATTTCCTAATATCATGAGCAGAAATTCAGTTCAACCCAGTTTAACAGTCAAAGATAATAACTTACTAGGAACACCAACTATAGTGAGGATGGGATAGTAACCACCTTGAATAATCCAAAGGATTTCCTGGATCCGCCATGCTAATGATATCCAAGGCTGAGAAAGAAAGTGAAGACCCAAGGATAATCTCCTGTCCATTGTTGGAACATTCCAGTCTAATGTTCACAGATTCTGATCCATTGTTGGAACATTCGAGTGTAATGTTCACAGATTCTGATCCATTGTTGGGACATTCCAGTCTAATGTTCACAGATTCTGATCCATTGTTGGAACATTCCAGTCTAATGTTCACAGATTCTGATCCATTGTTGGGACATTCCAGTCTAATGTTCACAGATTCTGATCCATTGTTGGAACATTCGAGTGTAATGTTCACAGATTCTGATCTCTCCTCCCTTCCCTTTGGAGCTGCTGATCCCTGTTAGTGCTGTCGGTGATACACCCTCTCACACTATGGGATAATACATCGACAGAACCCATTTATCGTTTAACGATGGAAACCCTCCACTGGGATAATTAGATTCCACAGAGATTGACAATAATCACAGTCGGTGAACAATTAGCTCCAGTTAAACCCTTTCAATTCAATATTAATTTTATTAAAATTCAAAATAACGTTTAAAATTTTCACAGTCCGCATGGGATATGTTGGAGTGACTGAGGGAAGGGATGTTGGAGATGGCAGATTGTTTGTGTGTAATCATTCAATCTGCCTTGGATATGAGAGCAATGACAGAGAGGTGTTGGAACATAAACCAGTTTCTCCATTTATCAATCGAAATTATAGCCTGACATTATTGATCAGTGATTATATTGATGAATTAACTTTTATAGCCCAAAATCTGATGGGAAAATGTGCTTAAGAAAACATGGATTATAACAGGCAAACTGCATGGATATGTTAACAGAGAATTGTACATGACAAATACAATTCGGATTGTTATTTGAGGATGAGAAGGGGCAAGTAAGGGTCATGCTGTTTATGTTATTGATGTCAAAGAACTCTGATAAAGTATCATTTATTAGACTTCAATTACTGTGTGCTTATGACACTGGGGAGGAGACAGAAATCAGAGAGAATTGGAGGAAATGGCTGCTGCGACTGGAGGGAGAGATAATGATACTGCCAGTCATCAGTATTGGAACGTGCCTCTTTATAAATCATTAGGTCAGAATGATGATGCAGCTATAGTAAGGGATGAGGACAGCCAACATTAACCAGAAGACCAGAAGACATAGGAGCAAAAATGTGGCCTTTCTGTCCATTGAGTCTGCTCCGCCATTTGATAATATCTGTTAAGCTTCTCAACATCACTCTCCCGCTTTCTCCCCGTAACCCTGGGTCTCCTTGACAATCAAGAACCTATCGAGCTCAGTCGTAAATATACATAATGACCTGGTCTCTCCAGCTTCTGTGGCCGTGAATTCCATAGATCCCCGACTCTCTGACTGAAGAAGTTCCTACTTATCTCTGTTCTAAAAAGTCTTCCCTTTATGCAGGGATCTCGAGTCCTAGTCTCTCCTATCAATAGAAACATCTTTTCAACATCCTGTCTGTCCACGTCATTCAGTATTTGGTAAGTTTCAATTAGATGCCGCAGATAATTCTAAACTCCATCAGATACTGGCCCAGAGTCCTCAAATGTTACACATATGTTAAGCTTTCCATTCGAAAACCATTCCTATGAATCTTCTCTGAACATCCTGCAGTGTCAGTACATCCTTCCTGAGATACGGGGCCCAAAACTGCACACAATGCTCCAAATGTAGTCTGACCAGAGCCTTATACAGCCTCGGAAGTATTTCCCTGCTTTTATATTCAAGCCCTTTTGAAATGAATAGCTTCATTGTATTTGTTTTACTTACTAGTGACAACCTGAGAGACTCCTGGACTAGAACTCCCAAGTCTCTGCACTTCAGACTTCTGATTTTACTCTTAATATTGAAAATAGTCCATGTCTTTCTGACAAAGAGAACGACCACGCACTTTTGCACACTGTACTCTATTGACCAGTTCTTTACCCAATCTCCCAAACTGCCCACATCCTTCTGTAGGCGAAGGTGAGGACTGCAGATGCAAGAGATCACAGCCCAAAAGTGTGGTGCTAGAAAAGCACAGCCGGTCAGGCAACATCTGAGGAGCAGGAGGTGCGACGTTTCAGACATAACCTATTTGTCAGGATTGAGGAGGGTGGGCGAAAGGGTGCTGAAAAATAAATAGGAGAGGGTGAAGCTGGGGGGATGGTAGCCTGGAACGCGATAGTTCGACGAAGGTGGATTGAGATCGTGAAGGACAGGGAAGATGGAGAGATTCGACAGTTCAAAGGGGCAGCGCGAAGTTGGAGTGTTCGATGTGAGATAAGGTGGGGAAGGTGAGATGAGGAAATTGGTGAATTTGACATTGATACCGTGTGGTTGCACGGTCCCAGGGTGGAAGATGAGATGTTGTTCCTCCAGGGGTTTGGTGGCTTGGGTTTGGCAGTGGAGCAGCCCCAAGACTGGCATGTCTTTGGCGGATTGGGAGAGAGAGTTTAAGTTTTCGGCCATAGGGTGGTAGGGTCATTGTGTGTGTGTGTCTGTGTGTGTGTGTGTGTGTGTGTGTGTGTGTGTGTGTGTGTGTGTGTGTGTGTGTGTGTGTGTCCCAGTGATGTTTCCTGAAACGTTCCAAAAGTTGACATCCTGTCTCCTCAATGTAAACGAGACAGGGAACAATGGACAAAGTACAATGTCTACGGGGTGTGGAAGGATCCTTTGGAGCCTTTGATGGAGTTGAGGGGGAAGATGTCGGCGCGCATTTTAAACAACTTGGGATGGCAAGGGAAGGTGCTGGGAGTGGATGATGGCTTGGTTGGGGGGTTGGGGTGTGGACCTAATGAGGGAGTTGTGGAGGGAATGGACTCCGCAGAATGCTGATAGGGGTGGGGAGAGAAATATATCTCTGATGGTAGGGTCTGCCTGGAGGTGGCAGAAATAGTTGAGGATGATGATTCTATCTGGAGGTTGGTGGGGTGGAAGTTAAGGACCATGGCGGTCTATCCTTGTTGTGGTATGAAGGGTGGGGTTCAAGTACAGAGGTTTGGGAGGCTAAGGAGAATAAGTGGAGAAACCTTCCGCAAGCTCACTCCCTCTTCAATGCTATCTGACCCTCTTCATATCTTTGTGCTGTTGGTGGCACGGTGGCTTAGTGGTTAGTGCAGTGTCAGGGACACAGGTTAGATTCCCACTTCGGGGGGTCAATGCTAGTTTGGAGTTTGTGTATTCTCCCCATATCTGCGTGGGTTCCCTGCGGGTGTTCTGGTTTCCTGCTGCAGTCCAAACATGTGCAGATTAGGTGAAATGGGTATGCTAAATTGCCCAGATATTAAGTTATTAGTCAGCAGAAAATGGCTCTGCTTGGATTACTCTTCGGAATATTGGTGTAGGACTTATTTTGCCAAAAGGCCTGTTTCCACACTCTAGTGATTCTAATACTAAAATGTGCCCTCTGTTCCTTTATCTAGATCGTTAGTTGTATAAGGTGAAATTTGGTGCTCCCAATACTGAGCCTTGTGGCAATTCTTGTCACTGACTGCCATCGTGAGATGGCACATTTTGCCCTTACTCTCTGCTGGCTTCAATCGATGCTAGCACGTTGCCTCAGACACCATGGGTCCCCTTTCTCTATAACCTCCAGTGTAGCAATTTGTCAAAGGGCGTCTTGAGGTGAAGGTAGATAATATCCATTGGCTCTCCTAATCTGCTCAGTACTTCCCCAAAACATTCTAGTATGTTTGTCAGGCATGTCCACCCCTTGATGAAACCATGCTAACTCAGCCCTATTTTACCATCTACATCCAAGTATTCAGAAATCGCATCCTTCATGATGGATTTCAGAATCTTACCCACAACTGAGGTTAGGTTAATCAGTCTGTAATTTTCTGTCTTCTGCCTTACTCCCTTGTTAAACGGGGTGTCACGTTAGAGATTTTCCAGTCCACTTTGCCCTTTCGTGATTCCAGTCATTCCGGAAAGATCACAACTAACGCTTGCACTACACCTTCAGCTATCTCCCTTACAAGCCTTGGGTGTAGTCCATCTGGTCCAGATTATTTATCTGCATTCTGGTTATTCAGTTTTCTAACCCGTTCTCTTTGGTGATGACCACCATACTCTGTTCTTCCCCTCACTCTATTGATTTTTTTGGGAAAGTAATCGTGTCTTCCACTGTGAAGACTGACGCAAAGTTCTTCAGCCATTCCTTGGTTTCCCACCACGATTTCTCTGGTATCATTTCCAATATCTACTTTTGCCTCTCTTTTGCACTTTATATATCTAAGTGGCTAGCTTACCTCCTTATTTAATTTTCTCCCTCCTGAAACATTTTTGTTGCCCTCTGTTGGTCTTTATAAGCTTCCCAACACTTTGGTTTCACACTGCCCTTCACCACATTATATACGTTTCTCCTTTGCTTTGATACTATCCCTAACTTCCCTCGTCAGCCATGGTTGCCTCATCCTCCCTGTACCATGCCTCTTTGTCCTTGCAATGTATCTCTGCTGTGTCTCCTAAATTACTCTTAGAGCCTCCTGCCGTTGCTTTTCTACTGTCTTTTCTGCAAGGCTACTCTCCCAGTCAATTCTACCCAACTTCTCCCTTATTCCTCTGCAGTTGTCTTTATTTAGCTGAAGTACTGTTGCCTCTGATTCTATCTTCTGCCTCTCAAATTGTAGTATAAATTCAATCATGCTATGATCGCTGCTTCCGATGGCTTGCTTCAATTTAAGATCCCTTATATAGACTGCCTATTCGCACAACACCAAATCCAGTATTGCCTGTTCCCTCGTGGATTGCACCACAAGCTACTCAAAGAATATCTTGTAGACATTTCACGAATTTCTTTTCTTACAATCCACAACCAATCTGATTTTCCCAGTCCCCCTGAATATTGACATCGCGCATGATCACTGTAACCTTGCTTTTCCTACACATCTTTTCTATCTCCTGATATATCTGATGGCCCAGCTCCTCACTACTGTTTGGAGGCCTGTATAAGACTCCAACTGTGGTTGCTTTAACATTGTGCTTCCTCAATTTTACATATGCAGATGCTACACCATCTGACCCTATGCTATTTCTTGCTATTGTTTTAATTTCATTTCTTACTGATAAGGCAACCACACCTCATCAGCCCACCAGCGTATCTTTTGGATAGAGTGCATATCCTGGAATATTGAGATCCCAATCCTGATCCCCTTGCAGCTATATCTCCGTGATGCCCATCACGCCATACCTGCCAATTTCGATCTGAGTCACGAATTCATTTACCCTATTCCTCATACTGCATGCATTCAGATATAACGCTGTCAGTCCTGTATTAACCATCTCTCCTCTCATTGTCATTCGTATTCCAGTGTGCTTGAAGTTTGTTTGTTAATCATTTCTAGATACTCTATCCTATTTGTGTCTGTGATGGAGATTTTAATAAGCTATCCTGAATTCTGCACTCTTACCTCCTCTTTTAATTCAGGTTTCTAATTACCCCTATAACTGATTCCTGTTCCCCCACTACTATTCCATTTACTTCTCTGTCTATCGCCCGAGTTAAGTGATTCATTCGACTCTGGTCCCAACATGGATCTGATAAAGGCTGTCCCATCAGAAGAGGTCCTTTCTTCCCCAGAAATGATATGCGTTTATCCAACACAAAATACAGGGACAAAATGATTTTCTCGACAAACCAAAATATGAAATGTACAAAGAGATAAGATTGTTCAAATACCCTCATGATATCGAGCTGTATGAAGTGAAATGTGGATTACTAAACCATGGAAGTGGGGTGCAAACCTTTTCAGTCAATACTTGACCCACAGCTGAGATGCTGATTTCCCCTCTGACAGTGATTCCCCTCACTGAGATTCTCTGGCTCAGTCACTCGCACAGTGTCTCAGGGGGTTATCAGTTCCTGCTACCATTGGCACAGTCTATTTAAATTAATCCACCTTCTCTCTGGAGCCAGTCAATTGGTCTATTGGATTCTGTTCAGTTGTCAGCCACTCAACTCTGTGATATTATAGAAGATAAATGATCTGGGATCACAACCAGTATCACCATGGTGCTCACAGGGTATGGCTCCCCAACAAAGAGCTTTTGGTTCAGGGGAAATGTTTAAATAAAACTTCCATTTTCTGTCTATGTCTCCTCATGCTGTCTCCTGATCTACCGAATTTCATCCCCATTTCACAACCCTTCATTTCTCACTCACTCTGTCACTCCGTTTTCTCTCCTCTCTGTTCATCTCCCTTCACATTCTTTCTTTCAATTTCATTCTCTCTCTCTCTCTCTCTCTCTCTCTCTCTGTCTATCTCCAATAACACTCTCTGCTTTCTGATTGCATAGTTGGAGAGCTCGTGAATGTACGAAGGACTGAATGGCTTCAGTCTGTGCTCTATTAATTCTGTTGTGCTCTGACCCACAACAAAAATATTAGGTGCCTGTAGAGACAATCTGATTCAGTGAAAGACACAGGTCACAATCATCAATTATCTCTTTCTGTTCTCTGGTATACAGCGACTTCGAAATATCTGTTCAAATAAAATAGATTGAAATTCGAACAGTCGAGAGGACGTTCGCCAGGTGATATTTCAATCAGGATTTAATAAACAGTTGCCACTTACAAAATGTGGATTTACCTGAGGTACTCCTCCCAATTAACACTCCCTAGCTCCTGCCTGATACTGACAGAACTTGCCTTACTCCAATTCCATAGCTTCTCAAAAGGTCCTGACTTATCCATGTTCTTAGCTACCTTAAAACTGAAGGAGTTTCCAAAATGATTCCCCAATGCTGTCCCCCTGAAATGTCAGTCAACTGTCCAGGCTCATTAGCCAACACGAGGTCCAGTATGGCCCTTCCTGTAGTGGACTACCCACATACCGATTCAAGTAACCCGCTTGGATGCACCAAAGTCTGCCCCGTCTAAGTCACTTGCTCTCAGGGAGTCCCAGTTAATATTGGGGATTTTGAACTCACTCACTATGACAACTCTGTTTTTATTACACCTTTCCATAACTGGTCCACACATTTGTTCTCAAAGTCTCGGTGGCTGTTGAACGGACTATAGTATAATGCGAATACAGTAATTGCATCAATTTTATTTTTGTGCTCTACTCATATTGCCTCAGTGGATGAGCCCTCCAGTACGACCTCTCTGAGTGCAAATGCAACATGATCCCTGATTAGTAATACAGCTCCTCCACCTCTTTTACCTTCCTTTATATCTCATCTAACACAACAATACCCTGGAATGTTGAACGCCCAGTCCTGTCCCTCTCCAAACTAAATGCCTGTAATAGCTGCAACATCATGGTTCCACGTATTGAATCAGGCTGTAAGCTCATTTGCCTTACCCATAATAATCATTGCGTTGACATAAACACACTTCAGCCTAATGCCATCAGATCCTGAGTCGAAAGGATATACACAAGAAGGACGGGATGGACCTTAATGGGCAGAAATCTCCGAGATGTGGATCATTGGGATTTGCAGGTCGGTAGGATGTTCGCAAGAAGAACGGGATGGACCTGAACTGGCAGCAATCTCCTGGCAGGCAGGTTTGCTGTTGTCAAACAGGAGGGTTTAAACTAGTGTGGTCGTTGGGGGGAGGGGGGAACAGTGGGAACCAGAGCAGTGGGTCCACAAGTACACGACTGAGGCGGGGTTGGTGACTAATCCCAGTACAGCTAAGACCAACAGCAAACAGACAGAGGTTACTGAACACAATAAGCCTGGCAGTCTGAAGTACACTGATTATAATGTGAGGAGTATGACAGGCAAGACGGATGAACTTGGAGCTTGGGTGAGTATATATCACTGTTATGTTAATATTATAGAGATTTGTTTGAGAGAGGGACTCGGGAATCCCAATGATACACATATTAGAAGTGCTACCTCCTCTACCAGTTCTTTGTCCATGTATTTAACTCTACTACCATCCTATTCCTCACCTCATTGGCACATTGAATAATCTTGTCGCATGAAAATGTACATATCATTTCAGCACAACTCCGGCAATTACTTTTTCTTTAAAATGGACAGACTTGACAATAAATACTTAAGAGTGAGTTCATTAACTGGGAAAGAGGAGTCCTCTGAATCAGTCCAGTGATGACAGGACCTGATATCTATCACCTCCACCAAACCTGCTTGACAACGAACTCCATTTTTCCAGAGTGGCGGAGAGATGAGGAGGAGTGAAGCGAGGGCTGTTTGGAATGTTAGGGCTTAATTTATATCTGGGCTGTTGTTATACCGAGATACTACACGTATATCTCCCTAACGCCCCCTTCCACTAACCAGAAGAAAACGATCCTGTAAGGTAAGGCTTTTCTCTCTTATCCATCTTTTTCATTTATTTAAGTGCATTGTTTGGTTTTAGTTAGTTCAGATAAAGTTAAACTTACAATGGCAGGGGACCTCAGACGCGTGCCATGTGACTATTGCTTGATGTGGGAGCTTAGGAACGTGTCTGTCATTCCTGACTCTTACACTTGCAAGAAATGTGTCCAGCTGCAGCTGTTGTTTGACCGCATGATGGCTCTGGAGCTGCGGATGGACTCACTGTGGAGCATCCGCGAAACTGAGGAGGGAGTGGAAAGCACATTTAGTGAACTGGTAACAACGCAGGTTAGGATTGCTGAGCGAGACAGTGAATGTCTCCAGCTACCACATGATGCAGAAATAACACATCCTCCGACCCACCATCGTTATTGTATTTAGCTAGTGCTGAATTTGTGTTTTTTTTTATTTTTAAATGTTTTTATATCTCGACTTATGCAACTTGTAACCAATAGATGAAACAAATTCAATTTAAGGCAGATTGATATTTCGCAGAGTCCCAATTAGCCAATCAAATCACATCCTTCCTTGTCAAACATGCACATTATCATCTGAAAGAATTCTGGCAGACTTGTCAGCGAGACCTCTCCTTGACTAAGTCATGCTGACTCAGCCCTATTTTACGATGCACTTCCAAGTACTGCATTACAAGGGCCCAGTTCTGCAGCGAAATAACCCAGGCCAAGCCATCTCCAGCTGCTTCATCAATCTCCTTCCCTCCATCATAAGTTCAAAAGTGGGAATGGACAATGACAAATGTGCAATTAATACCACCCACAACTCCTCAGTTTAAATTTAACATAGCACAATCCATTAGAGATTGGGCAACTTTAGATTCAGTCCTAGCAATGAGAAAGTCTAATTGTTAGGCCCCAAGGGATCCTTCCATATCCGCCACAAATTCACCTGCACCTCCAAACATATCATTTACTGCATCCGCTGCACCCGATGTGGCTTCCTCTATATTGGGGAAATAGGCCGCCGACTTGAGGAACGTTTCAGAGAACACCTCTGGGACACCCGGACCAACCAACCTAACCACCCCGTGGCTCAACACTTCAACTTCCACTCCCACTCCACCAAGGACATGCAGGTCCTTGGACTCCTCCATCGCCAGACTAGAGCAACACGACGGCTGGAGGAAGAGCGCTTCACCTTCCGCATAGGAACCCTCCAACCACAAGGGATGAACTCAGATTTCTCCAGTTTCCTCATTTCCCCTCACCCCACCTTGTTTCAGTCTCAACCCTCGAACTCAGCACCACCTTCCTAACCTGCAATCTTCTTCCTGACCTCTCCGCCCCCACCCCCACTCTGGCCTATCACGCTCACCTTAACCTCCTTCCACCTATCGCATTTCCAACGCCCCTCCAGCAAGTCCCTCCTCCTTACCTTTTATCTTAGCCTGCTTGGCACACTTTCCTCATTCCTGAAGAAGGGCTTATGCCCGAAACATCGATTCTCCTGCTCCTTCGATGCTTCCTGAACTGCTGCACTTTTTCAGCAACACATTTTCATCCTAAATTATTCACAAGGTTTATAAATAAAACATGCAGAGCTGGCAGAGCGTATGTAAAAGGAGAGTTCAGATCTGTGTTCAAAATGCTACTTCAGGCTCCCTCAGAAATCACCTTCACTACATCACTCAGTACATTCCCCAAAATAAGAACAGCAAGAGATTCTCCCACTATTTCCATCGCTGTGAGCATCATGTGGGTAGGAATACAATCTCCAAGGTTACACTGCATCCTGGCTTGAATTAATATCATTGTCTCTTCACTGTCACTTGTTTAGAATTCTGTGGCTCTCTTTGAAACATATCAGTTAGTGTCCCTGCACCACGAGGATCACTGGGGTTCACCACCATATTCTGAATGGAAATTAGACATAGGCAATAAATGCTGGTCTTGCTAACGGAATTCACCTTACAAGAACAACTGACAGGAATCTGCTCAATTAACGGCATCCGTTCTAACCTATCTGATTTATAACGCAGTTTTAATGAGGCTTTTACTTTGACCTAAGCATCTGATCTTTCTGTAACTCCATGAAACTTCCACGAGTGCTTTCGCAGTGCTGATTAAAAATCACATTTTCAAGTACCTGGTACCTGGTACCTGGGACTACAATGTTGTGGCCATAACGGAAACACTGATAGATGAGGGACAGGAATGGCTGTTGGAGGTTCCTGGTTACAGATGTTTCAGTAAGATTAGGGAGGGTGGTAAAAAAGGAGGGGGGTGGCATTGCTAATTAGAAATGGTATAACGGCTGCAGAAAGGAAGTTTGAGGGGGATCTGCCTCTGGAGGTCGTATGGGCTGAAGTCAGAAATAGGAAAGGTGCAGTCACCTTGTTGGGTGTTTACTATAGGCCCCCCAATAGCAGCAGAGATGTGGACAAACAGATTGGGAAACAGATTTTGGAAAGGTGCAGAAGCCACAGGGTCGTAGTCATGGGCGACTTCAACTTCCCAAATATTGATTGGAAGCTCTTTAGATCAAGTAGATTGGATGGGGCGGTGTTTGTGCAGTGTGTCCAGGAAGCTTTTCTAACGCAGTATGTAGAGTGTCCAACCAGAGGGGAGGCCATATTGGATTTGGTACTCGGTAATGAACCGGGACAAGTGGTGGGCTTGTTAGTGGGTGAACATTTTGGTGATTGTGACCACAATTCTGTGACTTTCACCTTGGGTATGGAGAGAGATAGGTGCGCACAACAAGGTACATTTTACAATTGGGGGAAGGGAAATTACGATGCTGTAAGACAGGATTTGAGGAGCATACATTGGGAGCATAGGCTGTCAGGGAAGGATGTGGTGGAAATGTGGAACTTTTTCAAGGAGCAGATACGACGTGTCCTTGATATGTATGTACCGATCAGGCAGGAAAGAAATGGTCGTGTGAGGGAGCCTTGGTTGACGAGGGAGGTTGAATGTCTAGTAAAGAGGAAGAAGGAGGCTTACATAAGGTTGAGGAAACAGGGTTCAGACAGAGCAGTGGAGGGATACAGGATAGCCAGAAGGGACCTGAAGAAAGGGATTAGGAGAACTAAGAAAGGGCATGAAAAATCTTTGGCGGGTAGGATCAAGGATAACCCCAAGGCATTTTATGCGTATGTGAGAAACCTGAGAATGACGAGAACGAGGGTAGGTCCGATCAAGGACAGTAGTGGGAGACTGTGTATTGAGTCGGAAGAGATAGGAGAGGTCTTGAACAAGTACTTCTCTTCAGTATTTACGAACGAGAGGGACCGTATTGTTGAAGAGGAGAGTGTGAAACGGACTGTTAAGCTAGAAGAGATACTTGTTAGGAAGGAAGATGTGTTGGACATTTTGAACAACTTGAGGATAGACAAGTCCCCTGGGCCTGACGGGATATATCCTAGGATTATGTGGGAAGCAAGAGAGGAAATTGCAGTACCGTTGGCAATGATCTTCTCGTCTTCACTGGCAACGGGGGTGGTACCAGGGGACTGGAGAGTAGCGAATATTGTGCCCCTGTTCAAAAAAGGAAATAGGGATAACCCCGGGAATTACAGGCCAGTTAGTCTTACTTCTGTGGTAGGCAAAGTAATGGAAAGGGTACTGAGGGATAGGATTTACGAGTATCTGGAAAGACACTGCTTGATTAGGGACAGCCAGCACGGATTTGTGAAGGGTAGGTCTTGCCTTACAAGTCTTATTGATTTCTTCGAGGAGGTGACCAAGCATGTGGATGAGGGTAGAGCAGTGGATGTAGTGTACATGGATTTTAGTAAGGCATTTGATAAGGTTCCCCATGGTAGGCTTATGCGGAAAGTCAGGAGGCATGGGATAGAGGGAAACTTGTCCAATTGGATAGAAAACTGGCTAACCGGTCGAAGGCAGAGAGTGGTGGTAGATGGTAAATATTCAGCCTGGAGTCCAGTTACAAGTGGAGTTCCGCAGGGATCAGTTCTGGGTCCTCTGCTGTTTGTAATTTTTATTAATGGCTTAGATGAGGGAGTCGGAGGGTGGGTCAGTAAATTTGCAGATGATACGAAGATTGGTGGAGTTGTGGACAGTGAGGAGGGCTGTTGTCGGCTGCAGAGGGACTTAGATATGATGCAGAGCTGGGCTGAGGAGTGGCAGATGGAGTTCAACCCTGCCAAGTGTGAGGTTGTCCATTTTGGAAGAACAAATAAGAATGCGGAATACAGGGTTAATGGTCGGGTTCTTAGTCAGGTGGAGGAACAGAGGGGTCTTGGGGTCTATGTACATAGATCTTTGAAGGTTGCCACTCAGATGGATAGAGTTTGTAAGAAGGCCTATGGAGTATTATCGTTCATTAGCAGAGGGATTGAATTCAAGAGTCGTGAAGTGATGTTGCAGCTTTACAGGACTTTGGTTAGGCCACAGTTGGAGTACTGTGTGCAGTTCTGGTCGCTTCACTTTAGGAAAGATGTGGAAGCTTTGGAGAGGGTGCAGAGAAGATTTACCAGGATGTTGCCTGGAATGGAGAATAGGTCGTACGAGGATAGGCTGAGAGTTCTCGGCTTTTTCTCGATGGAACGGCGAAGGATGAGGGTTGACTTGATAGAGGTTTATAAGATGATCAGAGGAATAGATAGAGTAGACAGTCAGAAACTTTTTCCCCGGGTACAACAGAGTGTTACGAGGGGACATAAATTTAAGGTGAAGGGTGGAAGGTATAGGGGAGATATCAGGGGTGTGTTCTTTACCCAGAGAGTGGTGGGGGCATGGAATGCGCTGCCTGTGGGAGTGGTAGAGTCAGAATCATTGGCGACCTTTAAGCGGCATTTGGATAGGTACATGGATGGGTGCTTAATCTAGGTTAGAAGTTCAGCACAACATCGTGGGCCGAAGGGCCTGTTCTGTGCTGTATTGTTCTATGTTCTATGTTCTATGTTCTATGTTCTAAGTTGTGCTCATCATTCTGAAAGGGAGAGCCTTTTTGCACTTGGGAATGCTTTCATTATTTGTCAGTATCTGAAGGCAATAGCTACAAAGAAACTAAGATCAGGAGTAAGTGATTGGACAACTTGAACCAAGTCTGCCATGTGATAAGATCATGGATGATATGATTATGGATATGCCCTATAACTTTAATTCATAATTCATAGCAGATAAACTGTCTGACTGTGTCTTAGAATATTCATTGTCTTACCTTTCATCACTCTCTGGGAGGGAAGTTCCCACAAACGCAGAACCCTTTGAGATGGTAAAAACAATCACCAACTCCTTCACTGGGATATTCTCCAGTTTCCAGGAGTCCATCCATTTCTGGAAATCTCTCGCACAAATTGAAATATTGTTTCAGCATTCAGCTTGAATAGACTACTCAGAATATTCTGGGTTTAAAAGGGATCATGCGTCGTTTGCCTAAACCCCAACTGATCCAAAGCCAATCTGACAATGTTCTTCCAATGATAAATGTTCCTCACAGGAATGAATCTTCTCTGGACTGCTTTTCATGTCATTGGGCCCTCAGCTCTCCTAATGTGGTCTCACAGTGCCCTACAAAACTGTAGGATATCTTCCCTACTCCTGAATATATTCTCTTTCAAAATGTTTGAAAATTTATATTGCCTCCCTATGATGTGCACGCTTTTTTTTGTTACCCAGGTGACTGATTCCTCTGCCTCAGCTTTGCAATCTCTCCATTGGATTAATGCACTGTTTTTCATTCACATTACCATTCTATTCAAACACAGACACATGTTTCCTGCTATGGCCCATATACCAATATATCATTCGCTTGACCCACTTCGAACTCTCTATAATATAACGAAGTGGAGGTCAACATCCATCTGATAATTAAAAGCAATGCACCCAGCGAAGAGAGTGTGACAAGTGATGTAACCCATCTCCTTTTTGACAACCCAGTTTGTTACAAAGGAATGGTTCAATGAAATGGAATCCTTTCACGCATTTTGTAATTAACAAGTACTATTTGCTTGTCTAAGGGTGACTCCGTGCCTCAGGGGCTAGCACTGCTGCCTCATAGTGCCAAAGACCCAGGCTTGATTCTAACCTCGGGCAACTGTCTATGTGGAGTTATCACATTCTACTCGTGTCTACGTGGGCTCAAACACGTGCTCCTGTTTCCTCTCACAATCCAATGATGTGCAGGTTACTTAAATTGGGCATGCCAAATTGCCCATAGTGTTGACGGATGTGTAGGTTAGGTGTGTTATTCAGGGGTAAATATAGTCAATAGTGTAGAGGAATGCATCTGACTGGTTTACTCTTTGGAGGGTCAGTGTGATCCTTGTTCGTCCGAAGGACCTGTTTCCCTACTCTACGTATTCTATGATTCTAACTTTAACACTGAACAAATCACTTACAAACTGAACAATCTCTCTGTAACTAATTACGTTTTCCGGAAAAAAACAAGATTTTCCTGATATGCGGTTTCACTAATGCGGATTCCACTCATAAATCCAGTATTACGAAGAGGAAAATTAAAACTTAGTCTCTCAAAGTTCATCCAGTATGGACTGTCTTGAAATTTCTGTATTTTATTCCCTCGTCTTTCTCTGTCTGAAATGCCTTCTCAGTTGGTTTCTGGTTTCAAATATATTTGCTCAGCGTGTTGTGTACCTTTATTGATGGATAGAGCTTTTTAGGCAGAGCATGGAGATTTTTTGTGAGACCCCAATATTTCTTTCACAGATGACACTTCCCTGTCATCGTTTTTTCAGCTCGCAGTGGACTCTTCCCCTCGTTCAATTGCCTCTCTGTTATATATATCTCCTTGACACAAGAAATTCTTAGTATATGATTGGTTTCATATTGTTAACGCTAAAATGGATTCTTCATCTCCAAGTGCCGTTTTAAGTTAATTGGCAGCATTTGAACTGTTGCCTGGATAAAAATGCTGTTTGGGCCTGAAAACTGTACGGGTTTGATCCATTCTGTCAATTTGGGCACCTGCAAACTGCTTACCCACAGACATTTGTTCTTCGGTTTAATCACCGAAAAGCACCTTACCTTGTCAAAGGTCATCATGGTATCGCCCAAAAGTTTGCAAGTTCGCCGTTTTTACGCACCAATAGACTGATATGCACACTGATACCTCCACCTCGATAATAATAGTCCGATCAAAAAATCCTGATGAAGATTTTTAAAAAACTCTTATTTTAAAACCAGACAAATATCGATTCTTCTCCATATTCCTGTCTTCTTTTCTTATTCTTGGGGATACTGCTTCCCAGGTCTTTGGTTGATAAAGGTCCCTGTCAGAGAGCAGATCTTTCTGCTGCCAGGCTGGACTTGTTAGCGGCTTGCTGCTCTTTGCCGCTCTGGCCAACTGTTCAAAATGTTTGATATTTATACCCCAAAAGATTGGATTGTTTCATTGGTTTTAATATTTTTAAAAAACAAAATGCAAATTTGATTAGCATTTGGCATCTTGGCTCATTATTTAAACTGATTGGCTGAATTCGAATTTGAATTTGTCTCATAGCAACCCAGATACTGCTAGCTGTTTGACCAAATATTACATTTTTATTTTTTCCAGTATTCTGGCCAGCCTTTCAACTCTCTTGAAGGTATAGTACACTTAAAAATTCATAACACTGTCCACCCTATCTAACCCTCTGATTATCTTATATAGATCAATTCAGACAGCTCTCATCCTTCTTCTCTCGAATGAAAACAGCGACAACGACCTCAGACTTTTCTTATAAGACCTTCTCTCAAAGTCAGGCAACATCCATGTAAATCTCTTTTGATCCCTTTCCAAACATTCCACGTCCTTCCTGTAACGCAGCAAGCAGAAATATACAATACTCCAAGTGCAGCCACATCGGAGATTTGTGCAACTGCAGTATGATCATGTGGCTCCAAAATTCTATCCCTCTTCCAATAAAAGCTAACATACTGTACGCCTTCTTAACAAGCCTATTAAACCGATTGGCAACATTGACTTATCTACGTTCATTGACACCGAGATCTCTCTGCTCATGGACACTGCCAAGAATCTTACCATTGGCTCGGTACTCTTTATTCATTTTGCTACTTCCAAAATGAATCACCTCACACTCTTGCACATTAGACTCAAGTTGCCACCTCTCAGCCCAGCTCTGTAGTTTATCTATGTCCCTCTGTAACCTGCAACATTCTTCAGCACTATCCACATTTCACCAACCTTACACATCATTGTATGCCCTCATCTAGGTAATTTATTAAAATGACAAACAGCAGTAATCCCAAAAAGTTCCTCTGTAGGAACTACAGTTTTTAGTGTAGTCTGTGAAAACACAAAACATTGCTTTTGTGCCTCCTCCATTGTTGAGTTTTTCATCGTTATCTTGTCAGTTTCATCCTGCAATGAGCCATCACTTGGTTTCACTCGGCGATTCTTTTTTATGTACAAGTGAAAGCTAATGGCATCAGTATTTTTGTTTCCATTCATTTCCTGTCATAGCTTCTTTTAATGTTGTATGTTAACCCTTTGCTGATTTTTTATGTTTGTTTTCATTAATTCACAGGAAGAGGGCATTGCTGCGTAGGCCGGTATTTATTGCCAATCCTTGATTTTCCAGAGGGAAGTTAGGAGTTATTTACATTGATGTGGGTCTGGAGTCACATATCGGCCAGACCAGCGAAGGATGGCAGTTTCCTTCCCCATAGGACATTAGTGAAACAGGTGAGCTTCTCCTGACAATCTATTCATGTTCACCATCAGTTTGTTAATCCCAAATATGAATTCAAATTCCACCATCTGCCATGGCAGGATTCGAATCCAGCTCCCCAGAACATTATCTGGGTCTCTGGATGAGCAGTTCAGCTGTAATGCACTTGGCCACCGCCTTACCCAATCCCCGAAGCATGACGAACTTGTGCAGTATGATTTGCCCTAGTTTTTGCCCTCATGCTGTCATTGTATTTAGTATTCCCTTAAGTATTTGCCAAATTTCTTCATTTGTCCTGCCTTTGACTGTTCCCCCCCCCCCCCCCCCCCACCCCGCCCCCGCCACCAACACCTTCCTTAGGCCACTGTAAGTATTATTACCCAACACTAAGGCTCTCGTATGTGACTCTGTTTTCACCAGTATGTTGTGGTCATTCTTTCCAAGAGGATCCTTTCCTGCAAGATCGTTTTTCATTCCTTGCTTATATCAAATCTAAAGTACCCTGCTGTCTGGTTTGCTCCATGACACGTCTTCTAAGAAACATTCCTTCATATACTCTATGATTTGTACTTGGAGCCTACCCTTTGCCAAGTTGATTAATTGATTCAATTTGCACGTTCATAATGTTACCTTGTCACCACCGTTGTTACCTTGTCACGAACCCTCATTATATCCGATCTCAGAAGTACTTTGGGGAGACGGTGGCTGAAAATTACTCTTCCAAAGAGGTTTCTTCAGTTGCTTTTTATTTGCACCTGGACTGATTTTAATTTGTCCCCTCGTGCCAATATCATTTCTTAATATAGCCTTGATATCATCCTTAACCAACACACCAATTCCACCTCCTTTACATTCATGTCTATCCTTTCGGAATACCGAGTACCCATGGGCAGTTCACTGTCCAGTCCTGATCTTCCTGTAACCATGTTTGAATCATCCTTACCAGGTCATACCCATTTATCTCAGTATCTACTGCCAGCTCATCAATTTTATTCCAAATACTGTGTGCTTTGAGGTCTAAGGATTTTAAATAAGATTTTTTAGATTTATTTTTCCCCTTTAATAGTTTCTTGAGTAAGAGCTTCCTGATCTCACACACCTCACTCCTTCACGAACCCCATACATTCCATCTTCATTTGTTAATCGCTGACATACATCTCTATCATTTATTCCAATCTCCAACTCACATTTTGGACTGATTTGATTCCTTCTCGCAGTATGGTAATGAGACTGGCCGTGCCTGATGTCCTACTCACCTCTACATTCTGCTCCGTTCCGGACCTGCTGCTTTGTTTCCCAGCCTCCTGGTTTATTAGTTTAAATCCACCCAATTTGCAGGAGAAAACCTCCCCACTGGGATGTTGGTGTTCGTCCAGTTAAGATGCAATCTCTCCATTTCTTAAAGTCCCCACCTGTCCTGGAAGAGGGTCCAATGATCCAGAAATCTGAAACCATCGCCCCTGAAGTAGCTCTTTTACCATATGTTAATCGTTACCTAATCCTTACCTCTTTTAAACGAGGCATTGGGTGTAATTCAGACATTACAGAGAATTGTTTTTTATCTCTTTCTCTCTCTCCCACACACACACACAATCACTCTCTCACAAACACACACAAACGCACACCCTTCATTACTTTGAAGAACAATACCTGGAACCTTATAAATAATCAGAATGATAAGTGGAATGAAGAAATTAGTTGAAGGTAGGATGCGAGAAATTAGAGTAATGAAATTACTCCTGATTGATCAGAACAGACAAAGATGTGAACTTATTGCAGTGATCAAAATTATGAAAAAAAGAACAGGGTAAAATAAGAATACTTCATTTCTCTTAGCTGGCATTACAACATCCCAGTTTCAAGATCGTCGGCACAAGACCTTGGAGTGAGATTAGTCAAAAGCTCTTTATTGAGAGAGTTGTTAGGATTTGGAATGCCCAACCTGAGAGATTTGTGAATGAAGACTCAAGGGGGAACTGGATATATATTTGAACGTTCCCAAATTAATGGGCAACAGTGCTAGAGTTGGCAAATGGGAGGATTTGGGAGACACTTCATCAGCTGATGCACACACACTGTCCCAATAGCCTCCTTGTGTACATTAAAGTTCTGTTCTCTAGCATGTACAGATGCAAGTCAAAGCCAGTATCAGATTATTTCCAGCTGTAAATGTTGGCAAATATCTCATCATTTTGCTGCAGCATAATCATTTATAATGCAAGTATTGCAAGTTCAGTTTGATGATGAAGTCTAATTAGTACTCAGCACAGGAATATTTTAAATTTTGTATCCCAACAAATAAAACTAACATTTCCTTTGCTTTGCCAAAAAACTCTTTCGAAAATGTCTGACTGCTCACTCACACGGATGTATGTTCTTCATTCTTTTTCACATTTCACATTAAATACCATTCATTCTGAAAATTGCAAGGTTTCAATTTAATAACACAAATCATTTATTTAATCTAACATTCTCTGTTCATATTGAATTATTGTCATTTTTCAATTGTTGGTATAGAACTGAAGCTCGCACATTTAGTGAGAAATTAAACTGATCGATTATGTATAAATATGTAAGAACGCAATTTCTATATGACTGTTCAATCGTTTTCTCACTCGAAAAATACAATCATTCAGAAGCCAACGACTTTCCAAATGTTGGAGCAACGATATAATCATTTGAAGACTGGCAATGAGTATGTAATTGTCGCGAGTTTTGAGGAGATTTGTAGCTCAGGTTGAAGTTTTGGATGTAGGCTTCTTCGCTGAGCTGGGAGGTTCATTTCGAGATGTTTTACCATCTTCATCTTCAGTGGGCCTCAGGGGAACCAACTCTGAAACTTCCTGCTTTCTATTTATATGTTTGAGTTTCTTTGGGTTGGTGATGCCATTTCCTGTGGTGATGTTATTTCCTGTGGTGAAGTCACATCCTATTCCTTTTCTCAGGGGTGATAGTTGAGGTCTAACTCGGTGTTTTTGTTGATAGAGTTCAGGTTGAAATGCCATGCTTCTTGGAATTCTCGTGCGTGCCTCTATTTGGTTTGTCCTAGGATGGATGTGTTGTCCCAGTTGAAGTGGTATCCTTCCTCATCCGTATGTGAGAATACTAGTGAGAGAGGATGATGAATTTTTTATGGTTACTTGATGTTCATGTATGCAAAAGCATGGAATTGTGATCACCACTATAGTCAGATAACATGTTCTAGGTTCGGTATTAAATAAAATATACAATCTTTATTTTTGTATCATAAAATGTTGACAGGAAAGTATATTTTAGTTCCATAAATATAACGTCAACCTAATTGTTTTCAGAGGTGAGGCAATTATTGTTTGGTTGAACAATCATATTTCACACTTTTGTGAACCACAATTCACGAACATAGCAAATATCTGATTTTTTCAGATCAGATTGCAATCATAACCTACATTGAAAAAAGACTTTAAAAGATTTGAATTCAGTCACAGCTGCCTGTGATACTGAGTAAGACATTTGTCAGCTCTTAAATGAATCCAGAGAGCTTCCACCTGGGTCAGGGCAGTCATTCAAACATTATTTCACAACAAATTATTTCGACTCCATCTTCGGTCTGAGCCTTGACTTGGGGCAGATGAATGGACATGGAGTGTCAGAATCATATCGCACAAGTTAATTATGGTGATGATATCTGGCCTGCCTCCCAGACTCCAAGCATCTGCTATCTGGACCAGACAATCGGTAAAGACGTTAACAAGTTGACAGTATTGTGCAGCACATTGTGTCTCGCAAAGAAAGCTCCAAAACCGTGTCCAATAAATGTCACCTTCACATTCACCAGTATACAAATAAAATTGTACATCTCTGTTGATGGACTAAAATTAATTAATGGGTCAACCAACAAAATCTATCTTAAAAACACAGCAGCAAATGACAAGTCCAGAATCACCTTAATAACAGAACTTGACAGATTCTGTCTGGTGTAGGTCATCACACACATATTGTACTGGTACTCAGGTGATTGTAAGAATGCACACCAGAAGTGGACGTCTTGGCCTAAGGCCCCTACAGAGCGCCCTGATCTCACACACATCACTCCCTCACACATTCAACAATTGAAAAGAATCCACATGCTGAGTGAAACATAGAACAGTACAGTGCAGACTCTTTAGCCTTGACGTCCTGCCGACTCTTTATCCTACTCTAACATCAGACGAACTGACATACCCTTCATTATGCGATCATTCAATTGCCTGTCCAATGGTCTCTTAATATATCCGCAATGCAGCTGACTCTACTACAGTTGCCAGCAGTACATTCTAACCATCCACCATTCTCTGTGAAAGGAAACTACCTCTGACATCTCCATTCAACCTTCCTCCACTTACCTTTAGGTTTTTCTCTCTCATGATAGATATTTGCACCATGGGAAAATGTATCTGGCTATCCACTCTATATTTGCCTCTCGTCATCTTATACACCTCTATCAAGTCATCTCTCATTCTCCTTTGTATTCATCAAATGCAACTTTCCAGAACTAAGTAATGGAGAAAGTGAGAACTGCAGATCCTGATGAACTGCTGATGCATAAAGCTTTGACTCTCCTGTTCCTCAGATGCTGCCCCAATGGCTGTGCTTTGCCAGCGCCACACGTTTCGACTCTGATCCCCAGTACCTGCAGTTCTCACTTTCTCCATTACTTAGAGCTCTCCCCTCTGCACACTGAACAGGGAATTAATCAGCAGAAACCCATTGCATGTGAAGCTGACTGTTTAGTTCTGGAAAGTTGCATTTGATGAATACAGTTATTAAAAGAGAAATTACAATTCAACAAATATTCATTCATTTCCAGAGTTACAGTTTTGGTTCATGAATTGGGCAGCTTGAGAACAAACAATGAATGACTAAAGAACTCCGCGTTATAGAGTATTCCAGGTGTTATATTCCAGGCTGGATGTCTTTTACCTTAATGCTGGGAATATTATCGGATAAACAGATGTGATAACGGAATGAGGTGAAATGGGGAAGTGTGACATTTTTGCCATCACAGAGATGTGTTTGAGGGAGGTCAGAGCTGACAACTCAATATCCTGTGATACAAGATCTATAGGCACGACAGGAGAGGTGGTAAAAGAGGAAGTGGGGTTGCATTACTAATTGTGGAGTTAGTTACTGCAGTAAGAATGATTTAATGAGGCTTTGTGGTTAGAGCTCAGGATCAAAACCATGAAGACACACCGCTGGGGATATATTATAGACTCCCAAACAAAAGAAAGTACAGGAGCTGATATAGAGCCAATTTACTGAGTTGTGCTAATACAGCAATAGGATCATTATATTCAGGCATTTCGATTCCAAACATTCATTCGGGCAGTGATAACATTTTAAAGATGGAACAGATGCCTTGAAATTTATTCCTGGGAGGTTGTTATGTCAACGTTTAGCAGATACAACAATGGGCGGGGCTGTGCTGGACCTCACCATGGGGAACGAAGCAAGTCAGACGTTGCAGGCAGGGTTGGGTTGAGTATGAAAGGACCAGTGACCGTGACTCCTATGTCTTGCGTTTGCTAAGGAAAAGACCCAAAAATGTTTGAAAGATAAAAGCTTTTTGCATTTGGGAGACCGATTTTGTAAAAAATACGACAGGATCCGGCCAAAGTGCAGATGCTTCTGGGTGCAACTGTAGCAGAACAGCGTGGGGCGCGAGTTAGGGGGTCACTTGAGCAAAATGTAATTGATGACAGTGTCGGCCCAGCATGTTACACCGAAGATGAATTTTAGGAATAGAAGCCCAGAGAACCTCGGGTGTCGACACATTTCCGAACAGAATTAAAAAGGAAAAAGAAGCTTAAAGCAGTTACAAAGAAAGCAGGTCAACGGAGGTCCGAAAAGAATATAGAAAGTGTAGGGCAAAACTTAAAAAGTCAGTAGAAGAGCAGAAGTGGTGGCGGGGAGTTAAAACATTCGAGGGTAGAGATTAGCAAGAATTCAAATACATTCTTTTGGGTTATTAAGGGTAAGAGGATAACGCGGGAGTGAATGGGGAGTATTAGGGACCAAGGGGGCAGCCTGTGCACGGAGCCAGAGAATATGTTAAACAGTGACTTTCTTTCGGTCTTCAGTTTGAAGAAGGAGTTCCTGGATTCAGGGAGAGTGACCGTGTGATCCTTCAGTGAATTGATACAGAACCTGACAAAGAATTGGAAGTTTTTGCGGGATAGAGAGTAGGCAAATACACAGACCAGGATGAGCTGTATCTTAGGCTGACGTGAGGAGATTACAGTCTCTTAACTTTTCATTTTTGTTTTGCCTCTGGCCACAGAGAAGGTGTGAGAGGACAGGATAATATCTAATACTGATGCAACTTTCAAACAGAGTGCTAGAAATACCGCATGGTGTTAAAGACCACCAAGTCTCACATCAGTGAGAGGGAAATCATTTTCGAAAATTCTTCGGGCTGTTGAGGCTGGCTCATTAAATATCTTTAGGATTGAGGCAGACATTCTCATACAAGGTTTTTGGGGAAAATGCAGACAAGTGGAATGCGGGATTATCAAAATCGATCTCACCTAATTGAGTGGAAAAGCAGACTCAGTGAGCGGATAGACATATTGTTGTCCCTATGTCGAATTGTATCATTTTTACAATAGCCTTGTATTCACTGGAACATCAACTTATCTCGCTGTGTAATGAGATACAGTTTGGAATGCAGTCGATGGATTCAAGGAATTAATAAATGCAGTACTCTTACTCAGAAAGGACCAAGGGACGTGACAACGCAGATTGGCTGTCGGGGTGAAGATTAGCATCAGTGCAGTAGCACTAACAGAAGGAAAATCTCAGTAAGACATCTTCCAAGGCCAATCACTGATCTTGGTTGGAGAGCAGGTAGTCAGTGGCAAGGTGTCAAGGAGTGCTTAATGCCCAAGTGCTACATCACTGCAGTGTCTCCCTCCTTCCCAAACCAAAACTAAATGTGAAGGGGTAGAGAGACATGCGTTTGGTCGTAGAGTAAGTAGTAATGTTTGGCTCAAGAGGTTTTGGACAGCAGCAGCTCAGCGAAATCTACAGGCAAGCTCAAATAAAGTCCTTTCAACTTTAGTCTTGCAGCAATGGAGATGGCAGTTAGGACTGTTGAACGTTCCTCCTACGGGATGTGGGGAGCTCAGGGAAATTCCCACATTCCCTGGTAACTGCACGTGTAGAAAATGCACCCAGCTGTAACTCCTGGGTGACCGTGTTCGGGAGCTGGAGCTGGATGCACTCAGGATCATCTGAGATATTGAGAACTTCATAGATAAGAGCTTTCGTGTTGTGGTCACACCCAAGACTCGCCCCAATCATGTTTCTCTAATGACTATAATATCCAAGTCCCGCTTTAAAATCCATGCTATGAGTACATCAGGCTTACCTATCTGTCCTGTTGCATTTAAATAGGGGCAATTTAATCCAACAGGAGTCCTTGCTCCCTGTTGTGTTCAAGACAGAGAGGAGGTGGGCGACCACCTGGAATGGCGAACGGAGTAGGCAGAGAATGCAGGAATCCCCTGTGGCAATTCGCCGTGAAAACAAGTACACCGTTTTGGATACTGTTCGGGGGAAGTACATTCCAGGAGAAAGCAGCAGTAGACAGGTTGGTGGCACTACCATTGACTCTGGGGCACAGTGGGATAGGGTAACAGTTAACAGGACCTTAGAGATAGGGGAGTCGATTGTTAGAGGGACAGATCGGAGATTCTGTGGCCTCAAATGGGAATCCAGAATGTTGAGTTACCACCCAGGTGCCAGGGTCCAGGATGTCTCCGAGCAGCTGCAGAACATTCTCAAGGGGGAGGGGGAGCAGTCAGAAATCATTATGCACGTTGGCACAAATGACACGGGTAGATGTAGGAATGAGGTCGTACAGAGTGATTAGTGAGAGCTGGGAGAAATGTTAAAAACCAGGACCTTGACGGTGGTAATCACCTGATTACTTCCATTGTAATGAGCTAATGAAAGTAAGAACAGGAGGATATGGCAGATAAATAAGTAACTAAAGAATTGATGCGGGGGTCAGGGGCAGAGAGATTCAGATTTTTACATTGTTGTCTTTTCTGTGACAGAGTTGACCTGATCAGGAGGGACAGGTGGTGCATGCACTGGGAAGGGGACCAGTATCTTGTTGGTGAATTTTGTTCATGCTACAAGGGAGGATTTAAACTATATTGGCGAGGAGCAATACTGTCATGATCAGGGAGGCAAGAACGAGGCTTGTAGGAGATACAGTAATGAGAAACAATAAAGTGAAGAGACAGGTCAGGCTGGAACATGATAAGGAGTAAGGAATGCCTGTTGGATTAAACTACTTTTATTTCGGTGCAAGAGTGCTGGCAGGTAAGACCAATTAACTAATGGCGTGGATAGGAACATGGGATTGGGATAATATAGCCTTTATAGAAACATGGCTAAGCGAGGGTCAGGACTGGCAGCTTCACGCATCAGGTACAGGTGCTTTAGGCGGGACAGGGATGGTGGAAGGAGCGGAGGAGGAGTTGAATTTCTGATTAAGGGGATTATCACAGCAGTAATCAGATAAAATAACTGACCAATCATCCAGTGAGGCTTCGCGGGTGGAGCTAAGAAGTAGGAAGTGGATGATGATGTTACCGGGGTTGTACTGTAGGCCTCCAAATAGTCAACGGGAATTTGAGTAAAAAATATGCAGGGAGAAGGGAGACATGCAGGAGCAATATGGTTGTCATAAGAATGGATTTTAATTATTGTAACAGACTGAGACTGCCAGAGCGGGAAGGGGTTTGATGGAGTGGAATCCGATCAGTGAATTCAGGAAAGTTTCATCCAGCAGTATGTAGAGGGTCCTACTTGGGAAGGGGCAAAACTCGAACAACTCTTGGGAAACAGAGCAGGACAGGTGACTTAGGTGACAGTGGGGGAGCACTTTGGGACCAGTGACCATCGTCCTATTAATTTTCAAATAGCTATGGAGAGGGACAGAACTGGTTCACAGGTTCAAGTTCTAAATTGGGACAAGGGGAATGTTGATGGGATTGGACATGATCTTGCAGGGGTCGACTGGAGTAATTTATTTGCAGGTAAATGGCCCGCTGGCTAGTGGGAAGCCTTTAAACTTGAGATAGCTAGAGTTCAAGGTCGATATGTTTCTGTGACGGTGAAGGGCAAGGTTGGCAGGAATGGGGAACCCAGGATGACAAGAGATATTTAGGCATTGACTGGAAAAAAGAGGGACGCGTGGCTCAGGCACAGGCAACTGGGATCAAGGGAGTGCCTGGCGCACAATAAGGGATATAGGAGTTTACCTTTGATGGAAATCAGGAGGGCGACAAAGTGGATATGAAAGAACCTTGGCTGAAAAGATTAGGATAAATCCAAAGAGGCACTTTAAGAATATGTGAGAAGTCTGGTTGAATTTATAACAGATGGCAAGCTGGAAGATTAAGTCAAATCCCAAGATCCTGTGCTTAAACAAAGTAGACTACAACCGGATGAGGCAGTAATTTTTCAAAGTGCACAGCAAAATTATATATATTAGTGAAAAGGAAGGACTGTAGGAAAAGGAGTAATCTGCCATTTGTGTCTAAGGAAATAAGGGAGTCTATCAAATTGAAATAGAAGGCATACAAATTGGCAAAGACCAAGGAGAAACTAGGAGATTAGAAAAACTTTAAAGATCAACAAAAAGCTTGATGGGGTTTTGACTATGTATACAAATGAGCAGCTATCCCCAGGGCAAGAATAGCAGTTTACACTGCTCGAGGGAACCTATTGCATGGGGAACATATGGCCTACTTAATTGTCGAAGTACTTATCTGAAGGAGTCTGTCAGCATAGAGATGAACCTGATAAAGTTAAAAATTACGTCGTGCTTGGAAAGCTAGTGCTTCCTAATAAACCTGTTGGACTATAACCTCGTGTCGTGTGATTTTTAACTTTGTCCACCCCATTCCAAGACCGGCTCCTCCACATGAGAATCCTGACAGACAACTCCACCGAAACTGAAGCACCTGTCAATTACTTGACTGAGCCACAGAGGTGTTGGGGAGGGGTGTGTTGTTTAAACACAAAGTGCTGAATTGAACTAGACTTTTTAAACTGCCGTTGCCACGGAGATAATCCTGACAACCAGCCTCCATTCAAAGCCACAAAGCACGTTAACATGGACTTGGCTGTGTCTCAGTACTTTTTTCCAGTCACACTGAGATTTGAAATATTCGCCCACGGACAGAATACACACCTTTCCTTCCAGATGAAAAGGCCAATGATATTCAGATCGGCACGGATCAAGTAACAATAAGATCTGAACATGAAGTTCAATTTGTATTTCTCATCTGCAAATCCACCCTTTCTGTACCCGACAGCAGAGAAAACAAGTCACCATTGTTAATACAGGATGGAACTTTATAAGACAATGATAGTATTAATTTGTAGTTCCCTTGTTCCCCCAAAGCATTAAATCTCAGTCTCACAATATCTCTCTCTTGTTAACTGAAATCCAAACCAATCTCATTCCTCCTTTCCTCCACACCCAGTTCTCACAATCTCTCTCCTCGCCTTGAATTCAGTTTCCGAGCTGCTGTCTGCAGACTAAGAACCAAATCAATGAGTTTGACTTGGAGCCTCCAGGATGTTGGTGAATCCTCCCCCCATCTCCCAAAACCCGCATTCTCTGATGAGAACCATTCTGCACACACTGGCCAAATCATATCTGGTTGAACTAAAATTAACCAAATGAGAACTCTAATTGGAGGCCCATCCTTGTCATTTTCCAGAACAATCCTGACTATTCATAAGAGTTCTGACAACTTGCTGCAAAATGCTCCCCCATTGATACTTTGACCACTCGTCAGGACACCAGGCAAAGGGCTATTCCCCTGGGTCGTGACCTCAGAAGAAAGAAGGAAGGGAGCTGCTAATGACAGATTAATCCCACACATCCACAGCCTCCCTCCCTGGCACTGACCCACCCTGCACATACGCCAACAACTGGCCAGCACTGCGCCCGTGCACTGATCTCCCTTCCGACGGAACATGCTCTCGATCACACAGGAGCCTGGATGATATCAGCTGCTGCCCAATAGGGTTGTTGGGGCGGGGCTGGACTAGGACAATGGGATTGTAAACAATGAACGAATGTGGAGGACACTGGGGGATGGACAGGTCAGTGAGGTACAGGATCAGTGCAGCAGCAGGAGGGAATACTGGACAAACTGAGGAATGGGAGAGTCTGACAGGAGAGAAACTACAGGAAGGTTCTGTTTGGAGACTCAGGCAGGGACACCTGGAAGACAGTATGGCCTGGTGGCTTGGGCACGTTTTCTAATCAGCCTCTTCAAAGCCGCTGTTACCAAACCCTGAACCCGATTCTCTTGGTCCAGAGGAAAGGACACTACCACCATTTCATGGTGGGCTAGTGGAAAGAAAGGAAGGTTTTCTCAGCCTCACTCACATGGAGACTCCATGAGCTCCTCGTACTTACTGTCTACGGTGGGGATTGAGGAGACAGAGCAGGTGGGAGGGGGTAGGGATATAGGGACTGCCTTTCAAAAGGAACTCACCTGTGTTGGTGTTATTAACAAGACTCAATACACAGTCACAAACACAAAGCTGGTGTACGTGAACGTTATCCAGAATATTAACACCTATAACTGGGCGACACAGACCCCAATGTACAGAGTTAAGTCCTGGATATCAATAACAGCCTTGTGCGTGGGAAATTATGTCTCATGAACTGGACTGAGTTTACTGAAGAAGTAACAAAGCGGATTGATGAGGGCAGAGCGGTGGACATGACCTTCATGGACTTCAGTAAGGTGTTCGACAAGGTTCCTCATGGGAGATTGGTTCACAAGGTTAGATCTCATGGAATACAGGGAGAACTAACCACTTGAATATAGAACTGGCTCAAAGGTCGAAGACAGAGTTGTGGTGGAGTGATGCTTTTCAGGCTGGAGGCCTGTGACCAATGGAATGTCACAAAGATCGGTGCTGAATCCACTACTGTTTGCCATTTATATCAATGTGAACATATGAGGTATTGTTAGCATGTTTGCAGATGACACCAAAATTGGCAGTGTAGTGGACAGTGAAAAAGATTACCTCAGAGTAAAACGGGATCTCGATCAGATGGGCGAATGGGCTGAGGCGTTCAGTTTATACAAATGTGAGATGCTGCATTTTAGGAAAGCAAACCTGAGCAGGACTTTTGCAGTTAATAGTAAGTTCCTGGGGGGTGTTGCGAAACTAATGAGACCTTGGATTGCAGGTTCATAGTTCCTCGAAAGTAGAGTCACAGGTGGATAGGAGAGTGAAGAAGGCAGTTGGTATGCTTTCATTTATTGGTCAGAGAATGTAGTATAGGTGTTGGGATGTCATATTGTGGCTGTACAGGACATTGATTAGGCAACTTTTGGAATATTCCCAAAATTCTGGTCTCCTTCTTATCGGAAGGATGTTCTCAAACTTGAAAGGGGTCTGAAAAGAATTACAAGCATGTTGCCAGCGTTGGATAGGGTGTTCTCCCTGCAGCGTCGGAGGCTGAGGGGTGACCTGATAGAGATTTATAAAATCAGCCGGTCATGGGTAAGGCAAATAGACAAGGTCCTTTCCCTGTGGCTGGGGTATACAGAACTAGGTGAGAGGGAGGGGAGAGTAGGCAGAGAGGGTGTGCTGAGGGTGGGGGGAAAGAGAAGATGTGGGGATTGAGAGTGGTCGCACAGGTGAGGACAGAGATGGGGGCAGGGGAGGACAGGCAGAGGCAGGGGAGAATCAGAGGACGGGGAGTGGAACAGAGGGGGAGGGAAACAGAGAGGGGGGAACAGAGAGTTATTTTATAGATCTACAACTCAACCCTGTTCCTGTTTTCTCCTCCTCACTTTCAATCCCTCTGAAGAGCTCAGAACTGCATAGTTCCTGGAAAGTCGAGTTTCAGGGAGACTGGGTGCTGAAGACTGCATTTGGGACGCTGACCTTTATTGGTCTGTGCACTCATCAATAAAGTGACCTGGGTTCGATTCCACTCTGTGTCGTGTTTGCACATTCTTCCTGTGTATTTTCACGGGCATCCTCTGGGCGCTCTGGTTTCCTCAAAAAATCCAAAGACGTGCAGGTTAGGTGGATTAACTGTGGGTAGTGCTGGGTCACATGGTTCAGGTGGGATGCTATTCCGATGGTCGGTAAGGTCTCATGGGCTGAATGGGCTGCTTCCACACTGTATGGATTCTGTCACTGAGTATAAGAGTTAGGAGGTCACGTTGTGGATGTACAGGGCATTGGTGAGGCCGGTTTTAGAATACTACATTCAATTCTAGTCTCCCTGATTTCAGGAAGATAGGACTCAGCCCCATAATAACAAGTTCCTGGGAAGTGTTGACGAACAAATACACTGTGCAGAGTGGTTTGATAGTTCCTTGAAAGTGGGGCTGAAGGTAGACAGGTCGGTAAAGGTGGTGTTTGCTATGCTGGCTGTTATTGGGCAGTGCATTGAGTTTAGGAGTTGGGAGATCATGGTTCGGTTGTACAGCTTATCGGCTCAGCCACTTTTGGAATGCCCAGACTGCTTTACATTCTAGTATCCCTGCTATAGGAAAGATGTTGGGAAACCTGAAAAAGTCCAGAAAAGATTTATAAGTGTGCTGCCAGTATTGAAACATGTGAACCATAAGGAGGGGCTGAGGACATTTTGCCTGGAGTAGTGGACGTTGTGGGATGTCATTATACAACGTCTTCAAAACTGCAATGTTTCCTGCAACTGTCACCATTTCAGATGCTGCCAGACCTGCTGAGGATCTCCAGCAATTTTTTTTTGTTTGTTTTTATTTCAGATTTCCACGATTTTGCTGAGGCACTTAGAGTCATAGACATTTAAAAGGCTTCATATTTTGTTGACTCTCACTCCTGGGATGGCAGGACTGATGGATGAAGAGGACTCAATCCTCGTTTAATTCTCCTTTCCTTTGTCTTTCTGAGCTGTTGCCTGCATCGCGAGTACTCTATCTCCCATTCCCTGACCTGAATCTGGCCCATCTAAGCCACTCTTTAGCACCCAACCCCCTGCCAGACTAGTTACAATCTCACCAATGGAAATGGCAATCACCCCACCAAGAGATTTCTCACAGCCCTGCCCAGGGGTAACCAGTCAGGCTGGTACAAGTCTCACCAAGCCCAGAGACGGTCGTAGTGCCTGGAAAATCTAAACCCTTCCCTGGTACACCATTTCTCCAGCCACATATCCAGCTGATCTATCCTCTTGTTCCTGCTCTCACTAGCACATGGCACTGGGTGTAAGTCTGACATTATTACTTTTCATTTTAATATATCTCTGATTTTCCTTTATACATATTGCAGGCCCTCATCCCTCTGTTTCGCGATGTCGATGGTATCTGTGTGTTCCACAACCATTGGTTATTTACCCTCCAGCTGCAGAACTCACTGTAGCCACGCCATGCTATTACAGATCCTAGTACCAGGGAGGTAACATGCCATCCTTGATTCATGTCTGTGGCCATAGAAGTACCTTGCCTTACTCTGACGATAGATCCCATGTCACTATAGCCCTGTGACTGTCTTTCCTCCTGTTCGGTGCAGCAGAGCTATCTGTCGTGTCATGACCCTGGCTGTTGCTGATTTCCCCGAGAGCCCACCCCACCCATTCACCCCCAACAGAATTCCAACCGGTATACAGTATCTGTCTGAGAAGGGGATGATCACTGGGGACTCCTGCACTCCCTTGCCGAGCCTTCAACTTGATGTGATGGTCACCCATTCCCTTTGTGCCTGTGTAACCCTCACCTGCAGTGTGACGAAATCACTAAACGTGCTGTCCATAATATTCTCAGTATCATAGATGGTCCACAGTGAGTCCACTCACAGCTTCAGGTCTGAAAAGCAGTTTCCCAGTAGCGCAAATGGACACACTTCCTACACACATAGCCGTCAGGGACACTAGAAGCGTCCCTTATTTCCCACATTGTACAAGAGGAGCCCGCCACGTGTCTGAAGGTTCCTGTTTCAATGTCTCTCTCGATTCAGCTAGTTACTCCCATAAAGAGAATTTAAAAGAGCTTTCAACCTTCCTTCACTTCAAACATGTCCATTATAATCAACAGCCCCAATCTTTACTTAAGCTGATATATTATACTTTAAAAACTGTTAACAAATACTCCACAGTGTCGCTTACAAATTGACTGTTCCCATTGGGACCATGCGAAATTCTGAATGGCCTCAATTAAAACTGAGTTTCAGCGTCACCTTCTCCCTGACTCATCTCCCTCTGTTTTCACCCAACTCCAAAACATTCTCATTGAGCCAAGCAGCACTTAGCGTCAACATGGCCTTCAGCAATTTCTGGATGAACAGATAATTGTCAGAATCTGTAAAATTCCACCTGAAAAGTAACTGGAATTTGAGTCCATAAGAAATTTTAATGGGAATTTTACAGGGAATTGAAAATAAGGAGTTCACAGGTTAAAGTCATGAAGTGGTTGACAGGGTCTAAACATGACAGTTCCTGCAAAGAGTCTAGGTGCAGTTTGGATAAATCTATGTTCCCTCTCAGACCAATATCTCCTTCCCGGGCTCCACGGCCTAGAACAGAGCACATACCCCAAGGGTGATCCAACCATGAATTTGTACATCTTTCTGCTATTTGCTTGACAAAAATATGAGAGTCTGGAATAGGCTGGTTCTGGAAAAGCACAGCAGTTCAGCCAGCATCTGAGGAGCAGTAAAATCGACGTTTCGGGCATAAGCCCTTCATCAGGAATAGAGACAGGGTGCCTGCAGGGTGGAGAGATAAATGAGAGGAGGGTGAGGGTGGGGAATACGTAGGAAAGAGTACAATAGGTGAGTGGGGTGATGCTGAAGGTGATGGGTCAGAGAGGAGAGTGGAGTGGATAGGTGGAAAGGAAGATAGGCAGTTAGGACAAGTCATGGGGACAGTGCTGAGCTGGAAGTTTGGAACTGGGGTGAGGTGGGGGAAGGGGAAATGAGGAAACTGGTGAAGTCTACATTGATGCCCTGGGGTTGAAGCGTTCAAAGGCGGAAGATGAGGCGTTCTTCCTCCAGGCGTCGGGTGGTGAGGGAGCACCGGTGAAGGAGGCCAAGGACCTCCGTGTCCTTGCTGAGTGGGAGGGGAGTTGAAATGTTGGGCCACAGGACATTGTTTTTACCTAAACATATGAGCTACTTTTCGACAGACAGAACAGACAACCCTTTCTCATTCCACAGTTAAATGCCAATGATATTCAGATCCTGATGACTCCACTGACTGTAGAAACATGCTTTTGAGATCTAGGTCTCAGTTATTCTCAATTAATTTCTGATAAAAAAATTCAATAAGACAAAGCTCACAGTCAGTGCAAGATGAATATCAAAGACAAATATTTCCCTGGTATGTGTCTGATGTGTAAATGCTCCTCTTCAAATCGCCCCGCCCCCACCCAGGAAGAGGACATGTCCATGCGCCTCGCTGTACCTTGCCCCCAATAAAGATGGTGGCCATAACCCAGGACCTATCATTGCCTGAGGGCCAGAGACATTTTCCCATTTGCTGCAAACGTGGGAGCAGGAGTTTCTAATTCAGGACTAGCAACCTGAACAGAGTGTAATTAAACCCCTTCCAGTCTAAACTGATACAGTTAATTTGGTTTCCGCTCCCACTCCCCCTTTCCCGTTTCCACCTCCTTCACACACCAAGGGTCATTCTGGTACCTGTGACCCTTCCTTAGATCCGATTGTAGGAATTCTAAATTTTCCCAGCTACCGTGTGGAAACAGGGCCATCGGCCCAACAAGCTCACACCCACCCTCCGATGATTATCCCACCCAAACCCATTCCACGACCCTATTACTCTACATTTCCCCTGACTAATGCACCTAAACTATGCATCCCAGAACACTACGGGAAATGTAGCTTGGCCAATTTACTGAACCTGCATATCGTTGGACTGCAGGAGATAGGGGATAAAGAGTAAATAATAGGTTGAGATGGAGTGCAAAGAGAGACAGGAATATTTGGAAAGACAAAGGAGTGGATAATGATCTTGGTGGGAGGGTGCATAGCTGTTAATGGAGGGGACAGAAATCTGTGTCTGGCAGCATCTCAGTGGAGGTGGTGGAAATGGTGGTTGATGATCTCCGTTCTGCTGCAAAAAAGACCCTCAGCTTCCAGTTGCCTGCCACTTTAACACACAAGACTGTTCCTTGGCCAACATCTCTGTCTCAAGCTTACTGCAGGGTTCCAGTGAAACTTGATGCAAGCTGGCAGAACACTCCAGAACATACCAAATTGCCTCTTCTTTCAAGGATTCACAATTTCCCCTCCCATGTGGTCAACAATGCTCTCCATTGTATCTCCTCCACTTCCTGCACCTCTACTCTTGAACCCCACACCTCCAACGCAACAAGGATAGAACCCCCCTGTCCTCACTTTCCACCCAGATACAACACATCATCCTCTGCCAGTTCCACCACCTTCGATCAGACCGCACCATCAGAGATATATTTCTCTTCCCACCCCTTTCAGCATTCTACAAAGACCATCTCCTCTGCGACTCCCTCATTAGATCCATGCTCCCCACCAACCCACCCTCCACTCTCAGCACCTTTGATTGCCAGTTCAAGAGGTGTATAACCTGTGCCCACACCTTCACTTCACGTCAACCCAAGGCTCCAAAGGATCCTCCCACATCCAGCAGAGATTTCCCTGCACGTCCAGATACCTCACCTATTTTATCCTTTGCTCTCGATGTGGTCTCCTCTACATTGGGGAGTCAGGACGCCAACCTGATTCAGAGAACATTTCTGGAACACATGCACCAAACAACTCCACCACTCTGTGGCCGACCACTTCAACGCCCTCTCCCACTCCACCAAGGACATGCAGGTTCTGGGCTGCCTCCATCGCCAAATCCCAGCCACCCGACACCTGGAGGAATAACACCTTATCTTCCACCTTGGGACCCTTCAACCACACGGCAGCAAGGCTTGCTCACCTCCGCTCCCCCCACCTTCTCTCAGATCCAACCCTCCAACTCGACACTGGCCTCTTGAACTGTCCCATCTGTCCATCTTCCTTCCCAATTATCCACTCCAACCTTTCATCATTACCTCCCATCTACATCTACCTATTGCCTTCCGAGTTCCCATCCCACCAACCCCACACACCCCTCTTAATTACCTCTCAGCCCTCTTACCTTTGGAGAGCTGATGAGTTAAGCAGCCTCCTTTCAGCATAAACAATTCTGTGAACATTTTATTCTGAGCCCTCTAAGGAAATATCAGGGCAGGGTTTATAAAGAAGTCAGATTGAATGAGGGTCTCAGTGAACAAAAATGAGACACAGATACAGAGAGATTTTGGGATGGATTGAATCAAATGTTATCAATTTGCATGGCTGCCAACATTACAGCAGTTACAAATGGAAGTGATCAAGAGAATGGAATTAGAGCAGCAAATAAATCTTAAACATTTGTGCAGCTAAAGGGGATGCTGGGTAAGGATACCACAGTTAGTGATTATTTCATTCCAGACACACCAGCCAGGGCACACATCCGTGCTGAGTCTACCATATTGATCTCTTTAAGATTTTTGTTCATTTGAAGTGTTTCATGTTTAGATAGTCCAGAGAAGACAGCTTCATTCTCCTCAATCTCTTCTGCCAAGGCAATGCGGCTGTTCGAATTCAAATCAAGATGGCGTGTTACTGGCTGCTTCAAGGACTGGAGCTGGCAATTGAGACTGAAAGGTTACTGCATAAAATATCGTCAGTTGTATTACCACATTGCCAGACACATGAGGGGCTTTAAGAAAAAGAACTTAAATGATGGGCACTGAGTGTCAAAATGCCTACTGTTGTGGGGACATTCTGTTCAGATACAATCTATTGGTAATTGTTAGAATTGACTTATCCTGGCTCCAGAGAAGTGGGCAGAGCATTATAACGGTCATCGAAGATGGTAACAAATTTCCCAGAGGTTACAAATCGTAAATGACAGAGTAGGCATGAGTTATGCTGGTAAAGTGTGTAAATTTATTCAAAATGGCTCCAATTTACTTTCAGAAACAAGTGAGAGAAAAGCACATTTCTGAGGTCTTTGCATTAGTCCAAATTTAGACATTCAGGAGAGCTGAAGGGAGAGCTGGTGTTGGCAGTTGTAGTAATGATAGGGAAAAACTTGTTTCACAGACAGCGAGAGTTCATAGATGGAAAACTCAGCTTTAACATCACATCAACTGCAGAGTCGTCCAATTCTGCAGGTACTGATCCTTATCAGTAATATAAAAGGGGAAAGCAGCATTCCTCGCTCAGCGAAATCATTCCCATGTTAGGCATGTTGTCGAATATTTAACCGGTCATGTGATCTGGGAAGACACCAATGTAACGGGACCAGGGCGAAGCTGTGTAAATGTGGGGACTGTGGGAAGAAATTTACTCACTCCTCCCAGTGGAACATTCACTGACACAGTCACACTAGGGAGAGGCTGTTCACCTGCCTCATGTATGGGAAGGGATTTACTCGATCTTACAATCTACTGAGGCACCAGAGGGGGTACAATGGATTTAGATCCTTCACCTGCTCCATGTGTGGGAAAGGGTTCACTCAGTCCTCTGATCTGCTGAAACACCAGCGAGCTCACTCTGGAGAATGACCATTCACTTGCACCCAATGTGGGGAGAGATTCACTCAAATGCACCACCTGCTGAGACCCCAGTGAGCCCACACAGGGGGAGGCCATTCAGATGATCAGTGTGTGAGAGGGGATTCAGTGATTCATCCTGACCCCCTGACACACCAGCAGGTTCACACTGGGTAGGAGCTGTTTCCCTCTCTGTGTGACAAGGGATTTGCTGAGACTCAACACGACTGAGAGCCCAGTGAGTGCACACCGGGAAGTGGTCATCTCCCTGATCCGTGTGGACTGCAGGACTCTGATTCTGCAGTTACTGTCCATCAGAGTCAGGACTGGACCGTGTACATGATGACACTGTTGGAGTATTGATGTTGTTGTTAATCACATTAACTGGCTGGAGTTGACTGAATTTATATTGCCACTTTCTGAACCTCAGGAGGCCTCTCTGGGTAGTAGATCACCACAAACAGCAATGTGACAAGGTGCAGGGTTCATGTGTATTGATTTAAATTGTGATCATAGCACTGCTGTCTCACAGCACAAGATAAAAGGTTGGATTCCAGCCTTGGTCAACGGCCTATGTGGGGTATCCACATTCTCCCCATAATAGTGTGGTCCCTCCATGTGCGCTGCTTTTCTCCCACAATTCAAAGATATGCAGGTTAGGTGGATCGGTCGTCATAAATTGTCTACAGTGTTCAGAATTTGCAGACTAAGTGGATCAGCCATGGGAAATGCAGTGTTACAGGGATGGAGTGCTCTGGGCGGGATGTTCTTCAGATGGTTGGTGGGATTTGATGGAGCAATGCTCTCCTTCCACACTGTAGGGATTATATTCTATGATTGAGGATAAAGAATATTCTCAGGGTCTCCTTGGAGGAGGAGCATGTGATGTGTATCAATGCTCTCTATGCCATTAGATAGAGTTGTGCACCACAGGGGATACAGTGCTTTATCTCCAACGCCACCGCCACCCCCTCACCCCCAACTCTACTGTGATTTAGTCCCTTCCTACTCTGTCACTTGTAATGGTTTGCTTTGCCCATAATGGGCTTTGTTTTTAAATATTCAACTGATGACACTGGTGTGCTACTGCTGGTGATTATACGTTAACAAAAAGCAAAAGAATGGAATAATGATGTTGATGGTGGGAAGGTTGCTCAGCTGTGTGAGATAACACTTCTGGGTCGGAGAAATGGGAGAAAAATGCTTCACAGCTCACAGAACAAGAACTGAAAGTAGTTAAATCAAACCAAAGGTTCAGAGAGGGAAGGAATATTTCCCTGGAGTTTGAGTAACTGAAAAGTGATGGGGTCCGGGAGTAGACAGGATTTTGTTTAAAGGGCATTTGAAACTTTAAAAACTGTTATATGCAGATAGTTTCGATTCTTTAAGTTCTATTTATTGTGGAATAAACTTGTACTTTAAAAATAAAACAAATTCACAAACCTTGCGTTAAAGATAAATGTTAAATAAAATCCATCAAACCATCCCTCACTGAAAACTGAGGTGAAAGTGCAATCTCCTGCAGAATCCCTGCCCTGACTACTTCTTCCTACCCGGGCTACATGGCTATATACATACCTGGGAGATAGCAGCAGGAGAAGGCCATTTGGCCTTTGAATCTGGCTCCACCATTCAATGGGAAACAGCTGACCATCCGCTCAATCTCCTGTTCCTGCTCTGTTGCATTCCGCTTTCATGACTTTACCACGAAGAACTATATTTCAGTCCTCCTTGGGCTTCACTGCCTTTTATACCAGTGATGTCGCTGTTTTATTGCTGGGTGTAGGCAGGGGTAATGTGATGGTGCTCTTCCTGGAGGACACACTCAGCGTCCCTCATCATCCTGCAGGAACATCAACCGGGTTTCAGCAACTAGAGATAGAACCCATTTCCAGGATATGGGCATCACTGGCTCAGCCAGCATTTATACCCCATCACTAGGTACCATTGAGAAGATGGTCGGGAACTGCCATCTTGAACCATTCACAGTCCATTTGGCACAGAGAGACCGACAATGCTGTGAGGGGGAGGTTGTAGGGTTTTGTCTGAGTGATTCTCCATCTTTGCTTCTTCAAATGCTGGTTAACTTAATCACAATCTGCACATGATTTTGAGATTTCATTCTACAAATCTTCACCATCTAGCATCATGTAAAAAAGGAATATGTACAGGTTAGAAATTAAGAACAGACAATTCTAGTTTCTCTGGAATATCGTTTACCCCTTTCTTCCCCCAAAGCTGTAATCCTCCAGCCCACTTACTCTCTCCCACCATTCTGACTCTGCTGCCACTAATGTACACCCTCCTCATTCTCATGGAGTTACTGATAAACAGATCCATACCACCACTTCCCATCCTGGTTAGACTCTGCACCCTTTCTGGGTTTACTTGCTTTCCCTCCAGTTGCTGCAAGTCAATAATGTAAGAGCAGAATGAAACAGACGGAACAGAAACGGAGGTGGCAGATCCTGGACAGAAGAGGAACCTTCAGTCTGGGAGAATGGATCAGATTCTTCCTTGTTTCCCATTAGTTTATTCCCAGCATTACAATGAACTGGGGATGGAGAGTGGTCCCACGAGGGTGTAGTGACACTTTGACCCCCCAACTGATCAATACTACAAGCAGATACGTTCCTCCTCTAGCGATTCACAGTGTGAAATACTTTCCCCTAATTACCCCAAAACACGTGCTCCAAACCCGCCCTTATTCTGTACATGTACAGTGCCGGGTTTCCCCACACACCTGTGGTTCCTGCCTCAGGAATTGTGGGAGTTGCAGTCCCCATGAAGTCACTGGAGCCCTGTCTCTGGAAAGTCAATGAAACGTTTGGGGTGGAGGGTGTTGTGTATAGGATCCCCATTCAGACAGACAGGACATATGGCTTGTCACTGGGTTTTACTGAGACATCTGGTTAGACAACCCAATTTCTGATGTAAGGAATATAGATTCAGTCAATTGCGGGGTGGAGGGGTCAATAGGGGAAGCAGTTTTAGGCAGAGGTGGCTCAGTGGCTAGCACCTCTGCCTCACAGCTTCAGAGACCCTGGTTTGATTCAAGCCTTAGGTGACCGGGTGGAGTTTACACGTTCTCCCAGTGGCTGCATGGTTTTGTTCGGTGTTCCAGTTTCTTCCCAAAGTCCAAAGATGTTCAGGTTAGGTGGATTCGCCATGCTAAACCACAATGTCCATGCATGTGCAGGTTAAGCCATTAACCATGGGAAATACTGGGAATGGGTGAGTCTGAATTATAGGATTGGTATGGACTCGATGGATGAATACCATGCTTCTGCACTGTAGGGATTCTATTTTATTCTCATGAAGAAGAATGTACCTATCTCGATGCGTTGCGAATCTGTGGAATTCCCTAATCAAAACGCAGTGGATGCCAAGACAATGAGCAAATTTAATGGACAGATACAGATTTTCAATTTGCGATGAGCTGAAGGGTGAGAGAGAGAGAGAGAGAAAGAGAGCAGGCGGGAAAATCCAGCTGAGACCGAGGTGAGCTCAATCATCATGGTATTAAATGGTGGAGTTGATTCGAAGGGCTGCATTCCCTCTCCTGTGCCCAGTGCTTATCTTCTTACGGTAATAACTGGAAAACTCCAAAACTCACCACCTTCACCAAAGGAGATTTTCAGAAAATGTAGGATAGTCAAGTGGAATAGTATTCAAAACTGAGATAGTGAGGAAGGGTGTAGAAGATAATGATTTTGCAATTTTAAACTGAGGGATAACAGTGATTTATGGTTATAGACTGTGTGGTACATTCACACTGTCCAGAATACTCTGTTGTGAATATCTATTCTGTAATTTATTACAAAGCCAAGGTCACTGATAATGAAAACCAAAACACCCAGGAAACATCGCCTCACTTCGTAATCTGACAAAAGACGCGTGATAAATCTGGTTGAATTTAGAACACAGATGGAAAGCGGGTAGATTAAATCCAGTCCCAAGATCCTGTGCTTAAACAAAGAAGACCACAATAGGATGAGGCAGGAGTTGGTAATGTAGACTGGGAGCAAAGACTTTACGGTGGGATAGTTTACAGATAGTGGAGGAATATCAAAGCAATTTTTCGAAGTGCTCAGCAAAAGAATATATCAGTGAAAAGGAAGGACTGTAGGAAAAGGAGTAATCTGCCGTTGGTGTCTAAGGAAATAAGGGAGTCTCTCAAATTGAAATAGAAGGCATACAAATTGGCAAAGACCAAGGAGAAATTAGGAGATTAGAAAAACTTCAAAGGTCAACTGAAAGCTTGATGGGATTGGGTATAAAAAGTGATGAGTAGCTATGCCCAGGGACAGAATAGCAGTTTACACTGCTAGAGGGAAACCTATTGTTTGGTGAACATATGGCCTCTGTAGTTGTCGAAGCATTTAACAGTTACCAGAGAGATAATCCTGATCAAATTGAAAATCACAGCACACCCCAAAAGCTTGTACTTCCAAATAAACCGGTTGGACTATAACCTAGTGTTGTATGGTTTTTAACTTTGTCCACCCCACCCCAACCCCGGCTCCTCCACATCAGCATCCCGATAGACAGCCCCACTGAAACTGAAGTGCCTGTCAGATACTTGAGGGAGCCACGGGGACGTGGGGGAGGGGTGTGTGGTTTAACCACAGAGTTGAACTGAACTAGAGTTTTTAACTGTTGTTGCCATGGAGATAATCCTGAGAGACAGTCTCTATGCAAAGTCACAAATCACAAAGTTGGAAGCATGGGAGCCATACATCGGACCTGATGCTGCCTAAAGGCGTTTTGTACGTAAAATACCCGGGTAACTACCATGTCTCATCAATAAATACTCAAAGAAGACCTCTCAGAGTTCTGTGCCTTGTAATTCCTATCCAGCAGGGTTCAGGAAGATGAGTACACAGCAGTCAGTCTTCACTTTGGAGAACACGAAGAACATGCCAGTAATTGATAAGGAGACTGAGGAAGGTGAGGACCTAGATAATAACCGTTATCGTGAAGGAGTTAGAGCTGGGCAAGCTAATGGAGCTAATGGTAGACAAGTCTCCTTCCCCGAATGGAATACATCCCAGGATACCAACAGAGTTCGTGGGAGAAATAGCAAATGCACTTAGTTACAGCATCCTACAGCAGAGAGAGGCCCTTTGGCCCAAAATGGCCCATGCCGATCAGAATGTCCATCCACGCTGACCCCATTTCCCTGCACTTGGCCCATCTGCTTCTGAAACTTTCCTATCCATGTATTTGTCCAAATGCCTTTTACATGTTGTTAGTGTACCCGCCTCAACCACTCCCACTGCCAGCCCATTCCATATACATACCACCCTCTGTGTAAAACAGTTGCCCCTTTGCTTCCCTTTTATTCTTTCTCCTCTAACCTTAAACTGATGCCCTCCAGTCCTTGGTTCCCTGGGAAAAAGACTGAGTGCATTCACCTTACCCACACCTCTCATGATCTTATAGACTTCTATAAAATATTCCCCCTCGGTTTCCTCTGCTCTAAACAAAAAAGCCCTCGCTTGTCCAACCTCTCCCTGTAACTCAGATCCCTGAGCCCTGGCATCATCCTTGTAAATTTCTTCAGCACCTTTTCCAGTTTAATAACTGAAACCTACACTGCATTCATCACATTTCCAGTGTTCCCCACGGCGTTGGAACAGACATGACAACGCCAATGGATAACAATTAATGATTGATAGTTTACCCCGTTACAACAATCCAATTTTCATAGCTTTTTCCATGATGCAGGAATCCTTTTGTGTGTCTTGTTTCATGGTTAATTGTCCTCATACAAAACCAGTGGCTTAACTGTTCCTGGGAAATGTGCCATAATTTCTTAGACTTTCAAAAACCAATGAAATCTCTCTTCACAGTCCCCACGCTAACATGGACTTCACTGTCTCAGTACTTTTTTCCCCAGTCACACTGAGATTTGAAATATTCGTCCACGGACAGAATGCACACCTTTCCATCCAGATAAGGCCAATGATATACAGACCGGCACGGATCAAGTAACTATCCTAACTGAACATGAAGTTCAATTTGAATTTCTCAACTGCAAATCCCCCCTTTCAGGACTGCACAACAGAGAAAACAGAAAGTGCTGGAAATCCTCAGCAGGTCTGGCAGCATCTGAAACGCTGACAGATGCAGGAAATATTGCAGCCTTGAAGAAGTGGTTAGATTATCAGACCAGGCACGTGCGCTTGATGGCCAGTATGTAGAAGATGGGGGCATTGTGTTCAACAGTTTTATACCAGAGACTCTGACCTCATTTGATTCCATGTTTCTCAGCGATTCCCTCTTTTTCGGAAGCAGGGAGGAATGGGAAGTAGTGGAGAATGTAAATGATGGGTGACCTTCCTAGTGAGAGGATTCGTGTACAGTAGCAGGGATCCCTTTCTGGAAGGGCCTTGGTGAGACCACACTTGGAGTACTGTGTATACCTTTGTTCCCCTTTCCGAAGGAAGGCTCTCCTGGTTAGAGAGAGTAAAGGAGGGTCACCAGCCTGAGTCCTGGGATGTGGTGATAGTTATGGGCTGCAGATGCTGGAAGTCAGAGTCCATACAATGTGGATCTGGGGAAGTGGAGCAGGTCAGGCTGCATTACAGGAGCAGGGAGGTTGATGTTTTGGTTCGGAACCCTTTCTCAGCCCTGATGAATAGTCTTGACCCGAATGGTCACCTTTCCAGCCCCGTCGTACTCATGCTGGTCATCAAGCACCTATTAATTCTAGTCCCACGTTCTGGCACTCAGCGTGTCACCGATATTGTAGTACCTGGTGTGATCATCTCAACACTTCTTCAAGGCTGCAATGTTTCCTGCATCTGTCACAATTTCAGATGCTGCACGACCTGGTGAGGATCTCCAGCACTTTTTGTTTTTATTGTGGATTTCCCCCATTTTGTTCAAGCACTTAGAGTCAGAGAGCTGTACAGCTCCATATTTTGCTGACGATAATTCCTGGGATGGCACGACTGATGGATGAAGAGGGACTCAATCCTCATTTCATCCTCCTTTCCTTTGGCTTTCTGAGCCGCTGACTACATCACTAATATTCTACCTCCCATTCCCTGTCCTGAATCTGACCCATCTAAGCCTACACTTTAGTTCCCATCCCCCTGTTAGACTAGTTAAAACCGCACAAATGGGACTGGCAAAAGCCTCCACCAGGAGATTTCTCCCAGCTCTGCCCAGGGGTAACCGGTCAGTCTGGTACAGGACCCACCCAGAAACGGTCCCAGTGCCTGAAGAATCTAAACCATTCTCTGGTCCACCATTTCGACAGTCACACGTCCAGCTGATCTATCCTCTTATTCCTGCTCTCACGAGCACATGGCACTGTGAGTAAGTCTGACATTATTTTATTTAAGGAGCTACATTTTACTGTATCCCTGATCTCCCTATATCCAGCTTTCAGGACCTCATCCCTTTGGTTAGTGATGTCATTGGTATCGGTGTGTTCCACAACCACTGGCTTTACCCTCCAGCTCCAGAATGTCCTGCAGCTGCTCCATGAAAATCACGGATCCTGGCACCAGGGCGGTAACATACCATCCTGGATTCATGTTTGTGGCCACAGAAGTGCCTGCCTGCACCCCTGACCATTGAATCCCCTGTCACTATAGCCCTGCCACTGTCTTTCCTCCGGTCTGTGCAGCAGAGCCATCTGTGGTATCATGAACCTGGCTGTTGCTGATTTCCCAAGAAGCCACTCCACGCATTCACCCCCAACAGAATCCCAAGCAGGATTCAGTATCTTTTTGAGAAGTGGATGATCACTGGGGATTCCTGCACTGCCTTCCTGAGCCTTTTATTTGGTTTGATGGTCACCCATTCCCTTTGTGCCTGTGTAACCCTCACCTGCAGTGTGACGAACTCAATAAATGTGCTGTCCACAACATTCTCAGATGCTCCACAGTGAGTCCACTCATAACTCCAGGTCTGAAAAGCAGTTTCCCAGTAGCTGCAGGTGGGCCCACTTCCTGCACACATAGCCGTCAGGGACACTGAAAGTATCCCTTATTTCCCACATTGTACAAGAGGAGCACACCACGGATCTGAGGGCTCCTGTCACAACGTCTCTCTAGATTTAGCTAATTACTCCCATTAAGATAATTTAAAAGAGCTTTCAACCTTCCTTCACTTCAAACATTTCCATTATATATCAAAAGCCCCAATCTTTACTTAAGCTGATACGTTATATTTTAAAAACTGAACAAATACTCTGCAGGTATCACTTACAAATGGGCTGTTCCCATTGGGACCATGTGAATTTCTCAATGGCCTGAACTAAACTAGAGTTTCAGCTTCAACTTCTCCCTGTCTCACCTCCCTCTGTTTTCACTCAACTCCAAAACACACTCATTGAGTCAAGCAACACTCAGTGCAGCCCTGTCATTTTCATTGTCTGGTCACACCTACACTGCCCTCAGCCTCCTGTCCTGTTCCAATGTATCTCAATGGGAGCTCAAGAACTGCATCTCATCTTTCAGCTCAGCCCTTTGTAACCCCAGAGTCAACATGGACCTCAGCAGTTTCTGGATGAACAGACTGTTGTCAGAATCTGGAATATTCCACCTGAAAATGTGCTGGAATTTGAGTTCACAAAGAATTTTAATGAGAATTTTGCAGGGTGTTGAAAATTAGGAGTTTACAGGTTAACATCATGAAGTGAGTGATTGGGACTAAATCTGACAGTTCCTGCAAAGATACTAGGTATAATCTGGATAAGTCTGTGCTCCCACTCAGGCCAAATCGCCCATGGGGGATTCAACCACAAATTTGAACATCTTTCTGCATGTTGCTTCACAAAAGTATTGGAGATATTTTCCCAGAGACAGAACAGACAACCCCTTCTCCTTCCACAGTAAAATGCTAATGATATTCAGATCCTGATGACTCCGTTGAGTGCAGAAATCTGCTTTTTTGAGATCCCGTCCTCAATTATTTTCAAGTAATATCCCATAAAGAGAATTCACAAAACAAATAACAGCCAGTGCAGGATGAATTGGAAAGACAAATATTTCTCTGGTATGTGTCTGATGTGTAAATGCTCCCCTTCCAAATCACCCCTTCCCCACCCAGGAAGAGGACATGTCCATGCACCTTGCTGTACCATGCGCTCAATAGAAATGGTGGCCATAACCCAGGACCTATCACTGACTGAGGCCCACAGCCGTTTTCCCATTTGCAGTAAACATGGGACCAAGAGTTTCTAATTCAGGACCAACACCCTGTACAGTCGTGTAGTTAAAACCTCCCAGTCTAAACTGAATCATTTTCTCCCGGTTTCCGCTGCCTCTCCCCCTTCCCAGTTTCCGGCTCCTGCACACACCAAGGGCCATTCCGGGTCCATTGACCCTTCCTCAGAACCGATGGCAGCTGGGAAAATTAGACTCCCTACAGTGTGGAAACAGGCCATTCGGTCCAAAAAAACCACACTGACCCTCTGCAGAGTATCCCACCCAGACCCATTCTGGTACTCTATTATTCTAAATTTCTCCTGAACAACGCCCCTCACCTTCACATCCCTGAAGACGATGGGAAATTTAGCTTGGCCAATTCACCTAACCTACACATCTTTGGACTGCAGGAGATAGGGGTAAAAGAGTAAATAATAGGTGGGATGGAGCGACCCTTCAACAATATGGCAACATTTACTCATCTCCTCTCCCCGACCTTATCTCAGATCCAACCCTCCAACTCAGAACCGCCCTCAAAACTGTCCCATCTGTCCATCTTGCTTCCCAATTATTCACTACACCCTCTCACCATTACCCCCACCTGCATTTTCCTATCGCCTTCCCAACTACCTTCCCACCAGCCCTACGCACCCATCCTATTATCTGTCCTCTTCCCCACCCTCACATTCCTGAAGAAGTGCTTAGGCCCAATATGTCAATTCCCCTGCTCCTTGTATACTACCTGACCTGCTGTGCACATCCAGCGCCACACTTTAACACAAGCTGGAAGAACATCACCTCATCTTGTACCTGGGGACCCTTAAGCCCTCTGGCCTCAATATTGGATTCCATAATTTTAAGTCCTAAGTCTCCTCCATACTAGTGTCCTAGCCCCCATCCCATAGACCAGGCCCTGTTATTACATCGCCTGCAATTACACACTACATATGGTTAGTCACTAACAGTGTCCATAAACAGCTATTCACCCTCCCCCAGCCAGATCGTTATCCATTCCTTTGTCCAACTGCTCCCATCGCGTTATTTGGAATCTATCACCACCTATCATTTACACCTTAACCCCTACCTTCTGCATATAAACCAACATTGCTTCTCAGGAACATCAGTTCTGACGAAGGGTCATTGGATCAGAAATGTTAACTATGACTTCTCTTCACAGATGCTGCCAGACCTGTTGAGCATTTTCAGGATCTTCTGGTTGTTGTTTCTGATTTACAGCATCCGCAATTCCTTTGGTTTTCATTTACTGGGAGTTTGTAATTCAGGTCTAGCAGCCGACATCGTGTGTTTATCAACCCACCCAGTACACAAACGCAATTTCTCTCCCAGTCTCTGCTGTCTCTCCCACTCTCTTCACACTCACTGGGTCCCCCCTCACAGTGACATTGCACCTGCACAGCTCATGGTCACGTGTTCGCCTGCTGGCCACACCCCTCATTCAGTCCCATTGGCGGGAGGATTACACCAACTCCCCTATTGGTCTGAAGCTGCCATCAATCAGCCAGGTCCCATTGTGACTTGAGTGGTCGGAGGCTGAGGGGTGATCTCAGAGGTTTATAAAATCATGAGGGGTGTGGATGGGATACAGAGACAAGGTCTTTTCCCTGGGGTTAGGAAGCCCAGAATGAGGGGGCATAGGTTTAAGGTGAGAGGACAATGATATAAAAGAGACCCAAGGGGCAACTTTTTTCATGTGCATGTATGGAATCTACTGTTAGGGAAGTGGTGACAGCTGGTATTGTTCCACCATTTGAAAGGCAACTGGATGGGTATATGAATAGGAAGGGCGTAGAGTGATATGGGCCAACTGCTGTCATATAGGACTAGATTAGGTTGGGATATCTGGTCGGTGTGGACGAGTTTGACTAAAGGGTCTGTTTCCTTGCTGTACATGACTGTGGCCCTGCCGTGAGATGAGCTTCATTATTCAGTGAATGGGGCAGTATCACAGAGCACAGGGGCTGGGGGCTATTCAGCCCATTGGAGCTGTACTCTCTCCCTCTGGAGATGCTGCACATCTGTCCGAATTCCCCTCCTGTTTGCCCACAGCCCCACAAATCCTTCCTTAAAAATTAAAATTCCAAGTCTCTTTCAGAATACCTGCTGAATCTGTGTCGTTCAGACTGTTCCAGATGCTCAGAACTTATTGAGTACAATAATGTTCTCATTTTCACTTTGTATTATTTGCCAATTACTTGAAAGTAGTTACTAAAAGTTGTGACAGTGTGAACAATTCCTCTCTCTCCGCAAATTCAATATATTGGTACCAAATCTGCACCACGTCAAAATCACTGCTTCACCTTCTCAGCACCAAGGACAATTATCTGTGCTTCAGCTTGCTCTCCACAGAAGAGGAACGCATCTTAGTTTATTAACGTCATAGACATGTACAGCACAGAAACAGATCTTCGGTCCAAATCGTCCGTGCCAACTAGGAATCCTAAACTACTGGAGTCCCATTTTCCAGCTATTGGCCTGTATCCATCAAAACCCTTACTGTTCACGCACCCAATCGGATGCCTTTTAAATGTTGTGATTTTGTCAGCCTCCACTACTTCATCTGGCAGCTCATTCCATCCACACACCACACTCAGCTTGAACTCGTTGCCCTTAGATTCCTTTTAAATCGTTGCCCTCTCAACCATGTGCTCTAGTTTTGGACACACCTAACCTCAGGAAAAAGAACGCCGGCTGCTCACCTTATCCATGCCCCTCGTGATTTTATAAATCTCCATGAAGTCATCTCTCAGTCTTGGACTCTCCAGGGAAATTAACCCCATCCTATTCAGCCTCTCCCTGTAGCCCAAATCCTCCAATCCTGGCAACATTTTTGTAAATCTTGCCCGAACCTTTTCACGTTTCACAACATCCTTCCCAGAACAGGGAAAATCAAACTGAAAACAGAATTCGATAAGTGGCTTAATCAATGTCTTTTAAATGTTGTAATTGTACTAGCCTCCACCCCTTCCTCTGGCAACTCACTCCAAACATGCACTGCCCTCAAACTGTCCAACTCTGGCAAAGTCCTTGCAAACATTTTCTGTAATGTTTCAAGTTTCACAACATCATTCCTGGAACAGGGAGATTGGAACTGAAAACAGAATTCCAGAAGAGCCTTAATCAATGTCTAGTACAGCCACAACATGACGGAGAGCATAACAAACGCTGCATTCACTCCCTTGCTTACCTGTGACTCTACTTTCAAGGAACTATGAACCTGCACTCCAAGGTCTCTTTGTTCAGCAACACTGCCCAGGACCTTACCAGTAAGTGTATAAGTCCTGCCCTGATTTGCCTTTCCAAAATCCAACAGCTAACATTAATCTAAATTGAACTCTATCTGCCATTCCTTGCTCCACTGGCCCAACTGGTCAAGATCCTTTTGTATTCTGAACTAACCTTCTTCGCTGTCCACAACACCTCCAATTTTGGTGTCTTGTGTAAAGCTACTAACCATACTTCATATATTCACATCCAAGTCATTTATTTAAGGACCCAATCATTGATCCTTGCAGCACACTGCTGCTCACAGTCCTCCAGTCCACAAAGCAAACCTCCATCATCACCCTCTGTCTCCTAGCATCAAGCCAGTTTTGTACCCAAATGGCTTGTTCTCCCTTCATTCCATATTATGTAACCTTGCTAACCAATCTGCTTTGTGGAACCTTGATGCATGTCCATATAAACAACGTTCACAGCCTGGTTTAATCAATTTTCTTTGTCACTTCAAAACATTCAGTCAAGTTAGTGAGACACGATTGTGCACGTACAAAGCCACATTGACAACAGTCAATGATTATTCCTTACTTTTCCAAATAGATGGCTATCCTGTCCCTCAGAATCCCTTCCAACAACTTGCCTGCCACTGACTTCAGGCTCACTGTTTTCTTGTTCCACGGCCTCTCCTTACCACCTTTTTAAAATAATGGAACCTCACCTGTCACTATCAATGATACAAATACCTCAGGAGAGGCCCAACAATCACATCCCTAGATTTCCAGAAAGTTCCGGGATACATCTGATTAGGTCCCAGGGCTTTATCCACCTTGATGCGATTCTAGACATCCAGTAACACCTCCACTGTAACATGGATACTTTTCATGTTCTCTCTGTTTATTTCTCCAACCCCTCGAGCTTCCATATCTTTCTCCAGTAAAAATGACGTGAAATATTTGCATATCTTTCCCACCCCCGGTGGTTCCATAAACAGCCTCGTTAATCTTCAAGGGGTCCTATTCTCTGGTCCAGTTCATCTTTTGTCTGTGATACATTTGTTTAATCTCTTTGGATTCTACTTAAACCATTTCCTGAAGCTATTTCATGTCAAACAGCATCAGCAGCAAGCAACAGAGCTAAACGATCCCACAACCAATAGATCAGATCGGAGCTCTGCAGTTCTGCCACACCCAGTTGTGAACGGTGATGGACATTTAAACAACTTACTGGAGGAAGCATCACAGAAATCCCCACCCTAACTGATGGAGGGGCCTCACACACCCATGCACCAGATAAGATGATAGCATTTGCAGCAATCTTCAGCCAGAAGTGCAAAGTGGGAGGATCCATCTTAACCAGTGGTTTCCAACATCACAGATGTGAGTTTTCAGTCAGTTTGAATAACATCAAGAAATGGTTAAGTAGTGCAAAGGCTACGGGCCCTACCAATATTCTGGCAATAATACTGATGGTTTGAGCTCCAGAACTTGCCACCCACCAAGCCAAGTACCGCTCCAGTACTGGCATCTTCCGACAATGTGGAACATTGCCCAGGAATGTTCAACACAAAAACACAGGGCAATCCAACCCAGGCAATTTCCCTCTATCAGTCCACACTCGATCAGCAGTAAAGTGATGGAAGATGTCATCAACAGGGCTACCAAGCAGCAGCTGCTCAGCAACAGCCAGCTGAGTGACACTCATTTTAGGCTCCACCAGGGCCACTCAGCTCCCGATTGTGTTACCGCCCTGTTTCACAACCTGACAACTAACTGAATCCCAGAGGCGAAGTGAGGGTGACAGCCCAGTCCCACTCCAAGATCACTATTTCTAGACGATTCTACCCTTGTCTCAGCTCATATACTCTCATCTCCAGACTTCAGTATCCAAACACACTCCTGGCCAGCTTCCCACATTCAATCTCCCTGTAATCATCAGAAAAACTAAATCTCTGCTGCCCAAGTGCTCCCTCGTACCAAAACTTGTTGATCCATCAAAAGGCTCCAATTCATAACCAACAACATAGAGCCACAGAGATGTACAGCATGGAAACAGACCCTTCAATCCAACCCATCCATGCCAACCAGATATTCCAACCCAACCTCGTCTCACTTGCCAGCATCCGGCCCACATCCCTCAATTTAAAATTCTCACCCTTGAATTAATTCCTGGTTGTGATCATCCCTAGCTCGCCGCATCACACATCCTTGAAGACCTCGACAACCCATTCTGTTCGAGATTCCCAATGATCTGTTAATTCATTACTTCACATGTATGGCTGCTTTTACAGTTGCCAAAGCAACATTTTCTGAAATTCGCAGCCAAAACCTCACAGGTCTGCTTTCCTCCTTTAAGACATTCCTCAAAGCCTGCTTATTTGGCAATGCTTTTGGTCACCTGACCTAATATCATCAGTCTCTGACCTTATGTCTAAAGTTCCCAATAATATTTTTGTGAAATTATAAGCATGATGACAAAACTAAAAACTGTTCTTGATTTGGACATTACCTTCAAATCATCACTGTTGCAATAAAGAATACTCTGTAATGTCTCTTACCGAATCACATTGTGGGAGTACCTTCACCACATAAACTGCAGCTGTACAAGAAAGTGAAACATCACCCTCTCCACAGGCAACAGGGCTTTGACATTAATCACTGGTTTCTGTGGAAGGAGAAACACAGTTGATGTTTCAGGGAGTGCAAAACAGATTACAGGGAATGAAAATGGTGCAGAATTTGATAGTCAGAAATGGAAGGAAAATACACTTGCTTATTGGAAAAAAGAATTCTTGACTGTCAAATATTTTCCAGAAAAAAATCAATAAGCAGCACATGGTCAGGGGCTGGGCAGCAGAGAAAAATTAACTTACAAAAATGTCTGTAAAAGTAATCATAAAATACTAAACAGACCAGAAATACACCCATTGTTCGATACTGAGCAAGCTAGATATTGCCAACGTGCTCATAAGGGAGCCCAGAGATGAAGCACAGCTGTATAAGCTATTATGATCCCACAGTCATAGAGACATATAGCACCGACACAGACCCTTTGGTTTAACTCATCCATGCCAACCAGGTATCCGAACCTAATCTATTCCCATTTGCCAGCACTTGGCCCATATCCCTGTAAACACTTCCTAATCGTATCATGTGTCTAGTTAGATGCCTTCAACAAGTTTTAATTGTACTAGCCTCCACCACTTCCTCTGGCAGCTCATTCCACCCACTGCATGAAAGAGTTGCCCTTTAGGCCCCTTTGAATTTTTGCCCCGTTCACCCTAAAGCAATGTCCTCCACTTTTGGACACCACTGCTCGAGGAAAAACATCTTGTTCATTTACTCTGTTCATGCTCCTCATGATTGTATAAACCTCCATAACATCACCGCTCAGCCTTTGGCACTCCAGGGAAAACAGCCCCATCCTTTTATGCCTCATCCTGTCGCTCAAATGCTCCAAACCTAATAACATCCTTGTAAGTCTTTTATGAAACCTTTCAAATTTCACAGCACCCTTCTGAAAGGAGGCAGGCCAGAATTGCACGCAATATTCCAAAGGTGGCTGAACGAATGTCCTGTACAGCAACATGACCTCCCACATCCTATACTCAATGCTCGAACCAATAAAGGAAAATACACTGAACACCTTCTTCATCATCCTATCTACCTGCAACTTGACTTGCAAGGACTATGAATCTGCAGTCCAAAATCTCTTTGTTCCGCAAGCATCTCCAGGGCCTTTCCATTCAGTGTATAAGTCCTGGGCTGAAAAATGTGTTGATGGAAAAGCACAGCAGGTCAGGCAGCATCCAAAGATCAGGAGAATCGACGTTTCGGACATGAGCCCTTGATGCTGCTTGACCTGCTGTGATTTTCCAGCAACACTTTTTTCAGCTCTGATCTCCAGCATCTGCAGTCTTCACTTTCCCCTAGTGTATAAGTCCTGCCCTGACTTGCTTTTCCAAAATGCAGCACCTCACATTTATCTAAATTAATCCGTATCTGATCAATATCTCACTGTAACCTGAGGTAACCTTCTTCACTATGCACAATACCTCCAATTTTGAATGACATGCCAACTCAGTTACGACAGCAAGTCATTTAAATGAATGACGAAACAAATGCAGAAATAAACATCCATTACTCTGAGTTTGAATGTGCTCTGTGTAAATCCTGCCCAATGACTCTGTACCAGAGAAAGGCTGCACATGAGCCTGGCTGCACCTTGCCCCCTGCAAAGATGGCGGCCGCGCACGTGTCCAGTGAATCGTTGCCCCGAATAAAGATGGCGGCGCCCACTCAGGCCTGCGGCCACACTGAAGCAATTCCCCGTTTACTCCAAATACAGGACTGGGACGTTCAAATTTGTGTTTTCCAACTTGCACAACATGTTTGTAAAACCTCTCCGCTCATAGCAACACAGTTTTTCTCCCGTTTTCCTCTGTTTATTTATTTCTTTCCTTACCGTGTCCTTTCGCTCCATAACTTCCCCAGCATCCATTACAGCGACTCTCCTCCGCGCGCGAGGGTGATCACGTGGTTTAGTATCGTTCTGCCCCTAGTTCACTTTGATTGGTTGGAGGACCAACCTCCCGCCAGGTCCTCCAGGTCCGCCCACCGTCCTTTCATTGGTCCGGAGCTGACATCAATCACCCGAGGGGGTCCCTTTGTTGGCTAGAGCATGCGTAGTGCGTCCTGCTTTTACTGATATGTTGGGCAATGTGATGGGGGAGTTTACTGAGGGGAAAGATCCCTTTGTGTGAGCTCTGCAGTAGATTTCCTTTATTCATGGAGGGAATTCCCTTCCCACTTATGACTGTATCGCTGTGATTGATGAATCAATGCCATTGGAACCAGTACATAAACACCCCATTTTCACAACATCTGAGATCTTCAGCACATTGTATCACACTCTTCTTTGGAGATAAAAAAAAGCATGAAATGGAGCCTCAAGGAATTGGAGCAGGAGTAGGGCATTCATCTCCTCCAGCTTGTTCCCCCATTCTATCAGATCATGGCTGGGGAAACCCAGACCTCAACACCTCTTTCATGCTTGATCCGCATACCCCTTAACTGCTCAATACTTCAAAAATCTATCTGCCCTCTTTTAGAATAATTTGAGATAGAATCATAAATTCCCTACTGTGTGGAAACAGACCCTTTCGGCCCAACAAGCCACACTGACCCTCTGAAGAGTAACCCAACCAGATCCATTCCCCTACCACATTTAACTTTCACAATTGTTTGGGCTAGAAAATTCTAGCCATTCACTGAGAGAAAAAAATTCTTTACATTTTTTACAAAATGGATGTTCCCTTATGTAATGTTTGGTTTGAGACTTCATTGGTGCTATAAGATCTAGTGTGGGTGTTTGCATTTCAGTCATAAAGTCAAAGAGATGTACAATACGGAAACAGACCCTTCGGTCCAAACTATCCATACCGACCAGATGTTTGTGGGCGGCACGGTGGCACAGTGGTTAGCACTGCTGCCTCACAGCGCCAGATACCCGGGTTCATTTCCCGCCTCAGGCGACTGACTGTGTGGAGTTTGCACGTTCTCCCCTGGTCTGCGTGGGTTTCCTCCGGGTGCTCCGGTTTCCTCCCACAGTCCAAAGATGTGCAGGTCAGGTGAATTGGCCATGCTAAATTGCCCGTAGTGTTAGGTAAGGGGTAAATGTAGGGGTATGGGTGGGTTACGCTTCGGCGGGGCGGTGTGGACTTGTTGGGCCGAAGGGCCTGTTTCCATACTGTGAGTGATCTAATCTAATCTAGTCAACATCTACCCTGTCAAGCTCCTCAGAATCTTGTTTCCATAAGATGACCCCTAATATTATGTGGGTGGCACAGTGGTTAGCACTGATGTATCACAGTGCCAGAGACCTGGGCTCAATTCCTGCCTCAGGTGACTCTCTGCGTGGAGTTTGCACGTTGTCTGCGTGGGTTTCCTCCGGGTGCTCTAGTATCCTCCCACAATCCAAAAAAAAGTACAGGTTAGGTGAATGGGCAATGCTAAATTGCCTGTAGTGTTAGGTGAAGGGGTAAATGTTGGGGAATGGGTCTGGGTGGGTTGTGCTTCGGCGGATCGGTGTGGACTTGTTGGGCCAAAGGGCCTGTTGACACATTGTAAGTAATCTGTTTGTCGAGATTCTATTGAATAATGACCTAACCTGTTTAGCTATTCTTGATAGGTCAACCTTTTCGTTCTCAAGGCAGCTAGCTGAATCTTTTTTTGAATGGTCTCCAATACTAGTTTATCCCTTATTAAATATCAGAGCTAACATTGTATACAGTACTGCAAGTGAGGTTTCGGCAACAGCCAGTGTGGGTAACCAATCCTCACTCCATGCAAATACGTTACCCCTGACACAGTGAGCTCCTGTATTATGCAATTAACTTTTATGTAGAACCTTATCATTTGCATTTTTAACATCCAAATACAGAACATCATTGGATTGCCCTTTATCAGCTCTGCTTGTTATCTCCTCAATGAACTGTCGCAAATTTGTCATCGTGTCTCTTTCACAAAACCCAGTCTACCATGTTAAATGATAAGCTTTTCTAAATGTCCTGCTATTTATTACTTTAATATTCGACTCTGCCGTATTACAAAAGCAGATATTAAATTAACTAGTCTATAGTTTCCTGATTTCTGTCTCCCTTCCCTTCTTGAACAGGTACATCAATCCACTGGATGCTTCCTGTATCCCCTGATTCTGAAATATTCCAATCGATGCCTTGAATATCTCTGCAGTCAGTTGCCCTAAAAATGTTTGATCCAGGCCATGAGGTCCTGTCTGCCATTAGTCCTATTAGTTGGTCAATACTTTGTCCCTTGTGACAAAGACTGTTTTAACATTTTTCTCCCCATGATTAACTTGCTTATTTGCTCCCTTTAGGATGATAACGGTATCCTCCTTCATGAAGATCAATGTAAAATATCGGTTTAAATTATCTGCTGTTTCCTTGTACCCATGATCAATTCCACAGTCAGAACCTCCAAGGGTTCGATGCTGACTTTAGATACTCAATTTTTATATACCTGTACAACTCTTGCCATTCATTTTTGTTTCTTGTCAATTTAATTACATGATCAGTTTTCTCCCTTTTTAGTCATCCGCGGCTATGTCATTCTTTTCCTTGTGGGTACTGCTCTTGACTGCCTTTGTTACCCACGGGCGGTTCACCTTTCTCTTCGCGTTCTCCTTTTTGCTTCAAATTAACTTTTGCTAAGAATTATGTAAAACAAAACTCATCATATTACAGTGACTGAGCATGTGATTTTTTTTTAAACATTGGATGCCTTAATGTTCTGATTGGGTTTTGCTGTTTCAAAGAAGAACTGAGATCATCTGCAAAGGAGGTGGCAGCTGATTCACTGTTAATTTCCAAAATTAATTTGAATACTTGCAAAAAGAAATTATTTGCATTTCTGTGAGAGCAGGGATCTAGCCAAAGAGCTATTTTTAAAAGGTGGCACAGTTGTGATGGGTTGAATAGGGGCCTCTGATTTCAAAAGCACAATGTGATCCAAGTTGTCTTCTAATCTGTGCTGTACTCATCGAGATGACTGGGTTGGCATGTGCGCAGGTTGTAGCAGGATCTCTGACTGCCACAAACCGATCTGGGGGAACAGCTCCTGTGTCAGTGACAGTGCTGTTGGACTAATAGAGGCAACAACATTCAGACTTCATGAAGCAACTGCGAACCAGGACTGCAAACCCACAATCCGAAGAACTGCAGGTTCGGTGAATTGGTCATGCTAAATTGTCATAGTGTCCAGCGATGCACAGTTTTGGTGCATTTATCAGGGGTAAACATTGAGGAATAGGTTTGGTTGGGATACTCTTTGGAGGGTTGGTGTGGATTTGTTGGGCTGAAGGGCCTGTTTCCGCAACATAGGGATTCCATGCTCTGAGTAATTTTGGGGATCTAACAGAATCCTGATATTAGAGGGTTCTCTGTTCGTTAAAATAGTATTGTACACTCAGCTTACATTACCTTCTGAAGCAGTTTGAGGTAGACTGCTCTGTGCAATTTTACAAAACAGGTGCTCTGGAATCAATCATGGAACAGCTATTTTAGACCTGATAATATGATTGATTAATGAGCTCAAAGTAAAAGACCCTTTTGGTAAGATGCAATGGAGCATGATAGAATTTAGCTTTAGGGTGAGGAATTTGGTTCTTCAACTAGTATCTAAACATAAAGGCAGTCACAAGGGGATAAGGTAGTAGTTCCCTAAACTGGAATGGGACTATAGTTAGAATGTTAAAGCAGAAGAATTCACTGTTATTTTATTATTCTCAACAATATATATTAACTTGTAAGAGAATTGCACGATTAACAGTGGTGCATAGCTGAGGGAATTATGAGTGACATCAAATTGAAAGAAAAGATGTGCAAAACTGCAAAGATGATGGTAGACTAGAAAGTTTAAAAAATTCAAACTATCGAAGGATGAACAAAACAACAGATTGAAGATATTTTGTCCCTTGTCAGAGAGACTGTTGTAACATCTTTGCTCCCATTAATACCTTGGTTATTTCCCAGCATTAGGATGGTAACAGTATCTTCCGGATTAGTAAGATAATTGGGCAAATTAACCCAACCAATTGCTCAGCCTAAAACACAGTGCTCTTGTGATGCTGTGGTAGTGTCTCCAACTTTGAGCCAGAAGGCCTGGAACTGTCCCACCTGCTCCAGAGGTGTCATAATGCATTTAAATAGGTTGATTGGGAAAGCAATACTGAGACAAACTTCAGTAGTTGAATGGACAATCTTGATGGTCTCTGGAAATTCCAAACTTGACTGTTTTGTATCCTCACCTGAGGCCTGATCTCAAATTAATCTGCCTCATTTAAATGGAATTGCCTTTTCTTGTGTTGAATATAATTGACGTTTGTCCTGTCTGCATGCCCCCTTGTGCAAAACATGTTGCAATCTGTCAAAGAACAAGATTGAAAACTCCAATCAGCTGATAACCTGTTCAAGGACTTAAACCAGTGGCCTTTTCCACTGGGACAGTAGGCGCTCCAGAATTGATCCCATTTCCCATTAAACTGAGACAGGAGGTGGTGAGCTTGCTGAAATGTCTTTCACTGAAACATTTTTGAATTAAAATAAATTACTTTGGTTGCGGTGCAATTGAATTTAGAGATTTGGTGGGGAGTATCGACTGTTATCTCTTTGTTTGTTTCATCGCAGATTTAATGAGACCAGCCCAACGCCAGCCGAAACTGCGGAGAAACTGCCAGATATTAAAATGCATAACTCTGCTTCATTAGACAGTCTGACTGAGTCATCCAGACTCAAACATCATAAGTGGAGGTGGGCTTTTTGTGTTCACTGTAGATGCTTTTACAGAGTTCAAAGTTAATGCATAACATTTTTTTCAGTACTGAAAACAACAAATACCGAAGATCACAGGAGGGAGCTGATGGCTGAGTGGTATTACTGCTAGACTGTTTTTTCAAAGATCCAGGTTGCATTCTGGAGAATCAGGTTCGAATTGTGTCACAGGAAATGGTGGAATTTGAATTCAGTGGATATGTGGAATTAAGAATCTCATGACCATGAATCCTTTGTTGGGTTACGGAAAAACCCATCAGCTTCACTGACGTGCTTGAAGTAAGAAGCTACTATCCTTACCTAGTTTATCCTACATGTGACTCCAGACACACAGCAATGAGCTTGACTTTTAACTGCCCATTGGGCAATTAGGGATGAACAATGAATGCTGCTGAGCCAATGACACCCTCATCCCATGAACTTCTTTTTTTAAAAAAATCGATGGAGAGACCAAGCTAACGTTTTGAGTCCAGATGACCCTTCATCAGATCTCTGATCGAGTCATCGAGACACATCGTTAACTTGCTTGGTCATCCAGGGATACTTTCGGACCTGCTGTCAGCTCCAGCATTTGCTGTTTTCAGGACAGATTCCACCATCTGTTGTAATTTCCTTCTATACTTCTTCATTATGTTGTTTATTAAATGTCCACTAAATTGCAGCTACTACTCAACACCTTACTTACAGTACTGTGGCCCTGGTGTCAAAAGCCTCCATTAACTTGTTCAATTACACCATAGTTTAGGACAATTGCAAAATGCCACTGTGACTGAAAAGAATAGAATCATAGTCACCAACATGGAAATGAACCCTTCGGTCCAACTCATCCATGTCAACCAAATTTCCCAAACTATGCCAGTGCGGTTTGCCTACATTTGGCTCATATTCCTCAACCTTTCCTATTCATGTACCTCCCCAAATGTCTTTTAAATGTTGTAACTGTACTTGCATCTACCACTTCCTCTGACCGTTCATCCCATGTCCCAACCAATCTCTTTGTGAAAACGTTAGCAACTGATAGTTTCACTGTTGACTATGGTGTGTGAATCACTGGGGATGATTGTTCGTTCAGGACCACCCCTGTCTGAGCACGGCTTGAATGTAGCTTGGGCCTCCTTGTGGGTAACCACATGCTGCTCAAGGCTTTGTATTTGTGCAGTGCATATGTCTATGGGTGGGCGTGTTGTGGAAGGAAGGAGGAGGCATGAAGGAATTAATGAATTTATGGAATGTGGGTGTCACTGGCTGTGCGAACATTTATTGCCTCATTCTAATCTCCCTTGAGAAGGTGGCTGTGAGCTCCCTTTTTGAATCACTGCAGTCCGTGTGGGTTGTAGGCCTATTGGTAGTGCTGTTGGGAGGGAATTCCAGAATTTTGGCTCAATGACACTTCAGGACTGCAGAAAGATTTTGAACTCCAGATGGTAGTGGCTTGGAAGGGAACCTGCAGGAGGTGATGTTCCAATGAATCTGCTTCCCTTTTCCTTTTATTTGGTATTGGGCAGAGTTTTGGAAGATGCTATTGAAGTGTTATGAATTGATGCAATGCATCTTGTAGATAGTACATAGTGCTGCTCTGGGCATCAATGGAGGAGGGAGTGAATATGCTGCCAATCATGCAGTCTGCTTTTTCCTGACACTGTCAAGCTTCTTGAGTGTTCTTGGAGCTGCACCCAAACCTAGCCAAGTCGTGAATATCCTATTGCACTCCTGAGTTGATTCTTGTAGATGGTGGACAGACTTCAGAGATTTGGAGGGTGGTTTACTTCCCGTAGTTATATGGAAAGTCCACTTCAATTTCTCGTCAACAGTAAACTCCCAGAATGTTGATGGTGGGGGATTTGGTGATGGTGGGTTTGAAGAAAGAGGCTGCAAGGTTTTTGGTGAAGGAGCTTCAGGCTGAAAGCTAGGGAGGGGGAAAAAGGTAGAGGCTAGAAATGGATAGGTGGGGAAAGATGCTGCAAAGGAGACATCACGGTCTTTTCTCTGTGCTGGGCCCAGCTGGTCTGCTGACACTATAGTAGGGATATTGTGCCTCACCTCACCAAACCACACAGCCTCTCACCATAGGCTTTCCAATACCATGCCCATTAAACACCTTGTATTAGTCCATTCCTCTTACTTCCTCCTTTTGAAATAAGAACATAAGAGCATCAGAATTAGGAGCAGGAGTATTAATCCCTTGTACCTGCTCTGCCATTTGATACAGACATGGTGAATCTAATCTTGGCCTGAACACCACTTTCCTGCCAGCTTTCCTTAATTCTTCAACCCATTACTAATTAAAAACCCGTGTGCCTCTTATTTAAATTTACTTCATGTCCCAGAATCCACATTGTTCTGAGGTAGTGAATTCCCAAGATTCACCATCCTCTGAGAGAAGTTATTTCCTCCAACCTTCCTTTTATTGTAAACTTACGACAACTCATTGTAGATTGAATCATCTTCTCTGCATCTACTTGGTCAATCCCTTGACCATTTTATAGACCCTCAATGATACCACCTCTCATTAACCTCCACCCATGTGTGAGGTCGTACAGTGTGGTCAAAAGACTAAAGAGACCACTTCCTCTTTGGAAATATGTCCTTAAATAGGGCAGAGGGATCTGGAGATAGGAATGAGTCACTGGCAGCAAATGTCACCGGTTTGTGAGGTTCGATGGAGAAGTAGGTCATGGGTTTATTTCGGGGGTGACAGAATGGAAATGTGTTCGATATGTGTCGGACCATGGACAGGTCACCCTTGGAGCACTGCACACAGTTCGGATCGGGGAAGGTAAAGAATAGTTACTGGAATTATATCCAAACTGAGATTGAATTCATCAAGTAAGATTGGGCAGTGTTGTCTCATTGAAAAAAAGTGACATGGTCCAGTTACGTTTGATCGAGTAGACATGGAAAAGATGTTTCTGCTTGTGAATGACAGAATCCACTGGATCTGGGGATATAATTGTAATCACTATTAAATCTAATGGGGAATTTGCAGAGGACGACAAAGTCTTTACCAAAAAGGGGTTTGAATGTAGAACTGACTTCATCAGGAATAATTGAAGCAAATAAGAGCTGAATTCAAGGAGGAGCTTGGAATATAAGAAATCGAAGAAAACTATGTTGATTGGTTTAGGTTGAGAAGGAAGCCTGTGTAAATCACAAATACTGAGAACCTGTTTTTGTGTCCTGAAACTATACATCTGTGTTGTTCTGTGACATTTCTATAGGAGCAGCAGCGGCAGCAGTAAATAAGGCAGCTCACCCTTACCATTCTTGGAGAAAAGCAGAACCTCTGGCCACACAAAAGGGAAATAGCTCTATTGAGGAGGTGGTTCAAACAGTGACCAACGACTCGAACCGCAGAGACAGTGTACCATCATTACCTGGTGAGAAAGGTGAATTCTTTAACCAGAAATGATGTTTTGTCCTTCCACTGATCTCATGACTTAAGCAGGGAAATGTGTCTCTTCAGTTAGATGATTTGAATCAATCAAATCTTTTGCTACGTGAGCACTCCTTCCCTACCCAAAGGATATGTGGGTCAAATAGGCACATGTCCTGCACTGATTTATTTCAAAATTCCTTTATTCAGTCATGTGATTAAGCTATTCAATCCAACTTCCTTGTGTTTCCCTTGGATCTGTGGTTGTGCATCAGGAAACTTAAACAATATGTGATTCAATATCAAAGTTGTATTGAATCAATAATTGTAACCCAACTCTGCTCCTTTAGCAGATAATTAATCCAAGGATTCTAGCTCAGCCCCTAACTTCAAGTTCAAGTTCTAAACCTTTCAGTGAGCAATGGAAAATAACGAAGAACAATGTCAATAATTTATTGTCTCTCCAGACTCTGCTTCTGTTGCCACTGAGTACTCCCATGAGTTTGACTAGTCAATGACGAAAGATGAGATTGAAGAGAAATCCGTCCACTCCCTTCCGCTAGCAGAGAGCCATCACCGCTTTAATATGGGGAAGAAACGCAGCCAGCAGCATGATTCAGATGAGGACATAGTGCGGGACCAATCGGCTTCTCCAATGGATTAGGGTGAGTGGTGGTACCACTCGCCTCCCCTCTCGCCCCCCCTTGTCCCCCTCTCACACCCCCTCCAGACCCCCGGGCCCTCCATTCGCCCCCCACCCCCCATTTCACACCTTCTTCCCCTTCCCCACTCCCTCCCAACCCATCGCCCCCCTTTCGTCGCCCCCCTCTTGCTGCCACCCTCTCGCCCCCTGCACCCCCTCACACCAATTCTCCCACCTCCCTCTACCCCCCTCCCTCTATCCCCCTACTCCCTCCCTCTACCCCCCTCCCTCTACCCCCACTACCTGCCCTCCCTCCAGCCCCCACGCTCTCCCCTCCCTCTCTGCCCCCCACCCCCTCTATCCCCTCTTCCTCTACTCCCTCTCCCTCGACCCCCTCCTTCTATCCCCTCCCTCTAACCCCCCTCCCTCTATCCACCCTCCCCATCTCTCTCACTTTCTTTCTTGCCGCTCCCTCACAGCCACTCTGCCACTCTCGCTCTTTCTCGCTCCCTCACTCCCTCGTTCCCACGCTCCCACGCTTCTATGCTCCCACTCTGCAAATCTCGCTCTCTCCTTTCCCTCTCTCGCTCTCTCTCGTATTTGCCCTCTCTCTCTCTTGCTCTTTTCTTGCAGCTCTCTCTTGAGCTCTCTCTTGCTCGTGCTCTCTCTCTCAGCCCTCCCTCCCTCTCTCACACCACTCTGTCTCTCATCCCTCTGTCTCTCACTCAACCCCTGTTTCTCTCGCCCTCTCGCTCTCCCCATCTCTCTCTCTCACTCCTCTCTCTCTCTCACTCCTTCTCTCTCTCGCTCTCCTTTCTCCCCTCTCTCACACCCCCTTTCTCTCCTCTCTCTCCCCATCACTGTCGCCCTCTATTGCCTCTCTCTCTTTTGCACGTGACCCTCTCTCTCTTTTACACACACCTTCGCCCCTCTGTCTCTATATATCTCTCTCTTTGTTCCCCCTGTCACCATCACTCACCTCTCTCGCTCTCTTTCTATCCTTCTCTATCACCTCTCCCTCTCGCAACTCTCACTCTCTCTCGCTCTCTCTGTCGCCCTTCTCTAACCCCTCCCTTGCTCTTTCTCAATCACTCTCTCCCTCACCTTCTCTCCTACACCCTCTCTCCCTCTCTCTTTCCCTCGCTCTCTCACTCTCTCTCTCGTATTTGCCCCCTCCTTCACTCTTTCTTGAAACTCTCTCCCTCTTTCTCTCATTTTCTCTCGCTCGTTCTCTCTCTCACTCACTCTCGATCACTCTCTCCCTCTCTCTATGACGCCCCCCCCCTCCATCTTTCTCCTCTCCCTCTCTCTCTCCCCATCTATCCCACTCTCTCCCGTATCTCTCTCTCTTGCCCCACTCTTTCTTTGGCACATCTCTGCCTCTCTCACCACCTCTCTCTCTGATTCGCTCTTGCCTCATCGCTCTCGCATCCTCTCTTCCTCTCTCACCCCTCTGTTTCTGCCTCTCTGGGCCTTCCCTCTGCCTCTCGCCTCCTCTCTCTCTCTTTCACCCATCTCTCATTGCTTTACCCCTCGCTGGCCCCGTCTCTCCATCTCACTATCCCTTCTCTCTTGCTCCGACTCTCTCGCTGCCTCTCTCTCACACTCTCACTTTCCCCCATTCTTTCTCTGTAGCCCCCTCTCTCTATCCTGCCCCCTCCTCTCTCTCTACCAATCCTCTCTCTCTCGACCATTTCTCTCTCGTGTTCACTCTCTCCCTGTCTCTTACTCTCTCTCTCTTGACGTCTCTCTCCGTCTCTCTAGCACCTCTTTCTCTCGCCGCCTCGTTCTCTCGCTGTCTCTCTCACTCGCTCACTCGCTCACTTGCTCGCCCATATTGTTCATCTCTCTGTGTCTCCTGCTCTCGTTCTGGCTCTCTCTCGCACTCGCCCTCTTCTCACTCACCCTCTTCTCACTCGCCCTCCTCTCTCACCCCCCTCTCTCACTTGACTCCCTCCCTCTCACACTCGCCCCCCTCTCTCTCTCGGTCACCCTCCCCCTCAGACTCGCCCTCTCTCTCTTGCCCCCCTCCCTCACACTCTCGCCCACTCCCTCTCTCTCTCTCGCCCCACTCCCACATTCTCTCGCCCCCTCCCACTCTCTCTTGTACCCCTCCCTCTCTCTCACCATCTTTCTCTCTCTCTCTCGTCCTCTCCCCCTCTCCCTCTCACTCCCCTCCCTCTCTCACCCCCCTTCCCTCTCCCTCATCTCTCTCTCTCGTCACACTCTCTCTCACCTCTCTCTCTCGTCCCCCTCTCTCTCCCTCGCCCCCTCCCTCTCTCTCTCTCTTGCCACCGCCCGCTCTCTCTCGTCCGCCTCCCAATCTCTCTCGTCCACCTCCACCTCTCTCTCGTCCCCCTCCCTCTCTCTCTCGCATCCTCCTCTCTCTCTCGCCCACCCCCTCCCTCTCTCTCTTGCCTCCCTCCCTCTCTCTCCCCCCTCTCTCTCACTCCCTCCCTCTCTCTCTCGCCCCACTCCCTGTCCCTCTCGTCCCCTCCCTCCCTCTCTCTCGCACCCTCCCTCTCTCTCTCTCTCACCCCTCCCTATCTCTCTCACGCCCTCCATCTCATTAAATCGCCCATCTCTCTTGCCCCATCCCTCTCTCTCTCATCCCCTCCCTCTCACTCTCTCGCCCCCACCCTCTCTCTCTCGCGCCCTCCCTTTCTCTCGCACACTCCCTCTCTCTCTCTCTCGCCTACCTCCCTCTCTCTCTCGTCCCTCTCTCTGTCCCTCGCCCCCTCCCTCTCGCTCTCTCTTGCCCCCTCCCTCTCTCTCTCGTCCCCCTCCCTCTCTCTCCCTTCCCCCTCCCTCTCTCGCTCGCCCCCTCCCTCTCATTCTCTCTCTCGCACACTCCCTCACTCTCTCTTGCCCCCCTCCCTCTCTCTCATCCCTCTCTATCTCTCGACCCCTCCCTCTCTCTGTCGCCCCCGCCCGCTCTCTCGTCTGCCTCCCTCTCTATCTCACGTGCCCCCTCTCTCTCTCGACCTGCTCACTCTCTCTCTCGCCCCATTCCCTCTCTATCTCGCCCCCTCCCTCTCTCGCGCTGCCCCTCTCTCTCGCCCCCTTCGCTCTCTCTCTCTTGCCCTCCCTCCCTCTCTCTCTCGCCTCCCTCCCCCACTCTCTCGCACCCCCTCTCTCTCGCACCCTTCGCTCTCTCCCTCTCGCCCTCCCTCCCTCTCTCTCTCATCCCTCCCTCTCTCTCTCGCCCTCCCTATCTCTCTTGCAACTGCCCTCTCTTTCTTGTCCCCGCCCTCTCTCTCTCGCCCCACTCCCTCTCTCTTTCTCGCTGCACTCCCTCTCTCTCTCACCCCTCTCCCACTCTCGCCCCCTCCCTCTCTTGCCCCCTCTCTCTCTCTCTCTCGCCCCCTCGAATTCTGTCTCGCCCCTCCCTCTCTCTCTCGCCCTCCCTCTCTCTCCCTCTCTCTCTCTCTCCCCCTCACTCTCTCTCTTGCCCACTCCCCCTCTCTCTTGCACTCCCTCTCTCTCTCGCCTCCTTCGCTCTCTCTCTCACTCCCTCAAACTCTCTTTCGCCCCTCCTTTTCTCACTCTCACCCCTCCTTCTCTCTCTCTCACCCTCCCTCTCTTTCTCGTCCCCGCCCTTTCTCTCTCGTACCTTCCCTCTCTATCTCGCCTGCCCCTCTCTCTCGCACCCTCCCTCTCTCTCCCTCTCCCCCCTCTCTCCCCATCCCTCTCACTAACTCGCCCCGTCCCTCTCTCGCTCGCCCCATTCCCTCTCTCTCTCGCACCCCCTCCCTCTCTCTTGATCCCCCTCTCTTGCCCCCCTCTCTGTCTCGCCCCCTCCCGCTCTCTCTCTCCTCTCCCTCTCTCTCTCGCCCTCTCTCTCTCTCCTCTCCCTCTCTCTCTCGCCCTCTCTTTCTCTCTCACCCTCTCTCTCTCTCTCACACACTCCAGGCTCTCTCGCCCCCCCTCTCTCGACCCGCTTCCCCTCTCGCTGTCGACCCCCTCCCCCTCTCTGTCTCGACGCCCTCCCTCTCTCTCTCTCGACCCCTCCCGTCTCTCTCTCTCGCTTGCCCTCTCTATTTCTCGCTCCGCTCGCTGTCTCTCTCGACCACCTCCCTCTCTCTCTCGCCCCCCTCCATCTCTCTCTCACCCCCTCCCTCTCTCTCTCACACTCCTTTTCTCTCCCACCCGCCCCCTCCCCCCTCTCTCTTTCGCCCCCTCTCTCTCGTCAGCTTTGCTATCTCGCTCTCGCCCCCTCGCACTCTCTCTCGCCCCTCCCTTTATCTCTCTTGCCCCCTCCGACTGTCTCTCGCCCCCTCCCTCTCTCTCTCCCCATCTCCCTCTCTCTCTTGCCCCCCTTCCTCTCCCTCTCGTCTCCTCCCTCCCTCGCTCTCACCCCATCCCTCTTTCTCACTCTCACCTTCTCCCTCTCTTGCCCCCTCCCTCTCTCTCTCTAGTCCACACCTCTCCACCTATCTCAGCCACATCTCTCTTGCCGCCACTCTCTCGCCCCCTCCCTCTCTCTCTCGCCATCCCACCCTCTCCCTCTCACTCCCTCTGTCTCTCGTCCGCCTCCCTCTCTCTCTCGCGCCCCCTCTCTCTCACCCCCTCCCTCTCATTAACCCCCAACTCTCTTGCCCCGTCCCTCTACCTCTTGCCTCATCCCTCTCTCACTCTCGCCCCCTCCCTCTCTCTCTCGTGCAGTCCCCCTCTCTCGCCTCCTTCCCTCTCTCTCTCTCACCCCCTCCCTCTCTCTGACTCTCTCGCCCCCCGCCCGCACTCTCTCGCCCCCGCCCGCTCTCTCTCGTCCCCTTCCCACTCTCCCTTGCCCCCGCCCGCTCTCTCTTAACCCCTCCCACTCTCTCTCATCCCCCTCCCTCCCTCTTTCGTCCCCCTCCCTCTCTCTCTCGCCCCCTCCCTCTTTCTCTTGCCCCCTCCCTCTCTCTCTCTTGTGCACTCCCTCTCTCTCCTCGCTCCCTCTTTCTCTCTCTCAACGCCTCTCTATCTCTCTATCGCCCCCGCCAGCTCTCTCTCGTTCCCCTCCCACTCTCCCTCGTCCTCCTCCCTCTCTCTTCCGTCCCCCTCCCTCTCTCTCTCGCCCCCTCCCTCTCTCTCTTGCACCCCTCTCTCTCTCGCCCCGTTCGCTCTCTCTCTCTCTCCTTCCTTCTCAAACTCTCCCTCGCCCCTCCTTCTCCATCCCTCTCGCTCTCCCCATCTCTCATCCCGCCCTCTCTTTCTCGTCCCCGGCCTCTCTCTCTCTCCCCCTCCCTCTCTCTCCCCTTCCCTCTCTCTATCTCGCAACCCTCCCTCTCTCTCGCCCCATTCACTCTCTCTCTCTCGCCCACTCCCTCTCTCTCTCGCATCCTCCTCTCTCACCCCCCTCTTTCTCACCCCACCCCCTCTCTCTCATCCCATCCATCTCTCTCTCGTCCCCACCCTCTCTCTCTTGCCCCCTCCAACTGTCTCTCACCCCCTCCCTCTCTCTTACCATCTCCCTCTCTCTCTTAACCCCATTCCTCTCCCTCTCGCCCCCTCCCTCCCTCTCTCTCACCATCTCCCTCTTTCTCGCTCTCGCCTTCTCCCTCTCTCTGTTGCCCCTTCCTTCTCTGTCTCATCCCCTCCCTTTCTCTCTCTAGTCCACGCCTCTCCCTCTATCTCACCCACATCTCTCTTGCCCCCCTTAGACCCTCCCTTGCTCTCTCGCCCCCCTCCGTCTCTCGTTCCCCCTCCCTCTCTCTCTCTCTCGCCCCCTCCATCTCTCTCTCTCGTTCCCTCTCTCTCTCTCTCTCACCCCTCCCTCCCTCTCTCTCGTCCGCCTCCCTCTCTCTCTCTCGCCCCCCCTCTCTTTCGCCCCCACCCTCTCTGTATTGCCATCCCTTTCTCTCTCACTCGCGCCCCTCCCTCTCCCTCTCTCGCCCCCACTCCCTTTCTCTCGCCCCCTTCCCTCTCTCTCTCGACCCCTCCCTCTCTCTCTCCTTCCTCCTCAAACTCTCTCTCGCCCCTCATCCTCTCTCTCGCACCCGCCCTCTCTTTCTCGTCCGCACGCTCTCTTTCCCATCCCTGGCTTCTCACTCTCGCCCCCTCCCTCTCTCTCCACCTCCCTCTCTCTATCTCGCAACCCTCCCTCTCTCTCTCGCCCTATTCCCTCTCTCTCGCCCACTCCCTCTCTCTCTCGCCAACACCCTCTCTCACTCCCTCCCTCTCGCCCACTCCCTCTCTCTCTCCCCCTCCCTCTCTCAACCACTCACACTCTCTCACCCCCTCCCCCTCTCTCTCATCTCATCCCTCTCTCTCTCTCGAGCCCTCCCTCTCTCTAATGCCCCCTCTGACTGTCTCTCGCCCCGTCCCTCTCTCTCTCACCATCTTCCTCTCTCTCTTGCCCCCCTCGCTCTCGCCCCCTCCGTCCCTCTCTCTCATCCCCTCCCTCTCTCTCTCTAGTCCACACCTCTCCCCTATCTCACCCACATCTCTCTTGCCCCACCTCTCGCCCCCTCCCTTGCTGTGTCGCCCCCATCCGTCTCTCGTCCCCCGTCCCTCTCTCTCTCACCCCTCCCTCTCTCTCTCTCGCCCCTCCCTCTCTCTCCCACCCCTCCCTCTCTCCCTCACCCCATCCCCGCTCTCTCTCGCACACTCTCTCTCTCTCGCTTGCTCACCCTCTCTCTCTCACCCCTCCCACTTTCTCTCGCCCCTCCCTCTCTCTCTCGCCCCTTCTGCTCTCTCTCACTCCTCCCGCTCTCTCTCGATCCCTTCCGCTCCTCTTTCCCCCTCCCTCCCTTCTCGTTCCACTCCCCCTCTCTCTCGTCCATCTCCCTCTCTCTCTCTCGACCCCTCCCTCTCTCTCTCGCCCCTTCCGCTCTCTCTCACCCCTCCCCCTCTCTCTCACTCCCTTCCGCTCCCTCTTGCCCCCTCCATCCCTCTCTCTCATCCACTCCCTCACACTCTCTCATCACCTCCCTCTCTATCTCTCGCCTCCCCTCCCTTGTCCCTCTCTCTCTCTCTCACCCACGCTCTCTCTCTCGTTCCCATCGCTCTCTCTCGTCCGCCTCCATCTCTCTTATCCACCTCCCACTCTCTCTCTCGCCCCTCCATCTCTCTCTCGCCCTCTCCCTCTCTCTCACACCTGCTCTCTCTCTCGCCTGCCCCACACTCTCTCGCCCGCTCCCTCTCTCTCTCTCACACCTGCTCTCTCTCTCGACCCCTCCCTCTATCTCACCCCGCTCCCTCTATCACTCTCCCGCCCCCCCTCTCTCTCTCGCCCGCTCCCTTTCTCTCTTGTCGCCCTTCCTCTCTCTCTCGCCCCTTCCCGCTCTCGCTCTCACCCTTTCACTCTCTCGCTCTCACCCCATCCCTCTCTCTCTCACTCGCCCTGCCCCTCGCTCTCTCTCGTCCCTCCCTCTCTCTCTCTCGCCCCCCTGGTCTGTCGCCCCTCTCCCTCTCTCTCCCTCCTCTCCATCTCTCGCCCACTCCCTCTCTCTCGTACCTGTCTCTCTCTCATCCCCCTCCCTCTCTCTCTCCCCCTCCCTCTCCCTCTCGTTCCCTCCCTCTCTCTCTCATCCTTCCCTCTCTTTCTCGCCCCCTTCCCTCTCTCTCTCACCCCCTCGCTCTCTCTCTCACCCCCTTCATCTCTCTCTCTCGCTCTCTCCCTCCGTCGCTCTCACCCTCTCCCTCTGTCTCTCACCCCATCCCTTTCTTGCTCTCACCCTCTCCCTCTCTCTCTCACCCCTTCCCTCTCTCTCTCGTCCCCTTCCTCTCTCTCTCTCGCCCCCTTCCTCTCTCTTGCGCCCCTTGCGCGCTCTCTCTCGCTCTCCTCGGTCTCTCTCTCTCTCTCGCCTCCCTCCCTCGCTCCCTCGTCCCTCTCACTCTATCTCTCTCCCCTCCCTCTATCTCTCACCCCTCCCTCTCTCTCTCTCTCTACCCTCTCTCTCTCTCTCGCCCCCTCCCTCTCTCCACCCTCCTTCTCTCTCTCGTCCCTCTCTCTCTCTCTCGCTCACTCCCTCTCTCTCGCCCCCTGCCTCTCCCTCTCTTGCCCCCTCCCTCTCTCGCCCCATCCCTCTTTCTTGTCCCTCTCTCTCTCTCTCACCCCCTTCCTCTCTCTTGCGCCCCTTGCGCGCTCTCTCTCGCTCTCCTCGGTCTCTCTCTCTCTCTCGCCTCCCTCCCTCGCTCCCTCGTCCCTCTCACTCTATCTCTCTCCCCTCCCTCTATCTCTCACCCCTCCCTCTCTCTCTCTCTCTACCCTCTCTCTCTCTCTCGCCCCCTCCCTCTCTCCACCCTCCTTCTCTCTCTCGTCCCTCTCTCTCTCTCTCGCTCACTCCCTCTCTCTCGCCCCCTGCCTCTCCCTCTCTTGCCCCCTCCCTCTCTCGCCCCATCCCTCTTTCTTGTCCCTCTCTCTCTCTCTCGCCCACGCCCTCACTCTCATCCCCCTCCATCTCTCACTCCCCTCTCTCTCTCTCGCACCCTCCATACCTCTCTCGCCCCCCTCCCACTCTCGCCCCCCTCCCTTGCTTGCCCGCCCCTCTCACTCTATCTCTCGCACCTCTCTCTCTCGCCCCTCCCTCTCACTCTCCCTAAGCCCCTTCTCTCTCTCGTCCCTCTCTCTCTCTAGCCCACTCCCTCTCTCTTGCCCCCTGCCTCTACCTCTCTCGCCCCCTCCCTCTCTCTCGTCCCTCTCTCTCTCTTGCACCCTCCCTCTTTCTCTCTCACACCCTCCCTCTCTCTGTCTCTCGCCCTCTTCCTCCCCCTCTCTCGCCCACTCCCTCTCCCTCTCGCCCCCTCCCTCTCTCTCTCACCCCCTCGCTCTCTCTCTCGCCCCCTGCCTCTCTCTCTCTCGCCCCCTCCCTCTCTCTCTCATCCCTCTCTCTCTCTCGCCCACGCCCTCTCTCTCTCATTCCCCCTCTCTCTCGTCCCCTCCCTCGCTCTTGCCCCCTCCCCTTTCTCTCCCCCATCTGTCTCTCGCCACTCTCTCACTCTTTCTCGCCCCCTCCCTCTCTCTCTCACACCCTCCCTCTCTCGCCCTCTCCCTCTCTCTCTCGCCCCATACCTCTCTCTCTCTCTCACCCCATGCCTCTCTCTCTCTCGCCCCCTCGTTCTCTCTCTCGTCCCTGTCCCTCTCTCGCCCACGCCCTCTCTCTCGCCCCTCTCTCACTCTCTCTCGCCCCCTCCCTCTCTCTCTCACACCCTACCTCTCTCGCCCTCTACCTCTCTCTCTCACCCAATCCCTCTCTCTCTCTCTCACCCCATCCCTCTCTCTCTCTCGCCCCCCCTTCTCTCTCTCGTCCCTGTCTCTCTCTCTCGCCCACGCCCTCTCTCTCTCGCCCCCTCCCTCTCTCTCTCGCCCCCTTCCCTCTCTCACTCGCCCCCTTCCCTCTCTATCTCGCCCCCTCACTCTCTCTCTCGCCCCCCTTCCTCTCTCTCACTCTCTCCCTCCCTCGCTCTCCTTCTCTTTCTCACCCCATCCTTCTCTCGCACTCACCCTCTCACTCTCTCTCTCGTCCCCTTCCTATCTCTCTCTCGTCCCCTCCCTCTCTCTCGCCCCCCCCTCTCTCTCTCTCGCCCTCCTCGGTCTCTCTCTCACGCACCCCTCCCTCGCGCTCCCATCCCTCTCACTCTATCTCTCGCCCCTCCCTCTCTCTCTCGCCCCTCCCTCTCTCTCTACCCCTCCCTCTATCTCTCTCTCACCCCCTCCATCTCCCTCTCTCGCCCCCTCCCTCTCTCGCCCCTCCCTCTCTCGCTCATCCCTCTCTCTCTCGTCCACTGCCTGTCTCTCTCGCCCCCTGCCTCTCCCTCTCTTGCCCCCTCCCTGTCTCGCCCCCACCCTCTCTCTCATCCCTCTCTCTCTCTTGCCCACGCCCTCTCTCTCTCTCAACCCCCTTCCTCTCTCACTCCCCCCTCCCTCTCTCTCTCGCACCCTCCCTCTCTCTGTCTCATCCCCTCCCCACTCTCTCTCTAGTCCACACCTCTCCCTCTATCTCACTACATCTCTCTTGTTTCCCCTCTCGCCCGCTCCATCGCTTTCTCGCCCCCCTCCATCTCTCGTCCCCATCCCTCTCTATCTCACCCCCTCCCTCTCTCTCTCTCACGTCCTCTCCCTCTCTCTCTCTCTCTCGCCCCCTCCCTCTCCCTCTCTCTCTCGCCCACCTCCCTCTCTCTCTTGTCCCTCTCTCTCTCTCGCCTCCGCTCACTCCGTCACTTGTTCCCCGCCCTCTCTCTCTCATTCCCATCCCTCTCTCTCATCCGCCTCCGTCTCTTTCTTAACCTCCTCCCACACTCTCTCTCGCCCCTCCCTCGTTCTCTCGCCCCTATCCCTCTCTCTCGCATCTGCTCTCTCTCTCGTCTGCCCCACTCTCTCTCGCCCCGCTCCCTCTCTCTCGGCTCTTGCACCTGTTCTCTCTCTCGCCCCCTCCCTCTCTCTAGTCCCCTTCCATCTCTCTCTCTCTCGTCCCCCTCCCACTTTCTCTCTCGTCCCCCTCCCCTCTCACTCTCGACCCCTCTCTCTCTCTCTCTCACCGCCATTCCACTCTCTCTCGCCTCCCCCCACTCTCTCGCCCACTCCCTCTCTCTCGGCTCTTGCACCTGCTCTCTCTCTCGCCCCCTCCATCTCTCTCGCCCCACTCCCTCTCTCTCTCGCGCCCCCTCCCTCTCACTCTCACCCCGTCCCTTTCTCTCTCTCTCGTCCCTGCCTCTCTCTCTCTCTCGCCCCCCTCGCTCTCTCTCTCATCCCTGTCTCTCTCTCGCCCGCGCCCTCTCTCTCTCTTCCCTCTCCCTCTCTGTCCAATCCCCCTCCCTCTCTCTCTCTCGTCCCCTTCCCTGTCTCTCTCGTCACCCTCCCTCTTTCTCGCCCCCTCCCTCTCTCTCTCTCGCCCCTCCCTCTCTCGCTCTCCCCCTCCCTCTCTCGCCCCCTGTCTCTCGTCCCTCTCCCTCTCTCTAGCCCCCTCGCTCTCTCTCTCGTCCCTCTCTCTCTCCATTGCCCCTGCCCTCTCTCTAGCCCCCTACACTCCTTCTCTCTCTCTCATCCCCCTCCCACTTTCTCTCTCGTCAGCCCCCCCTCTCTCTCTCGTCCCCTCTCTCTCTTTCTCGCCCCACTTCCATTCTCTCTCGCCCCCTCCTTCTCTCTCACTCCCTCTCTCTCTCTTGCTCCTCCCTCTCTCTCTCCCCTTCCCTCTCTCTATCGCCCCTTCCCTCTCTCTCTCGCCCCCTCCCTCTCTCTTACCCCTCCCTCTCTCTCTCAACACCTCCCTCCCTCTCTCTCTGTTGCCCCTCACTCTCTCCCTTGCACCCTCCCTCTTTCTTTCTCACCCTCCCTCTCTCTCTTTCGTCCCCCTCCGTCTCTCTCACCCCGTCCCTCTCTCTCTCGTCCCCTTACCTCTCTCTCTCACGCCCCCTGCCTCTCTCTCTCTCCCCCTCCCTCTCTCTCTCTTGTCCCCGCCCCCTCTCTCTCGCCCCCCCTCTCTCTGTCACACCACCTCCTGCTCTCTCTCTCGGTCCCCCTCCCTCTCTCTCTCACTCATCCCCCTCCCTCTCTCTCTCCTCCCCTCTTCCTCTGTCTCTCTCGCCTGATCTCGGTTCCTCTCTCTCACTCTCCTCCCACTCTCTCTCACCCCGTCCCTCTCTCTCTCGTACCCTTTCCTCTCTCTCTTGCCCCCTGCCTCTCTCTCTCTCCCTCCCTCTCTGTCTCTCTCGCCCCCTCCCTCTCCCTCTCTCTATCGCCCACCTCCCTCTCTCTCTGGTCCCTCTCTCTCTCGTCTCCGTTCACTCTGTCACTTGTTCCCCGCCCTCTCTCTCTCATTCCCATCCCTCTCTCTCATCCGCCTCCGTCTCTTTCTTAACCTCCTCCCACTCTCTCTCTCGCCCCTCCCTCGTTCTCTCGCCCCTATCCCTCTCTCTCGCATCTGCTCTCTCTCTCGTCTGCCCCACTCTCTCTCGCCCCGCTCCCTCTCTCTCGGCTCTTGCACCTGCTCTCTCTCTCGCCCCCTCCCTCTCTCTAGTCCCCTTCCATCTCTCTCTCTCTCGTCCCCCTCCCACTTTCTCTCTCGTCCCCCTCCCCTCTCACTCTCGACCCCTCTCTCTCTCTCTCTCACCGCCATTCCACTCTCTCTCGCCTCCCCCCACTCTCTCGCCCACTCCCTCTCTCTCGGCTCTTGCACCTGCTCTCTCTCTCGCCCCCCCCTCTCTGTCACACCACCTCCTGCTCTCCCTCTCGGTCCCCCTCCCCCCCTCTCTCTCTCATCCCCCTCCCTCTCTCTCTCCTCCCCTCTCCCTCTGTCTCTCTCGCCTGACCCGGTTCCTCTCTCTCACTCTCCTCCCACTCTCTCTCTCTCCCTCCCTCTCTCTCTTTCTCGCCCCCTCCCTCCCTCTCTCAACCCCTCCTTCTCTCTCTCTCTGTTGTCCCTCACTCTCTCTCTCTTCCACCATCCCTCTTTCTTTCCCATGCCCCTCCCTCTCTCTCTCGCCCCCTCTCTCTCGTACCTCTCCCACTCTCTCTCATTCCCTTCCCTCTCTCTCTCTCGTCCCCCTCCATCTCTCTCACCCCGTCCCTCTCTCTCACGTCCCCTTCCCTCTCTCTCTCGCCCCCTGCCTCTCCCTCTCTCCCCCTCCCTCTCTCTCCCTTGTCCCCAACCCCTCTCTTACACCCCCTCCCGCTCTCTCTCTTGGTCCCCTTCCCTCTCTCTCTCGTCCCCCTCCATCTCTCTCTCCTCCCCCTCACTCTCTTTCTCTCACCCCCCACCCTCTCTCTCGCTCTCGTCCCCCTCCCTCTCTCTCTCACCACTCTCCCTCTGTCTCTCTCGCCTGCCCTCCGTTCCTCTCTCTCACTCCCCTCCCACTCTCTCTCACCCCTCCCTCTCTCTCGTCGCCTTCCTCTCTATCTCAACCCCCCACCCTCTCTATTGTCCCCTCTCTCTCCTCCCCCTCCTTCTGTCTCCTCTCCTACATCTCCCTCTCCCCCTCCCCCTCCCTCCCTCTCTCGTCTCCCTCCCTCTCTCTCTCAACCCTCCCTCTCTCTCTCTCACCCCCTCACTGTCTCTGTTTCGCTCCGACTTGCTCTCTCTCGTCCCCGTCTCTTTCCCCCTCCCTGTTTCACTCTCATCCCCCTCCCTCTCTATCCCGTCCCCCTCCTTATCTCTCTCACACCCACCTCCCTCTCTCTTTCGTACCCCTCCCTCTCACTCACACCCCTTCCCTCCCTCTCTCTCTCGCTCACCTCCGTCTCCCTCTCTCAAACCTTCCCTCTCTCTCTCTCCCTCTCTCACCACCTCCCTCCTTCTCTCACGCCCTCCCTCTCTCTCCCACCCTCTCCCTCTTTCTCTAAACCCTCTCTGTCTCTCTCTCTCACCCCCTCACTCTCTCTCTTTAGCCCCTCCCTCTCTCTCTCTCGCCCCCTCCTTCTCTCTCCCGTCCCCCTCCTTCTCTCTCTCTCTCACCCACCTCCCTCTCTCTGTCTTACCCCTCCCTCGCACTCACACCCCTTCCCTCTCTCTCTCACCCCCTCCCTTTCTCTCTCGCCCCTACTTCTCGATCACGTCCACTCCCTCTCACTAGCTCCCTCTCTCTCTTTCGCTGCCCTTCCTCTCTCTCTCTCGCCCCCTCCCTCTCTCCCTCTCACCCCGCTCCCTCTCTCTCTCGTACCCCTCCCTCTCTCTCTCACCCACTTCCCTCTCTCTCTCTCATCCCCCTCCCTCTCTCACCCCTCCCTCTCTCTCTCACCCCTCCCTCTCTCTCTCTCGCCCCCTCCCTCTCTCTCGCCCGCCCCCTCCCTCTCTCTCTCGCTCACCTCTTGTCCCCAACCTCTCTCTCACAGCCCCTCCCGCTCTCCCTCTTGGTCCCCCTCCCTCTCTCTCTCGTCCCCCTCCCTCTATCTCTCCTCCCCCTCACTCTCTTTCTCTCACCCCCCACCCTCTCTCTCGCTCTCGTCCCCCTCCCTCTCTCTCTCACCCCTCTCCCTCTGTCTCTCTCGCCTGCACTCCGTTCCTCTCTCTCACTCCCCTCCCACCCTCTCTCACCCCTCCCTATCCCTCGCCGCCTCCCTCTCTATCTCACCCCCCGCCCTCTCTATTGTCCCCCTCTCTCTCTCGTCCCCCCTCCTTCTGTCTCCTCTCTTACCTCTCCCTCTCTCACTCCCCCTCGCTCTCTCTCGTCCCCCTCCCTCTCTCTCTCTCACAGCCCCTCCTGCTCTCTCTCAGTCCCCCCCCTCTCATCTCCCTCCCTCTCTCTCTCGCCCCCTCTCTTTCTCTCACCTCCCACCTTCTCTCTCGCTCTCATCCCCCCCTCTCTCTCATACACTCCCTCCTTCACTCTCTCGCCATCCTCCCATTCTCTCTCTCATCCCCCTCCCTCCCTCGCTCTCGCCCCCCTCGCTCCCTCCCTCTCACCCCCCTCCCTCTCATCCACCTCGCTCTCTGTCTCTCACAATCCTCCCCCTCTCTCTCGCCCCCTCCCTCTCTCTCTCTTGCCCCCTCTGTCTTTCTCTCTCTCACCCCCTCCCTCTCTCTCTCTCGCCTCACCTCCCTCCCTCTCTCTCTTCCCCTCCCTCTCTCTCTCGTCCCCCTCCCTCTCTCTCTCGTCCCCCTCCCTCTCTCTCAACCCGTTCCCTCTGTCACACTCTCGTCCCCTCCCTCTCTCTCTCGTACACCCCCTGCCTCACTCCCTTTCCTCTCTCTCTCGTTCCCTTCCCTCTCTCTCTCTCACCCCCTCCCTCTCTCTCTCTTTCGCTCCCCTATCGCTCTCTCGCCACCCTCTCTCTCTCTCTTGCCCCTTCCCTCTCTCTCGCCCGTCCCTCCCTCTCTCTCTCGCTCACCTCCGTCTCCCTCTCTCAAACCTTCCCTCTCTCGCACTCTCTCACCCCCTCCCTCTTTCTCTCACGCCCTCCCTCTCTCTCCCACCCTCTCCCTCTCTCTCTCCCTCTCCCTCTCTCTCTTAACCCTCCCTCTCTCTCTCACCCCCTCACTCTCTCTCTTTCTCCCCCTCCCTCTCTCTCTCGCCCCTCCTTCTCTCTCTAAACCCCCTCCCTTCCTCTCTCTCTCGCCACCCTCCCTCTCCCTCTCTCATCCCACCTCCCTCTCTCTCTCTCTCTCTCTCTCTCGCTCCGACTCGCTCTCTCTCTCATCCCCATCTCTTTCCCCCTCCCTGTTTCTCTCTCATCCCCCTCCCTCTCTCTCCCGTCCCCCTCCTTCTGTCTCTCTCTCACCCATCTCCCTCTCTCTGTCGTACTCCTCCCTCTCACTCACACCCCTTCCCTCTCTCTCTCGCCCCTACTTCCCGATCACGTCCACTCCCTCTCTCTAGCTCCCTCTCTCTCTTTCGCTGCCCTTCCTCTCTCTCTCTCGACACCCTCCCTCTCTCTCGCGCCCCCCTCCTTCTGTCTTTCTCAACCCCCACCCTCTCTCTCTTGCGCCTTCCCCTCTCTCTCGCCCCCTCCCCCTCTCTCTCTCGCCCCCCCTCTCGCCCACCTCCCTCTCTCTCCCTCACCCCCTCCCTCTCTCTCACCCCTCTCCCTCTCTCTCTCACCCACTTCCCTCTCTCTCTCTCGTCCCCCTCCCTCTCTCTCTCACCCCTTCCTCTCTCTCGTACCCCTCCTTTTGTCTCTCTCAGCTCCCCTCTCTCTCCCTCTCGCCCCCTCCCTCTCTCTCTCGCCCCCCTCTCCCTATCTCTCTAATCCCCCTCCTTCTCTCTCTCGCCCCCTCCCTCTCTCTCTCTCGCTCGCTCCCTCCCTCCCTCCCTCTCTCTCTCGCCCGCCCCCTCCCTCTCTCTCTCGCCCTCTCACACACCCCTCTCTCCTTTGTGCCCTTCCTCTCTCTCACCATCTCTCTCTCTCTCGTCCATTCTCTCTTTCATCCAGTCTTTCTCTCTCTCTCTCTACCTCCCTCTCTCGACCCTCTCTCTCTTCTCACCTCTATCTCCATCTCTTCCCTTCTCTATCTCTCTCCAGCCATCCCGCTTTCTCTTGCCCCCATCTCCCAACCCTTGTCTCTCTTTCGCCCCCTCATTCTCTCTCTCTCTACCCTCTCTTTTTCTCTCTATCTCGCCTTCCCTATCTCTCTTGCTCCTTTCTCTCTCTCGTCGCCCCTCTCTCTCTGTGTCTTTCTCCCTCTTGCCCCCTCCCTCACCCCTCTCTCAGGCTCACTCTCTCTCGCCCCTCTCTCATTACATCCTCCCATGTCTCTCCCTCACCCTCTCTCTCTCTCTCCCCCTTCTCGCTCTCCCCCTCCCTCGGTATCTCTCTCTTCCAACCTCCCTCTCTTTCCCTCTGACTGAATCTCTCTCCCTCCTGTCCATCCCTCTCTCTCTGACATACTCTGCCTCCCTGATCCTTGTCTCTCCCTCTGACCCAGAGACTGGGGGTGTTTGGGGGTCAGTCTGCGTGTGGGGGGTGGGGGTGAGATGAGGTAGGTGGGGAAAATGTCGTGGAGATGGAATTGTGGGAGGGAGACAGTGACTGCATGAGAGAGAGAGAGAGGGAAGAGTGGAGGCAGGTTGAGAAACCGGGGTTGGGGGGGGTGTGTAGAGAGAGGGGGATGAGGGAGAGGGTTGAGAAAGAGAGTGTGTGCTGAAAGTGAGAGAAAGATAGACAATTGAGGAGAAAGAGTAGGGGAGAGGAAATGGGGAGGCCAGGCTGCAGTGGTGGGACAGAGGCAGTTAAACCCAGCTCCTGAGCTCAGGGCGCGGTGCCCTCCCCTTCCCTGCGGACCAGGACTTGGGGCTGAGTCTGTCTATCTCCAGCTCAGCTTCTCCAACACAAAGACACACAACAACATCGGTCACTCTGCTGCTCGGCACGCTTTAATCAACATTTTTATTGTTTACAAATGGAAGTGATGGATACAGTCAGTGGGATGGTGCCTTTTCTCACTGGCCCCTGAGTTGTGAGAAACATTGAAATGTGTCCCTGTAACCCCCCTGTGGGATAAGGATGGACAAACCAGCGGTACCCTCAGTCTGTTACCATAGTAACAGGCTGCTCCATCGCTGAAACACTGAACTGAAATGAGAAAATCCCGGTATGGATTGATTAATGAGGGAATTTGATGGATGGATGGATTTGGGTGAAGGGATATTTCAGCACATTCTTCAGCTGCTGCCTGAACTTAGTCTGTGTCACGGCATAAATCGCGGTGTTTGTGCAGCAACTGAGGAGCTGCAGCATGAAGCCCAATCGCAGCACATACCAATCGAGATACACAGTGGTATACAAAATATTCCACAGCCGTCTCCATATAGAATATACCATTAACATTGACCATAACAGGATGAAATTGGCCGAGATCACAAACAGTAAAATGATGGATTTTTTTCGGTTTCTCATTTCAGTGTCAGACTGAGCGTCCCCATTGGTGTGAGCGCGGAGTCTCCTGCGGGCTCTGCTGGTCACTAAAATGTGTCTGATGGTGAGAACATTGAGCAGCAGAATCAGGAGAAATGGGACACACGGGGTTAGAATGTTGTGGAGGAACTCGATTGTGACCCAGACAATGGAGTTACGAACAGCGACTGTTACATCACAAAACCAGGGGAGGTTCTCCAGCCCATACCGAGCCGTGAGCATAAAATACCAGAAAATGTTCTTTAAACAGCTCAGCACAGTCACTGCTCCCAGAACCACAGCCGCCGTTTTCTCACGGCAATATTTACTTTTCAGCTTCTGGCAACAAATGGCCACAAACCGATCAAAGGTGAAAGTGACGGTGAACCAGACAGAGCAGTCAGTGGCTGCATAAAGCAGGACGGCGTGTATATTACACACGGGGACGGAGTCCTTCAGGAAATAAAACTGTTTCCGATAAACAATGGGAATGTGTCTGAGGATCAGGTCGAGGATAATGACCAGGAGATCCGCCGCTGCCATGGCCCCCAGGTAACGTCTGACACATGGAGACAATCCACAATCTTTATAAAGCAGGACGTAGATGGTGACTACGTTAACTGTGAGGAAGGAAAACAAACCCATTATCCATCAGCCTGGAGGCAAAGGGACCCGTTTGATCGGGGACCCAGTGAGATTTTCAAATGTGTCCCTGTATTCACGGATTTATTAAATTTATTTAAAAAATTGGAGCTGGAATAACAAATGGGAAAGGTTGGAATTACTGACAAAAATGTGACATAAATCACAAGAAACACTCCCTCCCCAAACACACAGAGACACATCCATAAGGACAGATGGTTTCTGGAACATTCCCACACACTCGACCACTCGACAGCAGACACCCGTCACTCCTTCCCAGTTCCTAATACGGAGGGTGGAAACGTTGCTGTCCTGAAGGATTCTCTCCCAGTTTCCTGAAGACAAACGGAGTTTGGGAATTTCTGTATTTTGGTCTAAATTGTGGTCGATCCTGTGTCGTGGAGAAATGTAAACGCAGGGAAAACGTATTCACTCCTTTAACTGCCTGAGGGACCTTCGGAACAGTGTCTCCTTCTCCCTGTAAACGGGATCTCTTCCCTCGGGATCTTCTCGTTTGTTCAATTCACTGACCGTCCGGCCATTCACAAACAATGTCAAGGACAGAACGTTCCGCGGAATATCAGTTATAGAATGTTGGGGACAGAACGTTCCGGGAAATGTCAGTTATAGAATGTCAGGGACAGAACTTTCCGGGGAATGTCTGTTATAGAATGTCAGGGACAGAACATTCCGGGGAATGTCAGTTATAGAATGTCAGGGACAGGACGTTCCAGGGAATATCAGTAATAGAATGTCAGGGACAGAACGTTCCAGGGAATGTCAGTTATAGAATGTCAGTGACAGAACGCTCCAGGGAATGTCAGTTATACAATGTCAGGGACAGAACGTTCTGGGGAATGTCAGTAATAGAATATCAGGGACAGAATGTTCCAGGGAATGTCAGTTATAGAATGTCGGGGACAGAACGTTCCAGGGAATGTCAGTTATAGAATGTCGGGGACAGAATATTCCGGGGAATGTCAGTTACAGAATGTTGGGGACAGAATGTTTCGGGGAACTCCTTGACCTGTCCATCACCTTTCCCACTATGTCCACAACACACTCCTCTCTGACCAATCACCTCTCCCCCACTTTCATCTACCGATCACATTCCCAGCTTCCATCGCACCAGCCCCAGCCCTAGCCCTCGCCCCCTCCCATTTATCTCAAACCCCCACCCCCCGGCCCACAAGCCTCATTCATGATGAAGGGATTCTGACTGAAACGTTGATTCCCCTGCTCCTCGGATGCTGCCTGACTTGCCGTGCTTTTCCAGCACCACACTCCCAGTCAGGAAACAGTCTGACACCGTCATACTCACGGGACCAGGCCTGATGGGTCATGTTCCATGAAGGCCCATCACCATCCCTGGGTATATCCTGTCCCAACGGCAGGACAGACCCACCAGCGGTGGGGACTCCCTGGGATGCAGTCAGAGATGAAGTTACCCTGCAATTCACCAACATTGATTCCAGAACCCGGGAAGGCTCATGGTAACAGGTCACAAATGGTCAAGGAAATCGCCTGAGGACGGTCATTCCTGCCCTTTCCGTGATAACTCAGTTCCCTCGAGGTTGGAAACAAATCAGTGGAAGCACTGAGGGTGATAAGGACACTGACCGTCCGCTGGGTGTGGGACTTCAATGTCCATCAGTAAGAGTGTTCCCATAGGTCCACCCCTGACTGAGCAGGGAGAGACCTCACATACACAGCAGACCAGACTGGGACAAATGATGGGGGAACCAACAAGAGGGAAACATTCTCACCCAATCCCTTGTCCCAGAGGGATCTGTCCCTAACAGTATCTGTAGGAGCAGCCAGCACACAGTCCTGGTGGAAGTTAAGTCTTAGCCTCAAATATGAAGACCCTGCCCACTGTGTTATGTGCATGGATACACTGTAATGTTAATAGGGTGAGAGATGGAGGGTCCAATCACAGGAAAGAGAACTAAAGGCATTGCCAGATCAGCTGAAACGGTTAGATATACCACATTCTCAACACACCTCACAGAACCAGCCCAGACACCATACACCCAGAGGGAGATATCTGTTCACCGTGGAACAGAATGCAGACCAAGCCATGTGTCTTGCTCAGTACAACCCAGCAATCTGTCCAGAGTGGAACACTGTGCAGATCATGTCAGAGCATTTATCTTTAAACCATCTGTCGAGTATGGGAAGCTGGGATAGAGTCAAAAATACTGCAGATGCTGGAATCCAAAGACGACAGGCAGGAATCTGGGAGAACACAGCAAACCAGGTAGCATCAGAACGTGGAGAAGTCGACGTTTTGGGAGTAACCCTTCTTCAGGAGCCCTGAAGAAGGTTTACTCCGGAAATGTCAAACTTCACACTTCCTGATGCTGCCTGGCTTGCTGTGTTCCACCAGCCTCCTGCCTGTTCGGTGTGGGAAGCAGTGGAGAGCACACCCATGTATTGATCGATAAACCCTGATGAGATACCTGTCCAGCACCGGGAGCTGCGCAGTGATCACCAATTTGTAACCTGGAGCAGTTACACTCCCAGCATGTAGGACTGTGTACCCCAACCCAATGCATTGATGTGTAACCCAGGTGCAGTTACCCTCCCAGCATGTAGGACTGTGTACCCCACCCCAGTACATTGACCTGTAACCCATAAGCAGTTACCCCCCCAGCATGTCGGACTCTGTACACCATCCCAGTACATTGATCTGTAACCCATGAGCAGTTACCCTCCCTGCAAGTAGGACTGTGTACCCCAACCCAGGCATTGATCTGTAAACCAGGAGCAGTTACCCTTCCAGCGTCGAGGACTGTGTACCCCACCCCAGTGCATTGATCTGTAAACAAGGATCAGTTACCCTCCCAGGAAGTAGGTCTGTGTACACCACCCCACTGCATTGATCTGTGACCCAGGAGCAGTTACCCTCCCAGCATGTAGGACTGTGTACACCACCCCAATGCATTGATCTGTAACCCAGGAGCAGTTACTCTCACAGCATCTAGGATTGTGTACACCACCCCAGTGCATTGATGTGTTAACCAGGAGCAGTTACCCTCCCTGCATGTAGGACTGTGTACACCACCCCAATGCATTGATCTGTAACCCAGGAGCAGTTACCCTCCCAGCATGTAGGACTGTGTACACCACCCCAGTGCATTGATCTGTAACCCAGGAGCAGTTACCCTCCCAGCATGTAGGACTGTGTACACCACCCCAGTGCATTGATCTGTAACCCAGGAGCAGTTACCCACCCAGCACGTAGGACTGAGTACACCACCCCAGTGCATTGATCTGAAAACCAGGAGCAGTTACCCTCCCTGCATGTAGGACTGTGTACACCACCCCAGTGCATTGATCTGTAACCTAGGAGCAGTTACCCACCCAACATGTAGGACTGTGTACCCCACTCCTGGGCGTTGCTCAGTAACACTGTGTTAGATCACTGCCCAGTGTGGGGATACTTGCAGCCCATACTGGAAGTGACAGGATGTGCCGCTCCCATCCACTTACAGCTCCATATCTCCATTGTGCCATGACAAGGGTGTGCCGTGGATGTGAAGATCATTGCCAGAGAGACAGAGATGGAAGGGCAATCAGTTTGAACCATGACAAATGGGAGGAGTATGGGAAATAGAGGTGGAGACTGAGAGACAGTGTTATGGAATGATGTGTTGCCAAGTTTCAGAATACTGAAATGAAAATATTTTCACAGCATCCAGTAACATAAGCTAGCGTTTCTAGGAATGAAACTTGAACAGGCTATTGGTGGGATTTCAGATGGTGCAGAGTATTGGATGAGTATTTGTTCTGCAGCTTTGTATCTGGGCGTAGGGTCAGCAGAATCTTTGACTCATTGGGCTAAATCTGACAATAATTTGTCTCAGTGCCATTTTCATTGACTGTGACAGAGGTATCACCCTCACGAGGCCGAACTAGTTTCCTGTTGCTATCTTGTCAAACCCATGTCATTAACTACCCATCCCACCCCACCCCATGGTGTCCCTCTCATTCAATGGAAGTCCTAATCTCCCACCCATCATTGTTGGAGGGACTCACCATCGCCCGGATGCCCTTGGATATTCGGGAAACACTGGCACTGGCACCATCTTTAAAAGGCCAAGGGGCACACGTTTGAGCTTTCTCAGTTAGGAGCTGCCCTGCACAGTTTACCCTGAGCATGGCAGATAAGGGGCAATTGCACCACGGTTTGTCGACAGGGGCACGGAGGTCCTGGTGGATGGGCTAGTGCAGAGGGGGACCATTCTCTTCCCAGAGGGGGCCACACCAGCAGACCCACCGAGCATGGTCTGAGCTCACCACCCAGCTCAGTGCAGTATCTAAGGTCTGAAGAAATGTCCAGCAATACAGGACAAGCATCAATAACCTTCCCCACTCTGTAGGGATAAGGGTCACCATATTCTCTCTGCTCCCTCACACTCACTGTGTATCTGTTATAGCACCGACCCCCGAACAAGGCTCATGCTCCACCACTCTCACTGCCGCATGCAGCACCTTCCCTCTCTCTCCCCGTCTCTGTCTCTCTGTCTCTCTCTCTCTCTCTCTCTCTCTCTGTCACCCCGTCCACTTTACCCCCACATATATAACACTGCATGGATACAACACTCTCGACAGACTCCCTCTGAAAACCTCAGCATTTGCCATGATCCCCACCTACACCAGCACTAACAGCAGGGCCACCCACTCCCACCCTCACCATTCCTGTCTCCCATTCCAGGTGAAACAGCCTGGAACAGGACAGAAAGGGCCAAGCCGTGTAGTGGAGTGCCCGATATCCGTTCCCTCATCCCCCCCCCCCCCGCCTCCATGTGGGGAGGACCCTGGAAGGTGTCGGAGAGGACCAGGACGCCTCGTGTGGAAATTCTGAGACGCCCCCGTCCCACCGACCGAGTAAGGAGCAATGTTCAGTGAAGGACAATTCTCACTTTAAACCCACTGGCAGCTCCGTTTCCCCCCAGTACAATTTAGAAGCCGTGGCCCTGATGCCATCTCCATTTCGTGTCGAGCTGGTACAAATGAAATCCCCATGGTCTCGAGCGGCAGGAGGGTGGGCTCACAACACATCGTCACCACCACCACCACCACCAGGAAGCGAGCACCGAGACTCCCTCCTACACCTCCCCCTGTAAACAGCTCAGATACTGAAACTAATCTGTGATCGTTACTGCTCTCCCCACTTGTCCTGATATCTTGAAAAATCTGTGCTCATATACACCCAGCGCTCTCTGCTCCTGCAGCCCCTTTATAATGGCACAGCCTGTTTTAAACTGTCTTTCATTGTCTTTCCTACCAAAGTGCATCACTTCAAACTGCTCTGCATTAATCCCCACCTGCCATAAACCTGAACACTACATCAACGTATGATTGTCCTGTTAGAGTTCCACACTCTCTCCATAGACTTCAGAGTTCTTCCAGGTTCGGAGCCATCTACAAACATTGAGATTGTTATAGCCTCACAGTCCCCATGAAACAACTGAAATCCTGCCCCACATACACGAGTGTGAGCAAGTGAAATACTGATTTATTCCTATGGACAAAGTCGAATAATGACATGCTGTCAATGGAGCAACAAAAGTCCTGACACACACCAGACAGAGCGAATGAAATATTGACAAACCACAGGGCAAGAGTAATCCGGATAGATCCCACTTATCGATATTCATCAGGGTATAATGTGATGAAGTTGAAAGTGTGCATTGTACCTTCAAGAGAGAGGGAATGCTGTTCTGAACCGAGAGCTTACAAGCTCCTGTGATACGAGAGGATAGAAAACCCAGAAACAATATATTGCTATTAAGCGGCAGTCGGGTAATAAGCAGTTAAGAGAAAGGGGAGGAGTCCCAGAGTTCTGCATAGTTGATGTAAAATGTTCACTTTTAGAGTGAAAAAAATTGATGTTTTTATTTAAGCAGTGGAATTTGGCAGATCTGTCCCTCATATTGTAACAGTTTACGAGGCGAATTAAGCATTTCTTTATGTTTCATTTAAGTTACCAGATAAGCTTCCCGCCGTGTCCTCACCATTCCGATGTGTGTATCTGTTTGTGTCTGTGTGGGGCAGGTCTGGCAGTCTCTGTGGTGCTTAAAGTGATGCAATGCCACCCTCTGCTGGCCTCCATACGCCACTACACAGGCATTGGCAGAGGGTGAAAACCAACAGGGATTCATTCAGAGAGGGGGAGGGAGACGGCAGCTGCTCACAGCACCATCCAAACTGATGTCTTATCCTGTAACTGTCCCTGCTTTCACCACTTCCTCTGGAAGTTCATTCCACACACAAGCCAGTTTTTCTCTAACATAATTCCCTCTCATGACTTTCATAAATCTTTTTTCCTCGCACCTTAAATATCCCTCAGTTTTGAATCCTCAACCCTAGAGAAAAGATATCAGCCCTTCAGCTTCTCTGTAACCCTCATTATTTTATAAACCTCTGTAAAGTTACTGCTTAATCTCATATTCTTCAGTGAAAAAGTCCCAGCCGATCCAACCTCTCCTTCGAGCTCACTCCCTCCTTTCCCAGCAACATCCAGGTTAATCTCTTCTCAATCCTCTCCAGCTTAATAATATCAACGTCAGTAATATCAAAGTGAATAGTCAAGGTATTTTCTAAGGGAACGGGGAGTCCAAAACTAGAGTACATAGGCTTAAGGTGAGAGGGGAAACATTTAAAAGTGACCTAAGGGGCAGCTTTTTCACCCAGAAGGTGGTGTGCCTATGGAATGAGCGGGCAGGATGACCAGACTGGACACAGTATTCCTGAAGAGGTCTCACCAATGTCCTGTAGAAAGTGAGGACTGCAGATGCTGGAGATCACAGCTGAAAATGTGTTGCTGGAAAAGCGCAGCAGGTCAGGCAGCATCCAAGGAACAGGAGAAACGACGTTTCGGGCATAAGCCCTTCTTCAAGGGCTTCTTGAAGAAGGGCTGATGCCCGAAACGTCGATTCTCCTGTTCCTTGGATGCTGCCTGACCTGCTGCGCTTTTCCAGCAACACATTTTCAGCATCACCAATGTCCTGTACAACCACAACATGGCATCCCAATTCCGATACTCAAAGGTCTGTCCTATGATGACATGTCTGTTAAACACCTTCTTAACCACACTATCTATATGAGATGCAAATTTTAACGAATTAAACCTGACGACCTAGGTTACTGTAGTACAGCACTGCCAAAGGCTCGACTTTGAATTGTATAGATCCTGCTGTTGTTTGATTTACCAAATCCAATCCCTCACATTAATCCAAACTAAACTCCATCAGCCACCCCTCAGCCCAGTGTGTGATATTACTGCCCCCTCCCCCTTCAATATTAAACTGCCCATCCCTCTCCAGGAGGCCTGTAAACTCCGGCCTTTATTTTCACAAAGACCCTGAGCTTGGGTTGCCTTGTGTGGTTAGGGGGTTTTGGGACAGATTGCAGGCACAGTCAGTGGGGAGGCGAGGCTGGACAGTAATCAGCGGCCTGGTGTCATTTCATGGTTTTAGGAAAAGGAGATTCACACTTGAGAGTTGGGTAAGTGTGATCGATGTTTTGGGGTCAGAAATTAAGCTCTCCCTTCGTCTCTGGTTTTCACTAATAAATATCTATTTGAGACCCTTCATTGGGCAGAGTGTGCCTGCAGGATTTTTTTCCTTAATATTGCACACTACAGATAATAGCAATTAAAGGTGTTTATAGTTAATTTCGATAGCACAGCACATACACTCAATATCCTACAGTTGAGACAAATATCTTGCATTTGTTTAATGATACAAAGTGTTGTTTGTAATTCAGTAATGGTAACGTGATTATAATAAATCCACACTGAGCTGAAAGTGGGCACTAAAATATGACCCAAAATCTGGGTATGGTAGTGTGGTGGGTAGTGTCCCTGTCTCTGAGCGAGAGCTCTGGATTTGATTCCAATTCCTGAACTTGTGTGGTAGTATTCCTAGCTCTGGGCCAGAAGGCCTGGATTCAGGTCTTGCCTGTTGCAGAGGTATGTCACAGCATGTCAGGACAGTCTGATGAACAAACACACAGGAGAATAATGTTACAGGTTTATGGGTATTGTCGAGTGATGCTAGTGTCCCTACCTCCGGGCACAAAGGTCTAGGTGTAAAGCCCACAGACGTGTCTCAGGATACATCTGAACAAACTGATTAAAATGGATTTAGATTGTGATCTGATGGAGAAGGAAGAGGTGTCAGTATTGTATTTCAGAATTTAGGCCCAGGATGACTGAAAGTACAGCCATTCGTGTTGATTGAAGTCACATTTTGCAGCAGTAAAGGTTTAAAAAATCAAAATGGCCATAGATAGGTTGAGTAGTGAGGGGTTTTTCCTCAGGTTAGGGGCGTCCAAAACTAGAGGGCATTCGTGGAAAGTGAAAGGGAAAAGGTTTTGAGGAGGCCTAAAGGGCACCATTTCACACAGAGGGTGGTGTGCGTATGGAATCAGCTGCCAGAGGAAGTGGTGGAGGCTGGTACAACTACAGCATCTGGGTACTGAGAGACCTGGCGAGCTTTTCCAGCAATTTCTGTATTTCTTTTAAAAATGCATGCAGTTTAACACAAGTATTCTGAATAAATTAAACATTTTTATTTTTTAATAACACAGGGACATATAAACATATCTTCAAATTGACCGAGACCATTTTCTGCTAAGGATATGGCTCTGTGTATGACAGCAGCAATGATGCACCTACATGGAGCAGGGAATGTGATGGAGACATAGTTTGGACAATGTACAAGGAGACCTCACATGGTCCAGTTTGGGAGAGGATGACATTACTGTGTTAATCAACTCAGAGAGGGAGAAAATGTAATCTGTCTGAGAAGGAATGGCGTATTGCACTCTCTCACCTTCATTGTTCCTCATCATAGCAATGCGCGCGAGCTAAAAAAAAGACTCTACAGTCATCGTTACCATTCTTATTTTCATGGAATCTCTGCAGTGTTGAAACACGCCCTTCGACCCAGCAGGTCCATACCAACCTTCCCAACCCATTTCCCTATATTTACCCCTGACTATTGCACATAACCTAGAAATCCCTGAACACTACAGGCAATATAGCATGACCAATCCACCGAACCTACACGTTTGAGCTGTGGTAGGAAACTGGATCACCCATTAAAAGCTCACACAGCCAAGGGGAGAATGTACAAACTCCACACAGACGGTCACCCAAGGCTGAAATCGACACCAAGTCCCGGGTGCTGTGAGGCATCAGTGCTAACCACCGTGCTACTCTTTGGATTATCCCTAACCAGAATTCACTGGAATCGACTCACTGCCTAAAGCAAAGGGAATTCAGCCAAATCCAAACCCTCCCAGGATGAAATCCCATTGCCTGCAGCTTGTGTGAGTACAATATCTTCAGAAGCATTGTCTATGTGGACTTCAGCAATATGTTCATTTAAAGAACAAAGAGCAAAGAAAATTTACTGCCCAGGAACAGGCCCTTCGCCCTCCAAGCCTGAGCCGATCCAAATGTATTGTCTAAACCTGTTGGTCAATTCTTCAGCGTCTGTCTTCATCTGCTCCCCACCTACTCATGCATCTGTCCAGACGCATCTTAAATGAATCGACCGTGCCTGCCTCTACCACCTCTGCTAGCAACGCGTTCCAAACGCCCACCACCCTCTGTGTGAAGTACTTACCGCGTGTATCTCCCTTAAACATTCCACCTCTCACCTTGAAAACACGACCTCCCGTTATTGAATCCTTCACCCTGGGAAAAAGCTTGTCTCTATCCACCGTGGCTATACCCTTCATGATACATGGGATACAGGGGAAGCACGTCACAACTGGCTTGAAGGAAGAGGGATATTTTTCAGCCTGGAGTCTTGTGGGCAGCACTGTGCTGTAAGAATCAGTACTGAGCTCACTGCATTTCATCATTTATGTAAAGGATTTAGATGTGAATATTGGGGCCATAGTTAGTAAGGATACAGATGACATCAGTAAGGTGGTGTAGTAGATTATTTCAGAGTACAACAAGACCACAATTAGATTGGACAAAGAGACAAGGAGTAACAGGTGAAGTTTAATTTAGATAAATATGAAGGTTTCCATTTTGTGAAGGCAAATCAGGGCAGACATTTTACACTTCATGGTCAGGTCCTGGGGCTTGTTGTGAAACAAAGGGGCACAGGGTTACAGGTACATTGTTCCTTGAAAGTGGATTCGCAGATAGACAGTGTGGTGCAGAACACATTTGTCACATTTGCCTTAATCAGTCAGAGAATTGAATATAGGAGTTGTGGTGGTATGTTGTATCTGTACAGGACGTTGGTGAGGCCACTTTAAGAATACTGCGTACGACTCGGTTGTCTGCAGAAATGACTTACACGGATGTTCCAGGATTGGAAGTTTGAGCTTTAGGGAGATGTTCATGAGGTTGAAATGTTGTGCCCTGGAGTGTCATAGGCTGAAGGGTGACATTTGAGAGGTTTATAAAACCATCAGGAGCATGGATATTCTGAACAGCCATGTTGTGCTCTCCAGGGTAGGGGGGTCCAGAACAAGAGGGCATAGGTTGAAGGCGAGGGGGATTGATTTAGAAAGGACCTGAAGATAAATGTTTCACACAGAGAGTGGTGTGTGTACAGAATGTCCTGTCAGAGGAAGTGCTGAAGGCGGTTACAATCGCACATTTAAAAAAGTATCTGACAAAGGAGGGATATTTACCAAATGCTGGCAAATGGGACTGATATCTGATCGGAGTGAACAGATTGGACTAACGGATCTGCTTTCGTTCTGCATGACTCTCTGGTTCTATAAGAGGGATGACGAAAATTTCTGTAAGGTCCTTCCAAGTCGTATTTCTCTTCTCTGGAAGTTTATCGTGCCTCTATGTACACATTGAATGAAAGCTGCATTAGTTAAATATTTGACAAAGAAGTGAATCACGGATAACGGGATACAGACAGGAATGTGGGACTGAGACCCCCAACCTGATCAGCCACAATCTTACTGCCTGGTGGAGAAGGCTTAAAGTATCTAATGACCCACTCCTGCTCCTCAGTTCCATGTTTCTATGTTCCATTCAGCCCCTCATACCTACTAGACAGGAACAGTTGGAGACCACTTACTCCTATAACCTGGTGCACAGAAACAGAGAAGACCATTCAGTCCCTCAAGACTGTCACACACGCTTTGAGGTGATTTGGGAAATGTAATTGGAAAATCCAGGCTGGGTATGAAAGAGGCCCCTCATCTCTCATTAGAAAGCTTCCCCTATCTGCAACTTGTGCTTCATGTGTTGGTCATGTTGTAGAGCAAGATTCACTCTGAATACAGCCCACATACCTTACCCAGAGATGGCTCACTAAATCATCTGGTCTCCCTGACTGCAATATGCAATACCAGATCATTCATAAAAATAACACCCACTAACATTCCAATAACAGAAAGTGAGACCATCCGAAACATGAGCATAGCGTTCACTCCCCAAACCTGCCCTGCCCTTCACTAAGATCATGGCTGATCTGCTCCTGGCCTCAAACCCTCTTTACTACCTAATTCTTCATAGCCCTCAACTCTCTGACAGGTCAATATCCATCTATTTCACCTTCGAATATTTTCAGTCATCTGGCTCCCCTAACAATCTTGAGAAGAGAAATCCTGACATTCAAAACCACCTGTTTGAAGAAAACACTTGCTGCTCCTATATCATGTCTTATTGATGTGAACAAAAGAGGTTGACTCAAGGGTTCAGGTAAAAATGACTGGCGCTGATATCAAGGCAGTGTTTGACATCTGTTGACATCAAGGAGCTGGACCTAATGGGAATCAGAGTAACCTCTCCAGTGTTTGGGGTCAAACATGGCACAAAGGAAGATGTTCATCATCTCAGTCCTGGGTCACTCTGTGAGAGATCCTCAGGGTAGCTTCATCTTCATAAACATCTTAAGCTGCATCATCAATGTCTCCCCGCGCCCACCCTCCTCACCATAAGATCAGAAGTGGGGATGGTCACTGAAGATTCCACAATGTTCAGAACTTTTAGTCCCCCGTCAGTTCCTGAACTGGCCTGTGTCCATGTGCAGCAAGTCCCAGACTCCATTGAGGCGTGTGCTGTTAACGTATCGTTAACATTCATGTAACAGCACTGGCAGGCACTGCACATTGCCACAGTAAAATAAGAGTTCATTCAGCACCTCACGCTGGTTTCACAGGAATATGAGGAAGCCATTCAGCCCATTGACATTATTGGAGATGAACAGAGATAGCCCACTCAGTGCCTCCAGCCTATTACTCAGGAAGAGAAGGAGTCTAGTGTGATGGACCACACCAGAGCTCCTCGAAAATATTTGACGGCAATAGCCTAGACTTTTATGTTTTCTTATTTTAAAGTAAATGTAAAGTTTCTGTTCCAGATGTAATGTCACAGGTCAAACTACTCGATGGTAAGCAAAATACCATCTATTCCAACATGAAAGAAGAAATAAAACCACAGAAAGAGGATTTTAGAATAACGTAATTCTATTGGACAGCTTAAGAGAATAATGGATCTAAGAGCTATTACTAATGAACTGTTCCAATATAGGGAAATCCCATAAAAACAGCCCTTGGCAAAAAGAAATATTCAGACACAGAATGTCACAAACATTTCTCCAATCCAGGAATTAAAAACAGCATCAAGAGAAATTTCAGAGAGGGTAGAAACCTGGAGAATTTCACTGTAGCTTCCAACTCTGTGGAGACCCCAATAGTTTTTGAAGTTACTGAGAAACCAAAACCCAGAGATCCTAATCTGTGAGAGCTGGCCACACCCATTCAGGCAGCATTAAAATTAACCTAAAGCCTCCCTAGCTGTTACTCAAGTGGTCTTAACTAACCAGCTTGGTAACAATCGTTCAATCTCTCTCATAAAAGAAACCCGGACAAAATAATCCCTTAAAGCTGCAGCATCATCACACTTGTCAGCATATCGAGCTGTCAAACAGGAACCAGGGGTAACCCAGTCAGGCTCTTGGCCCTGTCCAAGTGGACAAGGAAGAAGCCAGTCAGTCCTTTGAGTTACTTACACAGTAACAGTAGGAGGCCATTCCCACCTCAATGCACTTACACTTCAATGCAGAATGAGGTAATTGATGCTGATTTCTGATGAATGTCTTATGCTCAATACGCCATTCTCTTGCTTCAAGGATGCTGCCTGACCTGCTGTGTTGTTCCAGCAATCAACTCTCTACTCTGATCTCCAGCATTGGCAGTCTTAAGTGTTTCCGAAATAATGCTCTAACATGATGAACAAGTGGAGCAGAAGCTGCACAGACAGACTGTTCTACGTTGTTCCTCGTGGATCCGTTGCTCATGATACACATGTGGGACTTTAACGTGGTTTTCAGATGGAAGGTATTGGGGTTGCTGTTGGGGATTGTGAATAACCTGACGTTCATTACAGGGTTCACTCGCCGACTGCACAATAACATGGGGAGAGTTAATTTAGGCATATAAACTATTAGGATAGTCACGTTAAACTGATGAATGGAAGCTCTAATTTCAAATAATGCTGGTTTTGTTCATGTTGATCTTGTCTAGTGCACGTCCTGTTCAGTGTATCCTGTATGCCTTACACTGTCCAAGTCTATTTCCACCCTATGATCTGTCTGGCCATGCTTACTATGATCTGTCTCCACTGCTCATAAATAAAGTGATTCCCTGTACTCAGATACACGTGACAATAAATCAAACCAATCAATCCTGGGTAAAGTATGGAATTTCTCTCCCTGTCAATGTCTCTTTTGGAAATAAGTGATTGCTACCACTCCTCGTGTTTCGGCATTAAAATTTCTTCATCTCTCACAGCTCTACACATTAAACACTCAGCTTATTCACTCTATCCTCATGTTATTTTCACCCGTGTCTGTGGTAAGGAGATCATTCCTTACAAAGGAGATCAAATCTGTAGAGAGTGCCCCGAATGTTCTCTCAGCAAGGCTCTACAACAGCAGGAAGATGGCTTTACTTATGTACTCGAATCATCTTACAATGAAGGACAGCATACCATTGACTGCACCCATTATGTACACAGGATTTGATTCAGACCGGCCAGCATAAAATTGTGATTGGGAGATCATGCTTCCCAAATTTCTTAGAGTCCTTTGGTGAAGTGACCAAGAATGTTGATGAGGGCAGAGCGGTAGATGCAGTCTCTATGGATTTCAGTAAGGCTTTTGATAAGGTTCCACATGGCAGACTGGTCTGGAAGGTTCCATCACGTAGAATACTGGGGGAACTGGCCAACTGGATACACAGTTGGCTTGTTGATAGGAAGCAGAGGGCTGAGTCGAAGGATGCTTGTTAGACTGGAGGTTGGGTCCATAGCCTTTTGTTATCTATGATTTGGTTGAGAATGTACAAGGTATGATTAGTAAGTTTGCAGATGACACTAAAATAAGTGGGAGCATGATCAGTGAGGAAGTTTATCAGAAATTGCAGCAGGACTTTAATCAGGTGGAGAAATGGGCTGAGAAATGGCAAATGAAATTTAATATAGATGCGTGATGTCTTACATTTTGGAATCTCAAATGAAGGTAGGAGTTTCACAGTGAATGAGTGGGCCTTAAGGTGTGTAGTGGGTAGAGAGACCTTGGAATTCAGGTGCGTGGTTCCCTGATAGTGGAGTCACAGGTAGGCAGGGCAGTGAAGAAGGCTTTTGGCACAGTGGCCTTCGTCAGGCAAGATATTGAGTATAGAAGTTGGGAATTTATGTTGCAGTTACACAGGACGTTGCTAAGGCCGCACTTGGAGTATTGTGTTCAGTTTTGCCAACTTGTTATAGGAAGGATATAACGAAATTAGAAAGATTGCAGAAGAAATTTACAAGGACATTGCCAGGACCCAATGGTCTGAGTTAAAAGGAGAGGTTAGACAAGCTAAAACCTTTTCTTTAGAGTGTAGGAGACTGAAGGGTGACCTTACAGAGCTGTATAAGATCATGAGGGAGATGGGTAGGGTGAATGCTGTCAGTATTTTCAAAAGTTTAGAGAATTGAGGACGAGAGGGGATCAGTTTAATGTTAAAGGGGAAGGAATAAAAGGGAACCTGAGGGACCACTTATTTACATAAATGGCTGGTACATGGATGAGCTGCCAGCAGATATGGTTGAGGGGGGTACATTAACAACATTTCAAAAGCATTTGGATAAATATGTGGATAGGAAAGGACGAGAAGGAAATGGGCCAACTGCAGGGAAATGGGGTTAGTGTGAATGGATATTCACACGGTGGAGTCAAACCTCTTTGTTAATTAAACCCAAACACCCAGAAAAGCTCGCCTCACCTTGTAATCTGCTAAAATATGAGCGACATTGATCTCCTACATTCCACCATTTAAACAAAAATTAGCACGTTAGTTTCTTAACTTTTATAGTGAACACTAAACAAAAACTATTCGCAAATACAAACCCCTCTTTTCTTAGCTACTTTCTATCTGACTCCAACTCTGTAAAAAAGATGCTGTTCCAACAACACACATATTAAATGTTACAATCTCAAGACCACACAGTCTCTATCTTCCACGCTGTGTTCACTCTTTCAGATGCTGATCTCCCTGGGTCATTTTTTTTTAATGCAAGTAGGTTTACATGAACATGTGTCTTTGATAGAGAGTGTTTGAGATGGCCAGTTAGCACTCCTGCTCTACAGCAGTTAATCTGCTGTTGGATGGCAGCAGCTCTCCCTCTATTTTCAAAATGCTGGGTTTATTTACTTCCCATGATCCAATAATTCTCATAATTTGATTGATTTCCAGGTGTACGAATAATAATACTCAAATTCCATTGGCTTTGGATATTCTGAGCATTATTTAAAGTCTTTGATTGCATTTGAATTGCTGTCAAAACAGCAACCAAAACTCAGGCTTCAATTTCCCAGCTAATTGTTACATTTTGAACAGTCTGACCTTTAGCTGGCATCTGTGGCTGTACTTTCGATTCAGCAAAACCCGTCCTCTCTTAAAGTGAACAGATATTGATTAGCTTCCAGGCAGTAACACACCCCGGGCTATCTGTTATTCTGTATACTAACATCCTTGACCGCTCGATTAGATTCCAGGCCCTACCTCACTCCGGGGTATCCGTTAATCTGTATATAAACAACCCTGAACCCCTCGATTACATTCCAGGCTGTAATTGAGTCCGGGAAATCTGTTAATCTGTATAAAAACCAGCCTGAACCCCTCAATTAGATTCCAGGCTGTAACACACCCCAGAATATCTGTTATTCTGGATATAAACCACCCTGAACCCCTCGGTTAGATTCCAGGCTGTAACTCACTTCGGGCTATCTGTTATTCTGTATATAAACCACCATGAACACCTCGATTCGATTCCAGGCTGTAACTTCCTGTCAGGGTTGAAAGGGAAGGCTGGTAGTTATTGGGAATGCTGGCTGACTAAAGAAATTGAGGGTTTCGTTCAGAAAAAGAAGGAAGCATATGTCAGGTATAGACAGGATCGATCGAGTGAATCCTTAGAAGAGTAGAAAGGAAGTAGGTGTATACTTAAGAGAGAAATCAGGAGGGCAAAACGCAGACATGAGATGGCTTTGGCAAATAGAATTAAGGAGATTCCAAAGTGTTTTTGCAAATATATTAAGGCCAAAGGGTAACTAGGGAGAGAATAGGGCCCCACAAAGATCAGCAAGGCGGCCTTTGTGTGGAGCCACAGAAAATGGGGGAGATATTAAATGAATATTTTGCATCAGTATTTACTGTGGAAAAGGATATGGAAGATATACGCTGCAGGGAAATCGATGGTGACATCTTGTTTAATGTTGCAGATATACAGAGGAGGAAGTACTGGATGTCTTGAAATGGTTAAAGGTGGATAAATCCCCAGGACCTGATCAGGTGTACCTGAGAACTCTGTGGGAAGCTAGAAAAGTGATTGCTGGGCCTCTTGCTGAGATATTTGTATCATCGATAGTCACAGGTGAGATGCTGGAAGACTGAAGGTTGGCAAACATGGTGCCAATGTTTAAGAAGGGCGGTAAAGACAAGCCAGGGAACTATAGACCAGTGAGCCTGACCTCGGCGGTGGGAAAGTTGTTGGAGGGTATTCTGAGGGACAGGATGTTCATGAATTTGGAAAGGCAAGGACTGATGCGGGATAGTGAACATGGCTATGTGCGTGGGAAATCATGTCTCACAAACATGATTGAGTTTTTTGAAGAAGTAACAAAGAAGATTGATAAGGGCAGAGCAGTAGATGTGATCCATATGAACTTCAGTAAGGCATTCGACAAGGTTCCCCATGGGACACTGATTAGCAAGGTTAGATGTCATGGAATACAGGGAGAAGTCGCCATTTAGATACAGAACTGGCTCAAAGGTAGAAGACAGAGGGTGGTGTTGGAGGGTTGTTTTTCAATCTGGAGTCCTGTGACCAGTGAAGTGCCAGAAGGATCAGTGTTGGGCCCTCTACTTTTTGTCATTTATATAAATGATTTGGATGCGAGCATAAGAGGTACAGTTAGTAAGTTTGCAGATGACACCAAAATTGCAGGTGTAGTGGACATCGAAGAGGGTTTCCTCAGATTACAACAGGATCTGGACCAGTTGGGCCAATGGGCGGAGAAATGACAGATGGAGTTTAATTCAGATAAATGCGAGGTGCTGCATTTTGGGAAAGCAAACCTTAGCAGGACTTCTACATTTAATGGTAAGGTCCTAGGGTGTGTTGCTGAACAAAGGGACCTTGGAGTGGAGGTTCATAGCTCCTTGAAAGTGGAGTCTCAGTTAGATAGAATAGTGAAGAAGGCGTTTTGTATGCTTTCCTTTATTGGTCAGAGTACCGATTACAGGAGTTAGGAGGTCATGTTGCGGCTATACAGGACATTAGTTAGGTCACACTTGGAATATTGCGTGCAATTCTGGTCTCCATCCTATTGGAAAGATGTTGTGAAACTTGAAAGGGTTCAGAAAAGATTTACAAGGATGTTGCCAGGGTTGGGGGATTGAAGCTACAGGGAGAGGCTGAACAGTCAGGGCCTGTTTTCCCTGGAGTGTCGGAGGCTGAGGGGTGAACTTATCGAGGTTGACCCTGGGGTAAGGGAGTCCAGAACCTCAGGGCATAGGTTTAGTTTTAGAGGGGAAAGATATGAAAGAGACCTAAGGGACAACTTTTTCACACAGAAGGTGATACGTGTATGGAGTGAGCTGCTAGAGGAAGTGGTGGAGGCTGGTACAATTGCAACATTTAAGACGAATTTGGATGATTATATGAATAGCAAGGGTTTGGAGGGACATGGGCCAGGTGCTGCCAGGTGGAATTAGATTGGGTTGGGATATCTGGTCAGCATTGACAGGTTGGACCGAAGGGTTTGTTTCCATGCTGTACATCTCGATGATTCTATGACTCTATAACTCACTCCGGGCGACCTGTTATTCTGCATATAAACCACCCTGAAACCCTCGATTAGATTCCAGTTTGTAACTCACTCTGGGGTATATGTTATTGTACATATAATCGTCCCGAATCCCCTTGATAAAATTCCAATTTATAACTGACTTCCAATTTTAAGGGACTCTGTACATTAGCCACTTCAATCGTTTGATTCGATTCCCGTCTGTATCACACTCCTGGGTATCTGTTATTCAGTATATTAACCATCCAATCCAAACCCTGTTAAAATTGTCCACAGTGTTCAAGGATGTGTACGTGAGGTGCATTAGTCAGGGGTAAATGTGGGGAAATGGATCTGGATGGGTTATTCTTCTGTGGGTCAGTGTGGTCTTGTTGGGCTGAAGGGCATGTTTCCCCACTGTCGGGATTATATGAATCACCCGGAACCCTCTCGATTAGATTCCAACGTGTAACTCACTTCCATCTATGTGTGACTGGCATGTTTAAAAAAAACCCAAAACTTTCAATTCTTTTCCACTTCGATAAACACGAGGCGCTGCATTTTGAGAAAGCAAATTTCAGCAGGACTTATACGTTAATGGTCAAGTCCGAAGGAGAGTTGCTGAAAAAAGAGACTTTGAAGTGCAGGTTCGTAGCTCCGTAAGAGTAGAGTGGCAGGTGAATAAGACAATGAAGGCAGCGTTTGGTATGCTTTCCTTTATTAGTCAGTGTTTTGAGTATAGGCATTGAGAGGTCATGTTGTGGCTGGACTGGACATGGGTTAGGCCACTGTTGGAATATGGCATGCAATTCTGGTCTCCTTCCTATCGGAAGGATGTTGTGAATCTTGGAAGAGTTCAGAAAAGATTTACAAGGAGGATGCCAGGGTTAGAGGATTTGAGCCACAGGGAGAGGCTGAATAGGCTAGGGCTGTTTTCCCTGGAGTGTCAGACGCTGAGGGGTGACCTTATTAGGTTTATAAAATCATGACGGGCATGGATAGGATAAATAGACAAAGTCTTTTCCTTGGGGTGGGGAGTAAAGAACTAAAGGGCATAGGTTTAGTGTGAGAGGTAATATGAAAGAGACCTAAGGGGCAACTTGTTCACTCAGAGGGTGTTACATGAATGGAATGAACTGTCAGAGGAAGTGGTGGGGGCTGGTATAATTGCAACATGTAAAATGCAGCTCGATGGGTATATGAATGGGAAGATTTGGAGGGAGATGGGCCAAGTGCTTGAAAAAGAGACTAGAGTAGATTAGGACATCTGGTCTGCATAGACGGGTTGGACCAAAGGGTCTGTTTTCATGCTGTACATCTCTATGACTGCATGACTCCGTGATTTTGTGACTCATTCCTTGTTATCTGTTGTTCTGTATGTAAACCACCCTGAACCCCTCGATTAGATTCCAGTCTGTAACTCACTCCTGGGTATCTCTTCTGCTGTGTGTAAACCCTAAACGCCTCAATTTTATTCCAGTCTGGAACTCACTCCTGAGGATCTGTTACTGGATCTGTGAAGTGATCCTTGTTGGATGTTAGGCCGAAGACAAGATAAACTAAATGGTCAAATGTTACATTGAGAGCAGGAACACAGAAAGCTGCTGGTTCATTTCGGTCCTGTTACATATCTCCAAGTTTCAGATTGGGGCTGAATTTCTGTCACAATGGGGAAAGTCTCAAAAGCTGTTTAATGTCCTGCATGAATTCTCATCATCATAACATGAATTCCCTTGCAAGATAGGAAATGGAGACAGCTCCTGGAAGGTGTCTGTATCTCTCTGTGTGTGATTCTGTGTGTCTGTGTATGTCTGTTTGTGTGTGATTCTGTGTGCGTGTTCAATGTTTTATATATTTTCAAACTGCATTGATGTTGCCAGTCTCTCTTGCTTTTCCTAATTTATACACACTCAATAGACAATAGACAATAGACAAAGACAATAGGTGCAAGAGTAGGCCATTCAGCCCTTAGAGTCTGCACCGCCATTCAATATTATCATGGCTGATCATTCCTAATCAGTATCCTGTTCCTACCTTATCTCCTACCTTGATTCCACTGTCTTTGAGAGCTCTATCCAACTCTTACTTAAATGAATCCAAAGACTGGGCTTCCACTGCCCTCTGGGGCAGAGCATTCCGCACCGCCACCACTCTCTGGGTGAAGGAATTTCTCCTCATCTCTGTCCTAAATGGTCTACCCCGTATTTTTAAGCTGTGTCCTCTGGTTCGGCACTCACCCATCAGCGGAAACTTGTTTCCTGCTGCCAGAGTGTCCAATCATTTCATAATCTTATACATCTCAATCCGATCCCCTCTCAGTCTTCTAAACTCAAGGGTATACAAGCCCAGTCGCTTCAGTCTTTCAGTGTAAGGTAATCCCACCATCCCAGGAATTCACCTCGTGAACCTACGCTGCACTCATTCAATAGCCAGAATGTCTTTCCTCAAATTTGGAGATCAGAACTGCACACAGTAGTCGTGCAGTTTTGCTGATATAAAATGGTGGCTGTGGACAAATCTAAAATGCCTGCCTGACCGATTTGTGTCAGGAATCCTTTCAGCAAGGGAGAGGGGGCAATGTGTCAAAAGCCATTTCCATTCATTGATGCTAGCAGAGATAGGAAATGGAGACAGCTCTTCGAAGGTGATAAAATGCAAATCCCAGAACCTGTTTACAGTGAATGCGGAGAGACAATGTGATATTCCAGTAAGGTCTGCCTTACTTTCCAAGCTCCTAACATATGAGAGAGACAGCCAATGAATTGTAGATTTGCAGCGTTGGATCAGAAACCTGCCTGGCTAGGCCTCATCCCAAATTGAAGGGTTTCTCAAATTCCACACTGACCTTCTGTGGGTTCAAATTGTGTTTTATCTACAAATAAAAGAAAATAATGCACCTGCAATTGAACAAAGCTTTTCTGGAACTTTGTGTCTCTGTTGGTTTAAGTATCTTTCAAGAGGATTGAAGATAAATGAGACAGTGAGAGATAGGTAGCACGATAACCAGAATGGCAGTGCAGTATAAAAGGTATATTAATACTTTCAGTGAAAGGGGAAAACAGAGGAGGATAGTCCTCAAACAAGGAAATTGGGAGTCAGTAAAGTTGTGTAGTTTGTGACTGCATTATGTTTATTTGAGTCAAGATTTGAAACCAGCTGGCCAATAGTACACTTTGTGACTCTCTCCCAGTTACAAGTTATTTCACATGAAAAGGTTAACATATCCCTCGATTAGATTCCAGGCTGTAACTCACTCCGGGCTATCTGTTAATCTGTATCTAAAACTCCCTGAACCCCTCGATTAGATTCCAGGCTGTAACTCACTCCGGGCTATCTGTTATTCTGTATCTAAAACTCCCTGAACCCCTCAATTAGATTCCAGGCTGTAACTCACTCTGGGCTATCTGTTATTCTGTATCTAAAATTCCCTGAACCTCTCCATTAGATTCTAGGCTGTAACTAACTCCAGGGTATCTGTTATTCTGTACATAAACCATCCTACATTCCTCGATTAGTTTCCAATCTGTAACACTCCAGGCTATCTGTTATTCCGTATATAAACCACCCTGAACTCCTCGATTAGATTCCAGACTGTAACTCACTCCATGGCATCTGTTATTCTGTACATAAACCATCCTAAACCCCTCAATTAGGTTCCAACTTGTAACACATTCCAGGCTATCTGTTATTCTGTCAATAAACCACCATGAACCCCTCGATTAGATTCCAGGCTGTAACTCACTCTGGACGATCTACTATTCTGTACATAAACCACCCTGAACCTTGCAATTACATTCCAGGCTGTAACTCACAGCGGGCTACCTGTTATTCTATATATAAACCACCCTGAAACCCTTGATTAGATTCTAGGCTGTAATTCAATCAGGGGTATCTGTTATTCGTATATAAACCACCCTGAACCCCTTGATTAGATTCCAGATTGTAACTCACTCCGGGGTATCTGGTATTCTGTATATTAACCACCCGAACCCCTCGATTAGATTCCAGTCTGTAACTCACTCCGGGCTATCTGTTATTTTGTATATTAACCACCCTGAACCCATTGCTTTGATTTCACTTCCTGATATGTTAAGCTCATGTTTCCAACACAATCTAATCTCAATAATGATTAATGTATCACAAATCCTCCTATCTGCTGGCACTACCATCATGTTAAGCTTCTGATGTTTACGTACATGATTACCTGTAGCAGTGAGTCGCAGGTAGACAGTGTGGTGCTGAACACATTTGGCACATTTGCCTTAATCAGTCAGAGCATTGAGTATAGGAGTTGTGGTAGCATGTTGCATCTGTACAGGATGTTGGTGAGGCCACCTTAAGAATACTACGTACAACTCGGTTTTCTGCAGAAATGACTTACACGTATGTTCCAGGATTGGAAGTTAGAGCTATAGGGAGAGGCTGATTACGTTGAGGTGTTTCCCTCGGAGTGTCAGTGGTTGAGAGGCAGCATTATAGAGGTTTATAAAAACATCAGGGGCATGGATATTCTGAACAGCCATGTTCTGCTCCCAAGGATAGGGGAGTCCAGAACAAAACAGCATAGGTTGGAGAGGATTTGGTGAATGATTTAGAAGGGACCTGAAGGTAAATATTTCACGCGGAGAGTGGTGTGTGTACAGAAAGTGCAGTCAGAGGAAGTGGTCAAGGCGGGTACAATCACGGGAGGAATATTGGCCAAATGCTGGCAAATGGGACTAAATCAGATTTGATATCAGATCGGAGTGAACAGATTGGACTAATGGGTCTGTTTCCATTCTGCATGACTCTCTGATTCTATAAGAGGGATGACAAATAATTCTGAAAGGACATTTCAAGTCGGAATTCTCTCTCAGTGGAAGGATATCGTATCTTTATGTTCACATTGATTGAAAGCTGCGTTAGTTAACTATTTGACAAAGAAGTGAGTCATGCACAATGGGACGCAGACAGGAAAGTGGGGCTGAGACCACAACCTGATCAGCTACAATTTTAGAGCCTGGTGGAGAAGGCTCAAAGTATCTAATGACCCATTCCTGCTCCTTAGTCCCATCTTCCTGTGTTTCATTCAGCCCCTCAAACCTACTAGACAGGAGCAGTTGGAGGCTACTTACTCCTATAACCTGTTGCACAGAAACACAGGAGACCATTCATCCCCTCAGTACTGCCCCACACGGTTTGAAGTGAATTGGGAAATGCAATTGGAAAAACCAGGCTGGGTACGAAAGAGGCCCCTCATCTCTCTTCACAGAGCTTCCCCTCTCTGCAACTTGTGCTTCATTTGCTGGTCATGTTGTACACCCAGATTCGGTGTGAATACAGCCCCCATATCTCACTCAGGGATGGCTCACTAAATCCTCTGGTCTCCCTGTCTGCAACATTCAATAAGAGAACATTCATGAAAATGACACCCACTAACTTTCCAATAACAGAATGTGAGAACATCAGAAACAGGGGCATGTTGTTCACCCCCCCAAGCCTGCCTTGCCCTTCTTTAAGATCATGACCGATCTGCTCTTCGTCTCAAATCCTCTTTCATATCCAATTCTTCATAGCCCTCAACTCTCTGACAGGTCAATTTCCATCTACCTCCTCTTCAAATACGTTCAGTCATTTCGCTCCCCTAACACTCTTGAGAAGAGAAATCTTGACTTTCAATACCACCTGTTTGAAGAACACACTTGCTGCTCCTATATCATGGCTTATTGATGTGAACAAAAGAGGTTGAGACAAGGGTTCAGGTAAAAATGACTGGCCCCGATATCAAGGCAGTGGTTAACTTCTGTTGACATAAAGGACCTCAACAAAACTGGACTTCATGGGAATCAGAGTAACCTCTCCAATGTTTGGAGTCAAACATGGCACAAAGGAAGATGGTCATCATCTCAGTCCTGGGTTACCTCTGTGGGAGAACCTCAGGGTAGCTTCCTCTTTACAAACATCTTCAGCTGCTTCATAAATGTCTCCCCGCCCCCACCCTCCACACCATAAATCAGAAGTGGGGATGGTCGCTGAAGATTCCACAATGTTCAAAACATTTTGTCCCCCGTTAGCTCGTGAACTGGTCTTTGTCCATGTGTAGCAGGATCCAGACTCCATTGAGCCTTGTGCTGTTAAAGTGTCCATAACACTCATGTAACAGCACTGGCTGGTACTGCACATTGCCACAGTAAAATAAGAGTTCATTCAGCACTTCGCGCTGGATTCACAGGAATATGAGGAAGCCATTCAGCCCATTGACACTATTGGAGAAGAACAGGGACAGCCCATTCAGTGCCTCCAGCCTATTATTCAGGAAGCGAAGGAATCTAGTGTGATGGGCCACACCAAACGCCACTCAAAAATATTTGAAGGCTGTAGCGTAGATTCTAATGTTTTCGTATTTTAAAGGAAATGTAAAGCGTCTGTTCCAGATGCAGTGTGACTGGTCAAACTACTCGGTGTGAAGAAAAACACTATCTACTTAAACACGAAAGAGAAAATGAAAACAAAGAAAGAGGAATTTAGAATAACGCAGTTCTATTGGACAAGTTAACAGAATAATAGATCTAGGAACTATTACTAATGAACTGTTCCTATATAGGGAAATCTCATAAACACAGCCCTTGGCAAAAAGAAATATTCAGACTCAGATTGTCACAAACATTTCTCCAATCCAGGAATTAAAAACAGCATCAAGAGAAAATTCAGAGAGAGTTGCAACCAGGAAACATTCACTGAAGCTTCCAACTCTGTGGAGACCCCAATAGTTTCTGATGTCACTGAGAAACCAAAACCCAGAGATCCTAATCTGTGAGAGCTGGCCACACCTATTCAGGCTGCATTTAAATAAACACAAGGCCTCGCTCGCTGTTACTCAAGTGGTCTTAACTAGCCAGCTTGGTAACAATCGTTCAATCTCTCTTAAAATATTCCAGGGCAAAATAACCTCTTAAAGCTGCAGCATTGTCACACTAGTCAGTACAATTAGCTGTCAAACAGGAACCAGGGTTAACCAGTCAGGTCCTTGGCCCTGTCCAATCAGACGAGGTTGAAGCCAATCACTCCCTTGAGTCACTTACACAGGAATAGCAGGAGGCTCTTCCCACCTCAATGCACTTACACGGGGGCAGAATGAGGTAAATTTTGCTGATTATTGATGAATGTCTTATGCCCAAAATATCGATTCTCCTGGTCCTCGGATGCTGCCTGACCCGCTGTGCTTTTCTAGCAATTGATGCTCTAATCTGATCTCGAGCATCAGCAGTCTTACGTGTCTCCTGATTGATGCTCTAACATGATGAACAAGTGGGGCAGAGGCTGCACAAACAGACTGCTCCACGTTGTTCCTCCTGGCTCCGTTGTTTATGATACACATGTGGGACTTTAACGTGGTTTTCTAGTGGTGAGCAGGGAAGCCATATGTCTTGTGTGAAGTCTCAAGAAGGCATCTTCCATCTCCAAGAAGACAGCCTGGTGTTCTCTATGTAGGGCGGAAGCTGGTGGGAATGCCTACCTGCTTCAGACGCAAGGTATTGTGGCTGCTGTTGGGGATTGTGAGCAACCTGACGTTCAGTACAGGGTTCACTAGCCGACTGCACAATAACGTGGGGCGAGTTAATGTAGGCATATAAACTATTAGGATAGTCACGTTAGACTGATGAATGGACTCTCTAAGTTCAAATAATGCTGGTCTTGTTCATGTTGATCTTGTCTACTGCATGTCCTGTTCAGTGTATCCTGTATGTCTTACTCTGTCCAAGTCTATTTCCACCCTATGATCTGTCTGGCCATGCTTTCTATGATCTGTCTCCACTGCTCATAAACAAAGTGTTTCCCTGTACTGAGATACACGTGGCAATCAATAAAACCAATCAATCCTGGGTAAAGTATAGAATTTCTCTCCCTGTCAATGTCTCTTTTGGAAATAAGTGATCGCTGCCACTCCACGTGTTTCGGCATCACCATTTCTTCGTCTCACATCTCTACACATTAAACACTCAACTTATACACTCTATTCTCATGTTACCATCACCAGTGTCTGTGGTAAGGAGATCATTCCTTACAAAGGAGATCAAATCTGTAGAGAGTGCCCCTAATGCTCTCTCAGCAAAGCTCTACAACAGCAGGAAGATGGCTTTACTTATGTACTTGAATCATCTTACAATGAAGAACAGCATACCATTGACTGCACCCATTACTTACACAGGGTTTGATTCGGAGCAGTCAGCATAGACTTGTGAGTGGGAGATCATGCTTCCCAAATTTCTTAGAGTCCTTTGATGAAGTTACCAGGACGTTTGATGAGGGCAGAGTGACAGACGTAGTCTATGGATTTCAGTAAGGCCTTTGATAAGGTTCCACACTGCAGACTGCTCAGGAAGGTTACATCTCGAAGAATGCGGGGGGAGCTGGCCAACTGGATACACAGTTGGCTTGATGGTAGGAAGCACAGGGTTGAGTGGAAGGATGTTTGTCAGACTGGAGGCTGGGTCCATTGCTATCTGTTATCTATGATTTGGTTGAGAATGTACAAGGTATGATTAGTAAGTTTGCAGATGACACTAAAGTAATTGGGAGCATGATCAGTGAGGAAGTTTATCAGAAATTGCAGCAGGACCTTAATCAGGTGGGAGATGGGCCGAGAAATGGCAAATGGAATTTAATATAGAAGCATGAGGTCATGCATTTTCGAAACTCAAATCAAGGTAGGAGTTTCCTGGTGAATGGGAGGGTCTTAAGGGGTGCAGTGGGCAGAGGGACCTTAATGTTCAGGTGCACAGTTCTCTGAGAGTGGAGTCACTGGAAGACCGGGAAGTGAAGAAGGCTTTTGGCACATTGGCCTTCATCAGGCAGGATGTTGAGTATAGAAGTTGGGAATTTATGTTGCAGTTACACAGGACTTTGCTAAGGCCGCACTTGGAGTATTGTGTTCCGTTTTGTCACCTTGTCATTGGGAGGATGTTATTAAATTAGAAAGAGTGCAGAAGAAATTTGCAAAGACGTGGCCAGGACTCAATGGTCTGAGTTATAGGGAGAGGTTGGACAAGCTAGGACCTTTTCTTTAGCGTGTCAGAGACTGAGGGAGTCCTTATAGAGCTGTATAAAATCACGAGGGGTATGGATAGGGTTAATGGTTTCAGTTTTTTTTCCAAGGTGTAGAGAATGAGTATTTGAGGGTTAAGGTTAAAGGGGAAGGAATAAAAGGGAATCTGAGGGGCCACTTCTTTACACAGAGGATGATACGTGGATGAGTTGCCAGCAGATATGGTTGAGGGGGGTACATTAACAACATTTCAAAAACATTTGGATAAATATGTGGATAGGAAAGGACTGGAAGCATATGACCCAACTGCAGGGAAATGGGGTAAGCGGGGATGGACATTTACAAGGTGGACTCGAACCCCTCTGTTAATTAAACCCAAACACCCAGAAAAGCTCGCCTCACCTTGTAATCTGTAAAAATATGAGCGACAGAGATCTCCTACATTCCACTATTTAAACAAAAATTATCAAGTTAGATTCTTAACTTAAATAGTGGACACTAAACAACAACTATTCACAAATACAAGCCCCTCTTTTCTTAGCTACTTACTATCTGACTCCAACTCTGTAAAAATATGCTGTTCCAACAAACCACATATGAAACATTAAAATCTCAAGACCATACAGTCTCTATCTTCCCCGCTGTGTTCACTCTTTCAGCTGCTGATCTCCCTGGGTCATTTTTTTTAATTGCAAGTAGGTTTACATGAACATATGTCTTTGATAGAGAGTGTTTGGTATGGCCAGTTAGAACTCCTGCTCGACAGCTGTTGGTTGGCAGTGGCTCTCCCTCTATTTTCAAAATGCTGGGTTTATATATTCCCCATGATATAATAATTCTCATAATTTGATTGCTGTCCAGGTGTCCAAACAATAATATTCAAATTCTGTTGGTTTTGGTATCCTGAGCGTTAGTTAAACTCTTTGGTTGGATTTGAATGGCTGTCAAAACAGCAACCAAAACTCAGGTACCCATTTCTCAGCTAATGGTGACATGGGGAACAGTGGGACCTTTAGCTGGCATCTGTGGCTTTAATTTCTATTCAACAAAACCTGATGTGTCTTAAAGTGCCCATGCATGCTTTTGGCTTCATAACATCTTCTCACTTCAGAAAATAAAATGAACCAGAAGAATGAAAATATGGCATCATTCCTTTTTCTCTAATTCTTAATCCGAATTATTTGAAATACAAAATAATTAATCTCAGTTATATCATTCATAATAATTCTGCACACCAATACAACACTGGAATAAGTCAAATCTTATCTCCACTGCTTTCCTTTAAATCCGCGAAAACCCATCTGCTGTCACATTGTAGGAGCCACAGCATGTACATTTTGTGAGTTTAAAGTCGGTAAGGTAAGACTCCAATTAAATAGTCTCATATTCTGGTCTTTAAATATTCCAAAAAATGCGAGAGATTTGTCGTTGTCCACAACCATATCCGACAATTTGTTTGTCATATAAACATTAAAATATTGTCAGGCCAGTGTGAAACTTAATCATTCTTGTTCAATAATGGAGATTTTGTATTTTGTTTCTGGTAGATATTGAGTTTTTCAACAAGTAGCCAATTAGCCATTCAATTCCATCATCCTCTTTCTGTATCAATACATCTCTGACCCCTATATCCCGAGCATCAAACACAATTTTCAAAGGGTTTCAGAATATTTGGTGTCGCTAAAGCTGATGTGGTGATTAATACTGCGTTAAAATTCTCAAATGGCTCCTGGCATTTTTCTGTCCACCACAATTCTATGTTCTTCTTTAATAAATCCATCAGTGGTGCCAATACGCTGCTGACATTTGGAACAAACTTCCGATAGAATACACTCAGTTCCAAAAATCGAAGCACCTCTTTCTTCGAGGATGGTCGTGGAAATTCCTCAAAGCCCTTCGTCTTTGTGTTCCCTGGGGTCAACCTTCCATGTCCAATGTAATGTCCCAAGGACGTCACTTCTGCCTTCGTGAATTCTATTTTCTTCAAGTTTATTACCAAGTTTGCTTCTTGTAATCGTTCAACATGCTCTGCCAACTTTAACACGTGAGCTTTCAATCACTTGCTAAAGATCACTACATCATACAGATAAGCTGCACAATTTGTTCATCTGGCCACGACTCTGTTTCTGAGTCTTAAATGTGGCTGGTGCATTATTTATCCATATGAAATACTCGATAAAGTTTTTTGTCATCTCTGGTATATTTAGTAGATAGTTTAACTGACTCCACGTTTTTTAAAATTTGAAACGGGCCACTAAACCTGGATTTGAAGAGATTTCTTACCACTGGTGGCAATACTAATACGTCATCCGCACGGGAAATCTTCAAAATTTCAGAGTTTTTATCTGCCACCTGCTTCACTCTATGCTGTGCTCTTCAGATACTGTTTAGCAAACTCATCGACTCCATCTACTCTATCCTTTACCTCGTACACATAACCCGAGATTTCCGACTTCGGTTCTGTCAATTTATATGTAATTAATTTCAAAGGACCTCTCACTTCATGTACGGATATTATCGCAAAGGAAGTAAAGTGATAAATTTATTTGGTGCATCGCTAATGGCAAACAATTTAATAGGGCACCTTTATCCCAATCATTTGGCCAACCATGGCAGTACGCTGTTAATATGGTCTTCAGCGTCTGATGCTAACTTTCCAAGGCTCCCTGGGATTCAGGATGGGACGCCCTTGATTTGAAGTGCTATATGCCTAAGCTATCCATGACTTCCTTAAACAGATGAACGGTAAAATGAGACCCTTGGTCTGACTGAATCTCTCTGGGCAGTCCACAGTGAGTAAAGAAAGCTACCAACTCCTCCACCTCCCTTTTTGCCTTGATACTCCAATAATTGAATTGCCTCGGGAAATCTGGTAGACACACCCATTATGGTCAGCAAATATTGGTTTCGACTTTTACTTTAGAAAGGGGAGCTACACAATTAATCATAACCCTCGTGCAAGGTTCTTCGAATGCAGGAATTGGCAAGAAAGGTGCTGGTTTTATTACTGTCTGTTATTTACCCACCATTTGTTATGAACGTCATGTACAAGAAAAATTAACAGCGTCCTTGTGCATTCCAGGCCAGTGGAAATGTTTCTGTACCTTCGCCTGAGTCTTCTGTACACCCAAGTGACCGCCTGCAGTTAGTTTATGAGCTACCCGTAACACTGTACGTTACTGCTAAAACAATCAGGTGTACTTCGACCCATTTCCCTTCTGCAGTAACCTATCGGGTTCTCCATTTTAATTTTATGATTCTCTCTTTAAGTTAATAACGTTCAACAATATATTCTGATTCCTTCTCTGTGTGTGTGCATGTGTATGTGTGTGTGAATGTGTGTATATATCTGTTGTAAGTCCATTAGCTTTTCTGGACTAAACACCTCTGCCTGATCCTCTGCCTGTTCAGGTTTTTCCTGCAACGTTACATCAAACAGGGGGTCAGTTCACTGAGCATCAACCCATTTGTCTTTTTCGTTCGTTTTTCCTTCCTGCTGTAACTTATGACAGTGGCATCTTGTTACTACATAGTCTGGAAAAATCCCTGGGTAATTTTCTTTTAACTCACCAATTCGCTCGTCTTCCTGTGGCTTCTCCAACACAAGGGGTGCCTATCCCACCTCGCCTCCTGCTAAATCATTCCCAAGAACAAACTGTATTCCTGGAACTGACACTCTTTTACTCACTGTCACTGTTACTTCCCTAATCTTGATTTGGCATTCCATCCAGATGTTACACAACGGAATGCTTAATTTCTGTTCTCATTCCACAACTTAACACGGTCTTGATTAACATGCCAGAAAGAGTGAAAAAACTTTCATCTCTTACTATTAGAGGGTGAGAGAAAGTGAGGGCTGCAGATGCTGGAGATGAGAGTTGAAAAATGTGGGGCTGGAAAAGCACAGCACGTCGGCAGCATCCGAGGGGCAGGAGTGTTGACGTTTCAGGCATAAACGCTTCATCAGGAAAGTGGGAGGTAAGGGAGGGGGAAGGAGGTTGAAAAATAAATGGGAGGGTGGGGGTGGAGCTGGGTGGAAGGGAGCTTGGAAGGCAATAGGTAGATGCAGAGAGGGTGTGATGGTGATAGGTCGGACAGGAGAGTGATAGGACTCCTATCGGTGGTAGGACAGCTGGAACCCTCAAACCATATAGCATCAACATTGACTTCACCAAATTCCAAATCTCCCATCCACCAAACTCTCCCAGATCCAACCGTTCAACCTAGCACTGCCCTCTTGGACTGCCCTAACTAGCCATCTTCCTTTCCCCCTATCGACTCATTCTACCCTCTGACATATCACTATCACTCCCACCTATATCTTCTTATTGCCTTCCCCGTGACCCTCCCACCAGCCCAACTACTACCCTCATAGTTATCTTTGAGCCCCCTTGTCCCCCCACCATGTTCCTGACGATGGGTGTCTGCCTGACATTCGATTGTCCTGCTGTTTGGATGCTGCCTGATCTGTTGTGCTTTTCCGGCGCCTCACTTCTCAACTATTAGTGACTGAGCAGATCCCATATCTCACAAAATTATAACTTCTTGTCCTTCTCCCCCTGTTCTTTCTGAGTAACCTTTATCTACAGAGGTGAATTCTTTAGAGAGATCAGGCACTGCCTCCATACTCAGCCCTGGCCTAGGCTGTGCAATTTCCTGCAGCTCCTCGGCTCCACTTGGGGTCTCCTTTACCAGTTTCACTAATGCATTGGGCTTAGCCTCTTCTGCCACATCTTTCCCCAAAGTGTCTTCCTTTAACGCCCAGCACGGTGTGTCCTAGATTACTGCAGTGAAAACAACTTTTTCCCTGTGCCCTTCTGAAACCACCAGCACTGTAATTTTATGTGTTCCACTCCCTTATAGTGAGAGCACCTGAGGCCTTTCATCACCTTTCAACCCCCTTGCGCTTCTTTCTTCACCTGTAGTGAACTATTGTGAGCTACTGTTCGCTTTGTAATGTGTGATCGTCCCTTCTCCCAATTTCTATCCCTCACAGGATGAAAATCAGACCAGAAGCTAAATTTCATCACATGCCACAATGTATATTTACCTGCCCTTTCTGCCGCACTTCTCACTTCTTGAACTTTCTATTCATTCACATTAATTCTTACTATCTCTGGAAGTAAGTCTTTTAACTTCTCCAGCAGATTAATCTCCCTTCAAGCCTCACAGGTCTTATCCATTTTTAAGGCCAGCACCCACCAGTCAAAATGACTGTGGTTAATTCTTTCAAACTCAATATAAGACTGACCTGTTTCCATCTCTATTTTTCTGAACTTCTGTCTATATGTTTCTCGTAACAATTCATAACCAATCAAAAATAGCCAGTTTGACATCTTGATAATCTCTTGATCCCTCATCTGACAGCGCTGCACATACCTCACCAGCTGTGCCCACGAGCTTAATCTGAACGAGCATTACCCACAAGTTCACTGGACACGTAATCTGCCGAGCCATTTTTTCAAATGAAATAAAAAAGGTTTTGACATTTTTCTCACCGAAATATGGCAAGTTACTAATCTAATTCTATACATCCCTACGTTCTCCCTTCATCTCCATCCTGTTAATTTAACTTTCTTCTATAATTCCCAACTTCTGAATTTCAAATCCCCTCTCTCTTTCTTTTTCCTCTCTTTCTCTTTCATCTCTCTCTGTTTCCGTCCCTTTATTTATCTTCTCACTCCAGTTGCCACATTTGCAATTTAAGTTTTTATAATTCTACTGCAGTTGCCTATTTCTCTGATATATCAAAGTGCTTCACTAACTCCGTTACAATTTCAACTTCTCTTTTCCCCCGGTTAAACCCAATTCCAACATTTTTGCTAATTCTAAAAGATGTCCTCCTTCTGTCTTTCTAAACTTCCTTGGAAAATTTGGGAACCTCTTCAGTAATGTTAAAAAAACATTTCCCTCACTTTTCATTTAACTAACCACAAGTAACAAAATTAAACGAATTTTCCCACTGGTTTTATTTAAAGATCAAAGTCACTAATTGCAATGAGTTGGAATTTGCTGTGATCTGTTGTATCTCAAATCTGTTCAAGTCGGTCCAAGTGCCACACGGAAAGGCCCCAAACTGTTATGACATCAATGTTGAATCCCTCTGTTAATTAAAATCACACACCTAGAAAAGCTCACCTCACATCATAATCTGTCAAAACGTGAGCGACAGAGAACTCCGAAATTTCACTAATAAACAACAAATGACAATTTATATGTGTGCAAGTTAGCTCACTGAGCTTGAAGGTATGTTTTCAGAAGTTTCGTCACCATGACTAGATGACATCATCAGTGAGAGTATCTGCTGAAGTGCTGGTGGTTTGTCCCGCCTCTCTATTTATAGGTCTTGGTTTCTTAAAGTGGGTGATGTCATTTCCGGTTATTTTCACAAGCGAATGTAGACAGGATCTAAATTCATGCGTTGACTGATGGACTTCTGGTTAGAATACCATTCCTCTAAGAAGGTCCTTGCGTGTCTTAGTATGTGTGTGTGCTTTGTCCCAGTCAAAGTGGTGCCCTTGTTTGTCTGTATGTATGGAACATAGTGATAGTGTGTCATGTCTTTTGGTGCCTAGTTGGTGTTCATGTATCCTCGTAACACAACAACAGGACAGTTTCAATGGTCGAAAAGTGATTTTATATACACTGTTTAATTAATGTGTGCGTGCAGATAAGTCATATTTTTCATTTGTGCACAACACATTGTAAATGAACAACAGAGACACAGTTAACAAAAAATGATGCATATGATGTATAAAATTGATAAAACATGAAAACATGATTTGATCCTCTCAACGTTCTCTCCTTTTCTGGGATTCCTAACTCTAATCTCTCATTCTTACCAGGATGTGTGCTCCAACGTCTTGATTCTGATGTCCCAACTTATTTTAGTTAATCCCCTTTCTATCGGGACTTCAATATGTTGGCCTGCTGGGTTCTTTCCAAAGCTAGTGTCTGTCATATTATTGGAGATAAATATTCTGGCATCAGACTCAGCATTTGAACATATTACTCAGTTGTACATGCACTGTTCAAAAGACCACAGCACACAGGCATTGCCAAAACATTGGGGGATGTTCATCTACTTCTTTGGATGATGTAGTTTTCTCATTTTCCACATCTCCATATCTATATCCTCTCTCTCGTTCTCCCTTTGTATCTAGTTAAGAAATCCACCAATTATTCTTCGTGTCCCATCTCCCAAAACTCCTTCTTTCAGGTTATATCTAATGCTCTCTTCAAGATGTAATGTGGTTCGAATTAAGCAATGTAACTGCAAAGACATGCGGGAGGAGCTGGCCAGAGTTAATTAGAAGGGGAGCTGAGCAGGAAAGACCACGGAATAGCAATGGGAGGAGGTTCTGGGGATAATTCGGAAGATAATACCAGAAATGCAATCCCAAGAACTTGAAACATACTCATGGGAGAACAAGGCAGCCATGAGTGATAAGGCATCAAACCAAAAGAGAAAATATACAATGTGGTGAAATGATTGGGAATCCAGAGAATTCATTGGCTCTGCAACTACATAACGCTGGCATCACTGACACTACAAAGCTCTTAATCATGGTCAGGGAAAGAAATAGAGGAAAAACATTCACTTTAAACACAGAAGATGGTATTTCTCAAGGAAAAAGTTTCAGGTGAATTAAACATTTGAATTAAGATCAGTTTGATGCTTTTGCGGAATGTATCAGATTGGAAGCAAGACCCGGGGAGACAGACCCTCAGCAGGATGAGAGTATGAAAATGGATGCATTTCCACATCAGAAACCAGTTTAGGTCACTGAGTGCTGGGCTGATGGGTGAATGGGTCTCAGTGAGAATTGGGGAACAGACAGCAGAATTGCATTGCAGATATTGCAGCTCGAAACTGCATATTCATGTAGTGCTGTAGACCACAGCAGCAGGAGAAGCAGATCTGCATTCAACCACAACCTGTAACATTCTGCCAGGGTAACACCTCAGTCTGTCATTGGCATCAACACCATCTATGGCTCAATGACGAGGGTGGGTGAACATGTCAGAGTCAGAATCACATGAACCAGAATCACCTGATGCGAACTCATTAAAGCTACCAGACTTGACCAACAGATCTGATCGAAGCACTGCAGTCCTGGAACGTTCAGTTATAAAATGGTGATGGACGATTAAACAAATGACTGGAGGAGAGGGCTCCACAAACATTCCCATCCTAAATAATGGAACAGACGTGCACATCAGTGTAACAGAGAAGGATGTTTTATCTGCACCATCTTCTGCCAGAAGTGTTGAGTCGATGATACACCTCACCCTCATCATGATGCCCACAGAATCACAGATGCCAGTCTTCAACCAATTTGATTCGCTGTACGTGACATGGAGAAACAGTTGAACAGAGTAGATACGACACAGACAATGGGTCCTGACCCCATTCCTGCAATAGACTGAAGACTTGTGCTGCACAACAAGCCATGTCCCTGGGGAAGCTTTTTCATTCCAGCTCCACCTCTGACATCTCCCTGGCAATGTGGAAAATTACTCAGCTAAGTCCCGTCCCCTATGACGGGAATAATTACAATCTGACCAATTACCACCTCCTCAGTCCCATCATTACAGTCAAATTGGTCGGAGTTCTTTTTGACAGAGCTGTCAAGCAGCACAGAAATAACCTGCTCAGTGTGGTTTTTCACAGGTCCCCATGTGAAGATGGTGCTCTTGTGAAAATGTTACTGGATTACTAATCCAGACCAGGCTAATGATTTGGCAGCGGATGGAAGTTAAAGACAATTAATAAAATATCGAGATCTAAAATCTGGGGTCAGTAACAGTGACCTTGAAGCCAATATGGATTGTGAACAGAATTTCCTTTTAGGAAGTGAATCTCCCATGAATTCCTGGGCTGGGCTAAAAGTGACTCCAAATACCCTGATATGTGATAAACATTTCGATGATCTCTGAAACGGCCAATCAAGGGCAGTCATTTGTATCTAACTCCTCCGAGATCTGAAAGGATGAAACCGGACAGAACACCCGACCTCAGCATCAATGTTGGAAAAAGGAATGGGAACACAAGCCTATCGACCCTGCAGAAGCCTCCTTCCTAACATCTGAGAGCTTGTGACAACATTTTGTTTAGATTACTTACAGTGTGGAAACAGGCCCTTTGGCCCAACAAGTCCACACCGACCAGCAAACCACTCATACCCCTACATGCACCCCTTTTTAACCTAACACCACGGGCAATTTAGCATGGTCAATTCACCTGACCTGCTCATCTTTGGACTGCGGGAGGAAACTGGAGCACCCGGAGGAAACCCACGCGGACACAGGGAGAATGTGCAAACTCCACACAGTCAGTCGCCTGAGTCGGGAATTGAACCCGGGTCTCTGGCGCTGTGAGGCAGCAGTGCTAACCACTGTGCCACCGTGTCGCCCAAAGTGCCGCCCACTGTGCCACAGAGCTGTCCCAGAGACTGCACAGAAACATCGGGAATAGAAAACACATTGAGCCTCCCCATTCTAGTTCATGGAAAAACTCTCCTCAATGCACTTACCCCACACCATACGCATATCCGTTAATGTGAGTAACCTTGGGAAGCTATAAAATAGGCGGTGCAGTAGTACATTTGGTCCATCGAGTTTGCTAACCAATTCAATATAATGTTGTTTGGCCCTTCATTTCCATGCCGTATTCCTGCTCTCCCACCATCCCTTTGCTGTCTCTAAATCCTTATTTATAATCAGTATTTCAGTATCCAGGTGCGAGCGAATGCCCCAGGTTCCCCTGTCAGTGAGAACAGACATTTATTCTCATCTCAATGCAGAGTGACTGCCTGTATGAATAATGTGGCCCCTTGTTTTAGAAGTCCCAGCCAGGGGAATTATCATCCCTGCTTCCAATCTGTCTCACCCTGTCAGAGTTTTGTATATTTCACTGAGATCGCCACTCATTTTCCTAAACCCCATGGAATACTGGCCCAGTCACCCAAAACTCTGCTCCCGTAACAAGCCTGTCATCCCAGAGATCAGTCTGGTTTTCCTTCGCTGTTCACCATCAATGTCAGGTTTGTCCTTTATTAGGTAAAGAGACCAAAACTGCACACAATCCTGCACAATGTTCAAGATGATATCTCACCAAGGCCCTGTACAGCTGCAGTAAGACACCTTTTCTCCTGGACTCACATCCCCTTGAAATGAATGTCAACACACCATTTATCTTGAACACACCATTCTGACTCTGACATGTTCACCCACACTCGTCACTGAGCCATTTCTCTTCCTCACTGCTTTCTGTGTCTGCAATATTACTTTGTGTTGCAGCTCCCCACTTGGTGGGTCTGTGTACACTGGTCAGCGTGCCAATACCATGCCCAGTATTGACATCTGGTTACAGAACTCACTGCGCTGCATGGGCCTCAGAGGGTTATGCAGAAGGAAACAACAAAAAGGAGCGTACGTCCCTTTGTAGATCAACATGCTTCAACCAATCCCTTTCAAAAGGTAGGCTGCCAATTTATCATTTCCACCAAAGGGCACACCGTCACCTCTATCCACATTGTTCTCCATCTGTCACGTAGTTACCCATTCACTCCACTTGTCTTCGTCTTCTCGGTGCTTTTTTATAACCTCCTCACCCACTCACAATCCCACATCCGTTAGTGCTGTCAGCAGGCTGGGATATATTGTATCTGATTCCAGCAACCAAATGTTCAAAGGACATTGTGAACAGCTGGGCCCCAAGCACTGATCCCTGCGACACCTCAGCAACCGTCCTCTGTTAATTTATATTTATTTATTTCGTGAATCTCGGAGTCACTGGCTGGGCCAGCATTTATTGCTTGCCCTTAGTTGCCCTTGAGTAGCTGGTGGTGAGCTGCCTTGTTGAACGCTGCAGTCCACCTGCTGTGATTGACCTCCAATGCCATTAGGGAGGGAATCCCAGGATTCTGACCCAGCGACTGTGAAGGAGCGGTGATATATTTCCAAGTAAGGATGGTGAATGGCTTGGAGGGAACCTGAAGATAATGGTATTCCCATACATCTGTAGCCCTTGTCCTTCTAGATCGACGTAGTCGTGAGTTGGGAAGTTGGTCTCTGAGGATCTTTGGTGAATCATTTCATTGCAGAATGTAGATAGTAAAACACTGCTGCTGCTGCTGAGAGTTGATGGTGGAGCATTGTGGATGAAGGGACAGTCAGACTGGCTGCTTTGTCCTGGATGGTGTAAAGCTTCTTGAGTGTTGTTGGGGCTGTTTTCAACCAGGCAAGTTGGCAGTCTCCTATTACACTTCTAACTTATGCATTGTAGATGATGAACAGACATTTGGAAGTCAGGATGTGAGTTACTCGCTGCAGTATTCCTAGCTTCTGACCTCCTCTTGTAGTTACTGTGTTTTTGTGGCGAGACCAGTGAGTTTCTGAGCAATGATTACCAACCAGGAATTTGATAATGGGGGATTCAGTGATAGTAACACCATTGAATGCCAAGGGGCAGGTTAGATTGTATTTTATTGGTGATGGTCATGTTCTGGTATTCGTGTGGGCTGAATATTACTTGCCACTTGCCAGCCTGGATACTGTCCAGATCTTGTCGCGTTTGAACATGACCTGCTTCAGTATCTGAGGAGCCACAAATGTTGCAGAACATTGTCCAATCATTGGCGAACACTCCCACTGCTGACCTTAAAATGGAGGGAAGGTCATTGATGAAACAGCCCTGAAGAAGTTTTCGGCCACTGTTTGAGGGACTCCGACAGACTTGGAGCTGAGTTGACTGACCTTCATCAACCATGACCATCTTCTTACGTGTCAGGTATGATCCTAACCAGCAGGGAGTTTGCCTCTGATACCCATTGATTTCAGTGTTTCTGAGGCCCCATGATACCACACTTGGTCGAATGCAGCCTTGACTTAAAGGGCTGTCACTCTCACCCCACCTCTGGAATTCAGCTCTTTTGTCCATGTTTGAACCATGGTAATGAGGTCAGGAGCTGAGTGGCCCTGGTGGACCACAAAACTTGGCGTCATTGACCAGCGTATTGCTGAGCAGGTGCTGCTTAAAAACACTGAGACCTTCCACCACTTTACTGATGATCGAGAGTAGACTGATGGGGTGGTAATTTGCCGGATTGGATTTGTTCTGCTTTTTTATATACAGGAGATACTTGGGGTAATTTTCCACATAATCAGGAAAAGCCATTGCTGTAATTGCATTGAAACAGTTTGGCTAGGGGAGCGGCAAGTTAAGGAGCACAAGTTTTCAGTACTATTATGACTATAGACCCTATGGACTATCCAGTGTCTCCAAATGTTTCTGTATATCACGTGGACTGAATCGAATTGACTGATGACTGGTAACTGAATTGCTGGAGGAGGCTGAAATGAATTATCCACTCAGCATTTCTGACTGAAGTTTGTTGCGAATGCATCAGCCTTATCTTATACACTGAAGTGCTGGGCTCTTCCATCAGGGAGGAAGGGGTCATTTGTGGAATCTCTTCCTCCAGTGAATTGTTTATTTGTCCCCAACGTTTCTCGACTAGATGTGGAAGGACTGCAGAGCTTAGATCTGAACCGTTGCTTGTGGGATCACTTAGCTCTGTCTATCACTTACTGCTTATGCTGTTTGGCGCTTCAAGTAGTCCTGATTGGTGGCTTCACCCGGCTGACACCTCATTGTCAGGTATGCCTGGTGCTACTCCTGCCATCCTGCACATTCCATTGAACCAATGTTGATCCTCTGGATTGATGGCAATAGTTGCGAGGGGGATATGCCATGCCATGAGGTTATGCGGTAGTACAATTCTGCTGCTATTGATGACCCACGACAGCTTATGAACATCCAGATTTGAGCTGCTAGATCTGTTCGAGGTCTGGCCTACTGAGCACCATGATAATCCCACCCAAAATGGTGGAGGTTATTCTCATCGTGCAGGTGTGACTTTGTCTCCACTCTTACCGATACTGTCATTGACAGATACTTCTGTAACTGGCAGGTTAGTAAGGCGGTGGTCAAGTATGCATTTTCCTCTTGTTGGTTCCTTCACCACCTGCCGCAGAACCAGTCTAGCAGTTATATCCTTTCGGGCCCGGCCAGCTCGATCAGTAATGCTATAGCTGACATACTGTTGGTGGTGAACATTGAAATCCCCCACCCAGAGTACATCTTGCACCCGTGCTACCCTCAGAGATTCCTCGAAGAGTTGGTCAGCATGGAGGAGTACTGATTCATCAGTTGAGAGAGGTTGGTACGTGGTAAACAGCAGGAGGTTTCCTTTCCCATGTGCAAACTAATGCCATGAGACTTCATGGGATACGGAGTCACTGTTGAGGACTCCAAGAGCAATTCCCTTTCAACTGTATCCCACTGTACCGCCACTTCTGCTGTGTCCGTCCTGCTGATGAGACAGGAGATATCTGGGGAAGGTAATGGGGAGTCTGGGACACAGTCATACTCACAAAATCATACCTTTCAGAAAATGTCAGGCTGTTACTTGACGAGTCCGTTTATTTCTATTCATTGTTTCCTGCCAGCTGTCCCATTCTAGAAACATGTCCATATATTAACCCCAATCCATTCAGATTTGATTTTGCAAATTGGGCTTGGAGCTTTACCAACATTTTTCGAAAAATCAAAATGTTTTACATCCATTGCTTCTCTTTCATTTTTTTCCCAGTTTGTTTCTCAAACATAATTCCCATTTCATAAATCTATGTTAGTGTTGTCTATGACCATTACTTTCAGCCACAATAATTTCTGCTAAACCATTTACTTACTATGTTCTATGTTCCATGTACTATTTCGTTTTCCACGTCAGACTTGGTTTTCCTTGTATTGTTAGAAAGTCTTGTGAAGACAGAACGTAAGTAGAGGCTTCATAGTGCTGCCATTTCCCTATTCTCCATTATCCATTCTCTGGTTTCAAACTGTAAGGAAACTGCACTTGTTTTTTTTTCATATTTCTCACATTGACATAATTTAACAAGCTAATGCAATTCACTGTTATGACCCTTATGAATATAACTCTTCAGAAATCCATCAATTCCTGCCTTAAACTGCTTAATAATTGACCTTCCAGACTATACACTCGCAGGGGCATAGACTCTGTGCCGACAGAAATACACCACGATCTATACCAGTCCCGCTTTCCTACTCCAGGCCCATAGCCTGAATTGTTATGACACTTCGAATTGCTCGTCCAAGTACTTATTAAAGATTGTGAGGTGATCATTCCCCTCTCAGGAAGTAATTCCATAACCCCACACCTCGAGGTGAAAAAATGTTTAAATCCTCTCTGAACCTCAAAATCTTCACTTTAAAAGTGTGCTACTTTGTTCTTGACCCTCTGACTAAAAGGAATAGCTGCTGTCTATCCACCCTGCCCGTGTCGCTTATATTCATATCCTTCTGAATCACTGACTCCTTAGCTTTCCCTGCTCCAAAGTAAACAACCAGAACTTATCCAGCCTCTCTCCATAGCTGATACGCACCATCCCAGGGAACATCCTGGTGAATCTCCTCTGCACCCTCTCCAGTACAATCACATCCTTCCTGGATTGTGGCTCCCAGAGCTACATACAGTACTCCATTTTGGCCTAACCAAAGCTCTGTATTGCTCTTATAATCGACACTCTGATTAGGAAACACAACACCCAAGGTCCAATTCTTAACTAGTCCATTAACCTGTCCAGGAGAAAGTGAGGACTGCAGATGCTGGAGATCAGAGCTTAAAAAATGTGTTGCTGGAAAAGCGCAGCAGGTCAGGCAGCATCAAAGGAGCAGCAGAATCAACGTTTCAGGCATAAGCCCTTCTTCAGGAATCTGCCCGGAACGTCGATTCTCCTGCTCCTTTGATGCTGCCTGACCTGCTGCGCTTTTCCAGCAATACATTTTTAAGCATGACCTGTCCAGTCACATTCAGGGATGTGTGGGGAAGCACAATCTGACCTTCCTAGTGTGCTGCTATTCATTGAGTCCTCCCCTGCCTGGTTCCTTCTCCCAAAGTGCATCACCTCATATTTATCAGGGTTACATTCCATCTGCCATTGATCTGCTCATCTGACCATTCCATCTGTATCTTCCTGTAACTTAAGGCCTTCCTCCTCACTGCCAACCACCCAGCCAATCTTTATGTCAAACATACACTTACTTATCACACCTTCCCCACTCTCCTCCTAGACCCCTCCACATTCACATCTATATTTTGTTATGAATAACACAAACAATAAGGGACACAACACTGATCTCTGTGGTACACCAGGGGACACTGGTCTCCAGTCACACAAACAGCCTTCTCCCACCACCCTCTGCCTCCTGCCACTAAGACAATTTTCGTTGTAACTTGTCAAGTTATTCATCATAATGTGGGATTTTACTTTATTTTTTCAGTTTCCCAGGTGGAAATTTGTCAAAGGCTTTCCTACAAAACTAAATAATCGACCTCCTCAAACTGATTCAATCAAACCCATTGGATGTGACTTCCTCCTGATAAAGTCATGATGATTATCCCTGATCAAACTTGCGACTCTGATTGGAGTTCGATTTTCTCCTTCCCTATTTTCTCCAGTAGTTTCCTTAACAGTGATCTAATACTCGCTCGTCTATATTTCCCTGGTCTATCTCTCCCACATTACTGTGAAGTGGAATTTTATTAACAGTTCTCCAGTTCTCTGACACCTCTGCTATGGTCAGATTTTAATTAAAATATTCAGTCAGTGTCTTTCCTCCTTTGACCCCAACAGCCGCCTGTGATACAACTCATTCAGACATGGAGATTGGTCCAAAATTATACAGAACAAAACCTCAAATCCCTGCTCGTATTTTACATCAGTCTGTTCTAGAGCTTCCTAGTCCATTTTCTTGAATTCTGTACCTGCATCCTCCTTCTCCCAAGTAAAATAGTAGTGAACGTCTCATGTAACAATCCATCAATGTTCTCCAGTTTGACATCCTTTGGTTTCTAATGGACACTAACTGTTTGCTGATTCTTCTGTTCTACTTGTCCTTGTGGAATATCGTAGGATTCTCACAGATCTCGCCTACTTGTACTTCCTCATGTCCCTCTGTTATTCTATCCTTTCGATATTTCTAAGATTCACTACAATCAACTCTCATGTTTTGAAACTCGAGATTACAGGCTGAGGTTCCCCATCAGACAATGTTGCCATTTTACGGATTAATCTGGATAATACCTTTTAATGTTCCTCTATAGTCAATATATTCTTTCTTAGATTGGGACTCCAAACGATACACAATATTCTAATTTGAGTCTCACCAACACTCGATGCAACTGATGCACGACGTCCTCTATCTTCCAATTACATTCACATGAACGCAAACCTAATTTTTACTTTCCCATTTGCATATGTTCTTCCCAATACCTCTCGCTTTATTTTTTCTTATGAACTTGCTGTGTGAGTTCTTTTAAAAAAGCTCATGAATATCCAACTATACGTTCTCCAATGGTTCATCATTGCCTATGTCCAGAAGAATCATCTTCAAACCATTCCAAAAAAATGTTTGCCACTTCTGGTTTTCCTTTCATCAGTACATTCTCACACTCCCCAGTTATATTATTACCTTCTAAATATTTCATTTATCTCTCAGCCCCCTTGGCCCATAAGCTCCATTCCTGATGAAGGGCTTATGCCCGAAACATCGATTTATCTGCTCTTAGTATGCTGCCTGTCTGTGCTTTTCCAGCACCACACTCTTCGACTCTGATCTCCAGCATCTGTAGTCCCCACCTTCTCCTCACATCTTCATGGCTTGCATGACTCAAATTTATAATGGTCACTGCAAATAAAACAAAAATTGTCTTGTTCTCAAACAGCATAAAATAAAACCAAAACATTTTGGTCACTGTTCCCAAAAGGTCCTTTAGAGCAAAAGTTTCAATTAACTCTTCTGATTACTCAACACCAATTCCTAAATAACCTGATCTCGAGCTCAGTGCTCAACATAATGTTCATGTAAACCATCTCACACGTGGTCATGAAATCCATTTTTCCCAGCATTAGCATTCAATTGGGTGAACACAGTTTAGATATAATTTAAACACAAATGTGTATATCTCATTTCCTGTTTTATAACATGTCCAGCATCTATATTGCAGCTTTCACTTTGATATATAACTCCCATCAATGTTTGCTCCTCCTTGCTGTTTTTGCGCTCCACCTTACAAGATTCTGTGGAATCTGAGCGACGTGGGCTCTGGGGATGTTAATGGTAGAGATCATATTGCCCCATCATTTATGATCTTCTCAAACTTTAATTTCTCCAGATCTCCCGTTATGCTGATGGAGTAGAGAAGGACAATGATCTTCCAACAATGCTCTGTATTCTCCCAGAGAGCTGAGACAGCTCTAACCTGGGTGGAAACTTTACAGCAGGCTGGTGAAGTGTTGCTGCTGCTGTACAGGGAGATCACATCTGGAGTAATGTGTACAGATTTAGCCTCTTCAATGAAGAAAGGATGTTGTTATATTGGAAGCAGCTCAGAGATGGTCCCCTCAACTGATTCCTTATAACGAAAGCATATAACGAAAACTTATAAGGAAAGGATGACCAGGTTGAACCAGTAGCCATTGGAGTTTACAAAAATTAAAGATGTTCTTATTTGAACATAGCTGACAGAAGGCGTTAGCAAGTGAAGTGAATTACACAGATAATGGAGGAATCCATTCTGTTCTCCAGCCTGTTACACAGGAACAACAGGAGGATATTCAGGCCTTCGAACCTGTTACACCAAAACAGAACGAGGCAATTCAACCCCTATACATTTACAGAAAGAGGCCAATCAGCCACTCGAGCCTTTCACAGTAGGCCATGCTGCACCAGTATCCTGTTAAACAGCAACAGGATCAGTCCATTCAGCCTTCTCAAGTCTGTAACATAGGAAATGGAAGAGGTCACACAGTGACTGGAGATTGTTATACTGGGACAACAGGAGGCCATTCAGACCCACCGAGCCTATTGCAAGGGAATTGGATACGGATAAAAACTATCTGAGACTTCTTTCATGAGAAAGGAAGAAGTAATTTAGACACGGGTCTGTTGTATGGGACCAAGAGAAGACCAATCAATCCCTCGGTCCCATGTCCTGGATACATGAGGAGACCGTTCAGTAATTCCATCTGTTATGGAGAAATATAAGAAGATCCATCAGCCCCTCAAAATGTTACACAGCAACAGGAAGATTCTATAATCTCCCAGTCCTCTAAAGCATCAACAGGAGGAGGTCATTCTGGCTTTGGAGATGGCAACATGGGAACACCAGAAAGACGTCAGCCCATCGATATTGTACACCAGCAGCATGATGAGTCCATTCAGCCACATGTGGCTCTTACTCAGCAATTGGAGCAGATATCTTAAAGCCTTGTGCCCAGTAAACAGGAATTCAAAGAAAACGTAAAGGTTTTCAAAAGAGAAGAGCTTGTAATAATGGTATACATTAGGGAGTAAATTGTAACAATAAACTATTGTAATTTAAGGCGAATTTTTAGAGTCCATTCTTCAGGACATTTGCAAAGTCAAAACCACAATTTGTCAGAGTCAACATGGTTTTACGAAGGCTAAATCATGTTTGAATTGTTTGCTTGAGTTATTTGAAGTTGTCACAAACAAGATGGATAGTGGGAATCCTGGAGATGGAACATATCTGGTCTTCCTGAAGGCATTGGATATGTCACTTCTCCAAAGAGTATATGGTACGATCAGCCAACATGGGTTTAGGAGTAATTTATTAGCTTGGATGGAGGATTGGTTAACCAATAAACTGTAGTCAGATGGAATAAATGTGTCATTTTCTTTTGGCAAATGCAGTTTGTGCCATTGATTTCAGTACTCATGCCTCAAGCATTTGTTATCGATGATAGTACTGTACTCGATTGACGGGAGACAAAATATAATGCCACATTTTCAGATGACACGAACATCGGTGGGAAATTACTTCGGAATGATGATGCAAGAGATTTTAAAACATATGGATAGGTTGGGTGAATGGGCCAACATTTAGCAAGGAAAATTAAAGTGAATAAATAGGGAGCTATTCAAGTTGGCCAGTATAATAGAAAGAGAAATTATTATCTAAATGGAGAGAAAGATCAAAGTGCTTAGGTGCAGAGGGTTCTGGGTGTCTGCTTGCATATTACAGAACACCTGCCCGTGGGTACTGCAAGTAATGAGAAATGCAAGCATAGTTTCAGTGTTTATTTGTAAAAGGATAGAGTAGAAAGGTAGGGAGTGTTGGTGTAGCTATGCAAGGCATTTGTGAGGCTGTAACTGGAGTACAGCTTGTGTGTCCTTCAGAATGAGGTATTTCCGTTGGAGGCAATTCAGAAGAGCTTCATTCGATTGATTCCATATTTGAAGTGTTTGTCTTATGAAGAGTAATTGAGCAGTTTAGGCCTATACTCTCGACTTTATAAGAATGAAAGGAGATCTCATTGAGGTCTGTAAAATGCTAAAAGTAATTGAAAGCGTCGATGTGGAGTGGATTTTTTCATGTGGCGCAATCTACAACAAGAGACAAGAGTTTTAGGATGGAGAGATGGCAGGGAAGTGGAACAGAGGCCGTGTTGACATCTGCCTCATTGAGGGGTTGGATTCCTCACAGATGCTCCTTGTTCTTATTCAACTCTTCTGCTGTGAAGCCCAGGAATGGGGTAGGATTGGGTATCATACAGGAAGCAGGCACTCAGGATAAATCAGTTCGAGAGAACATAACCAGTAGGGTCACAAAGTGACTAGTGCTGGGTTCTCAACTATTTACAATCTATGTTAATGGTCAGGAGGATGGAAGAGATATACAGATGCTGAGTTTGGTGATGCCCATAAGACCATGAGACCATACGTCATAGGAGTGGAAGTAAGGCCATTCGGCCCATCGAGACCACTCCGCCATTTAATCATAGCTGGTGGGCATTTCAACTCCACTTACCCGCATTCTCCCCATAGCCCTTAATTCCTTGTGACATCAAGAATTTGTCAATCTCTGCCTTGAAGACATTTAGCGTCCTGGCCTCCACTGCACTGCGTGGCAATGAATTCCACAGGCCCACCACTCTCTGGCTGAAGAAATGTCTCCACATTTTTGTTCTGAATTGACCCCCTCTAATTCTGAGGCTGTGCCCATGGGTCCCAGTCTCCTCGCCTAACAGAAACAATTTCCTAGCGTCCATCCTTTCCAAGCCATGTATTATCTTGTAAGTTTCGATTAGATCTCCCCTTAAACTTCTAAACTCCAATGAATACAATCCCAGAATCCTCAGCCGTTCCTCATATGTTAGACCTACCATTCCAGGGCTCATCCGTCTGAATCTCCGCTGGACACGCTCCAGTGCCAGTCTGTCCTTCCTGAGGTGTTCTGCCCAAAACTGGACACAGTACTCCAAATGGGGCCTTACCAGAGCTTTATAAAGTCTCAGTAGCACATCGCTGCTTTTAAATTCCAACCCTTTTGAGATAAATGACAACATTGCATTCGCTTTCTTAATCACGGACTCAACCTGCATGGTTACCTTTAGAGAATCCTCAACTAGCACTCCCAGATTCCTTTGTATTTTGGCATAATGAATTTTCTCACAATTTTGAAAGTAGTCCATGCTTGTATTCTTTTTTCCAAAGTGCAAGACCTGGCATTGAATTCCATCAGCCATTTCCTGGACCACTATCCCAAACTGTCTAGATCCTTCTGCAGCCTCCCCACTTCCTCAGTACTACCTGCCTATCCACCTAACTTCGCATCATCGGAAAACTTCGTTAGAATGCCCCCAGACCCTTATCCAGATCATTAATATATCATGTGAACAGCTGCGGCCCCAACACTGAACCCTGCGGGACACCGCTTGTCACCTTATACCAATCCGAAAAAGAATATTTTATCCCAACTCTCTGCCTTCTGTCAGACAGCCAATCCTCAATCCATGCCAGGAGCTCACCTCGAACACCATGGGCCCTCACCTTGCTCAGCAGCCTCCCGTGTGGCACCTTATCAAAGGCCTTTTGGAAGTCTAGATAGACCACATCCACTGGGTTTCCCTGGTCTAACCTGTTGTCACATCTTCAAATAATTGCTATGTCGCTGTGATAAACAAGAGATTAAATTATCAAGAGAGGGTGGAGAGTCTGCAAATAGATTCAGAGAGGTAAAGACAATAGATAATAATTTGGCACGTGGAACTTAACATGATATAACATGTCATTCCATTTACAGGAATAATGGAAGGCAGTATGTTACTGAAATGGAGAGGGATTACAGGACCGAATGATACTGTGTACTGGGGGGTCACTCAGATCCGTTCAGACATGGAAGGTTTTGTTCCATTCCTGATCGTCAGCTCCCAGACACGCCAAGTGACCTCACTGCTCTCCGTTCACATGGAATACTTTGATGTGGTTGATTGGTGTTGGGGATGGTGTTTTGAAACGTGGATCAAGGGGACGGCCTTTATCAAAGATATATTCATTTCTTTCCACGTGGAGACCCAATAACGATGGGAATGGCTGACTGCTTCTGAATGAAGAGGCCGTGACTGCTTCCAGGACAGTGGGTGTTTACCAACATGATGTACTGTGCATGTGTACACAGTAACATGAATAGAGAGCTTCTACAGTTCCTCTACCTCTCCCCATTGACATGAGTACTCTGCAGATGCCATGTACACCATCGGTAATCCCACTATACTAGATACACCCGGCAGTTCCCTGCTGAGGGAGAAACAATCTATTTACCTCATCCACCAAATATATCCTCCATCACCGAATGGTGACATGGATGGCAACATACTGGGGGATGATGGATATGTCACCCAGTCCTGTTTGAAAAGTTCCAGAACATAGAAGCTGAATGAAACTGTGACCCTAACAGCCCCTGGCAGCACCATCCTCCCCCTGGTGTGAAGCTGCAGGACGTGTTCAAGAAGGTGACACCGCTCTGTGACCAGCTCCTTGTTCAGTCAGGATCCCCTCACACTCTGATCCTGGGTTAAGTGCAGCTTGGGAAGCTGTTCCTGGAAAACCCAATGTGGATACGGCAGTTCCTTTCCCCACACACACACACTCTGTCGTTTCAGAACTTCCCCTCTCTGCAACCTCTGCTCCATTTGTTGTTAATGATACAGACCCAGATGCTCTTACTACAGTCCCCATGCTCCATACAGAGTTGGGTCACCATATCCTCAGGTCTCCCTGAATGTCTGCGGCAGCTCACAGCACAACCTCCAGCAAACCATCCCCAGCCCCTCAACTAAATTTTCAATTACAGGAGTCAGTCAGAAACCCCTCGGTACAAGTGTTGTGGACCAGACCAGATCCCCCAGAATGTTTTAAGAAGGCTGATTAGACCCAAACCTTTCCTTATTTTGAATATAGATGTAAAGTGCTTGTTCCAGATATGTTGTGACTGGTCAAACCACTCAACATTAAGCAAAATAAAATCTATGAAAATGCTTTAGTTAATATACAATCAAAGAAAAGTACATTTTGGGATAACTTTTATGTTGGAGCACTTACACAAACATTAGATACCGTACCTTCTTGGTATAGACCGCTTGGCACAAAGATATATTCAAATACAGATCCTTACAGCAGTTTTCCAATCCAGGGGGAAACAACATCAACAGAGATATCAGAGAGAAAAGTAGCTGGGGATCACGTATTAAAACTTCCAACCCTTCTGGGATCCCCAGCAGCTTCTGATTGCTGCAGCTAAAAACAAAACGAGGAAACCTGGTCTGGAAGAGCTGGCCACTGCGCTTCCATTGTTATCACCGTTTTAATGAAACCCCAAGACTTTCTCAGTTATTTACTTGGAGTGTTTTCAGACAGTAGTTCTGCACCTCTGCCTTTAAAACCTCTCTTTAAAAAAACCAAGAGAAAATACAGTGGTAATATTCTCACAACTCCATCTTTAATAAAATAATCCATCAATATACAAAGGTGGACTCATTTTAGACCTCCTAATCTTCCTCTATTAGTAGACTGAAATGCATATACTTTACATTGACTGTGAGCATACAAATGTTTACAACTAGTTTCGATTTCAGTCATTTTACTCCTGCCACAAAATGCCTTTGTCTTTCTTCATCCAAATCTCCAGAACGTATCAAAATTTAAGTTTTCATCGCTCTATCAACTGTATAATTTCAAACTGAATGGCAGCAATAATAGGCTCAATCGAAACAGACTGGTATTTTTCTCCTTAAACTTCTCCAAAAACTTGAAGAGGTCACGATCAGTGATAAAGATTTGTCTCATGTATGTTATTCGCAATGTAAATGCTGAAATGTTGTAACGCCAACACCAAGCTCAAAGCCTCCTTTCCCGTTGTGGATAAATCTGTTGATGTTTCCACTGGACACTCCAATCACACGTTACATAATGGAGCACTTCTCATCTCTCCAATAGTCCTTCTGAATGGCATAGCTCCTCATGTCTCAGCATAAAAGAGTTACGCACTTCTGTACATCTTAATGCTGTAACCCCTTTATCTGCCACCCCTGGCCTCTGCCAATAAACCTTACTCTCACAGGTATATGTTTTAAGAAGATCTCGCACATTCTTCTCCATCTCTCACAGAAACCAAACTTTGATTTCTGAACCCAACCATCATCATCAGGCATTTCAGCTTCTAATCTTGCCGTTTTAACTCTCTGCTCTTCCACACGAGTTCTCACGACTCCAGGAAATGAATTATTGAACATCTCCGAAATAAGAATCTCTCTAACAGTGTCATAGGTTTGCTCTGTTTTTAATACCCTTCCCCACTTTTCAAAATTACTTTGTTTGATACTTTCAAACTCAATGTGCGTTTAACCAGGGACCCTTTTTTAGATTCCTGAAACTCTGTCTGTCGGCTTCTGCCACACGCTCATATACACTTCAGATGGCTTTCTTCACATCCTCATACTCCCCAGATACCTCCTCCGATAAGGATGCAAATACCCACCAGCTTCGTTTGGATCAGGTAACTTCACATGGTCACTGAGCACTACATTTGTTTAGCCACTTTCTCAAATGAAATTCCAAAGGCTTCTCCATCCTTATCATCAAATTTCGATAATGCCTGGATGCATTTAAACAGAACCCCATTAGACCATTGGTTACAATAGGGTTGCTCATTCTCACTAGCCTCTTCATCCCGCCGACCGTCTACATTGATCTCCGCCCTCTATGTCAACATTCATCTCTAACTGTTAACTTTTTAAGTTGAAACTCTCTGCTCTTCTTCTGTCCTTTTCTCTCCTTCTTCTTCATTTTTTTCATTTTCTTTTACTTCTGCTATTCATCATAATTCAAACTGTTTCAATTCCTTCTCATGTTCAAAGTGCCTCATTTGAAATTTAATTCTAGCCATTTCCTGAGAGTCTAATTGCGGTTCCACCAAATGTAATTGCCGAGCTATAGCTGTAACTATCTCTCATTTTCTCACAGACAAATGCAACCCCAACTCCAGCTTGTCTGCTAATTCGTACAGCTTTGCTTTCATTACCTTTTGTAAAACCCCTAACTTCACTTCTTCCATGCCCAGAAATCTCTTAATGACTGAAAGAATCTTTATACAGAAAACACTGTTTAAACCAACCGAATTCAACATCTGGAACAAAAGACACTAACAACTACCATACGTGACCTTTGAACGCAATAGTCTCCCGGTGCATAATCTCCAGTGTCTGCATGAGCTTATTCTGGATTCTCTGGTTTCCTCCCACAACCCAAAGATGTGCATGTCAGGTAAATTGGCCATGCTAAACTGTTCATAGTTTTCAGCGATGTGTGGGTTGGCTGCCTTAGTCGGGGTAAATGTGTAATAATAGGGTAAAGGAATGGGTCTGGGTAGGTTACTCCTCGGAGGGTTGGTGTGGACTTGTTGGGTCAAATGGCCTGTTCGCACACTGTAGGGATTGTAATTCTAAACCCAATTTGATATTATCGATTTAGAACCCGACAAGAGTCCCTAATTTGTTATAGACCAATCAGACTGCCTCAAACTAGTTTAAGATGGAAGCTTGGATGCCAACCTTTTCTTACTTTAAAGGTAGATGTGAATTGGGTGTTCCTGATGTGATGCTACTATTCAAACCACTCACCATTAAGTAAAACACAATGTATTTGAACACTCTAATGAAAATCCATTCAAAATGACGAAGAATTTAGAATAATTTAACTATTGGAAACCTTAACCGAATAATGGATACAGTACCTTCTACAGATGAACTGTTCCAATATACTAACATGCCATAAACACACCCCTTGGCAAAAAGGAACATTCAGACATACATTCTTGCATACAGTTCTCCAATCCAGGAGGAATCAGCATCAAGTCAGGTTTCAGAGAGAGTAGCAGCTGGAGATAAGATACTAGGCCGTTGTTACTACTATTTATTAAAAAACCTAAAAGGATCGTAAGTTATTTACTTGAGCCGTTTTCAGCAGGCAGTTGGGCCTTTAGGATCTATTATTTAAAGAAAGGAGAAAATAACTTTTTTTTTAAAGTGACAGCATTGTCACACAATTTAGATGCCTGGTCCTTTGCTCTCGGGGCTTCCTCGTGCTACTGATAGCAAGGTCACCTGAGAGGGACAAATTCAGCTACAGACCAAGTTACAAGGTTGTGTCTCATAACTTCTGAAACACCCCTACGCATGGACCATCACGTGGGACATATCAGGAAGTGAACAGCCTGACACACACCATTTCACTGTTTCTCAGCTTCACAATGATTGTACTCGATACAATAGGGATCCAAAAGCAAAGGCCAGGGAAAGATACAGAGGGACAGAAAGATTCACTTTAAAGACAGAAAGAGACAGTTAATTAACTGAAAAGATGTTATGGAAATATGGGGAAAAAGACAGGGCAGTGGTACTAACTGGAGAAGTGAGATCTTCGAGAGTAAAATGACAAGAATGAGAACATTGAATAAAGGCATCGTTAAGTCAGCTGGCATGGTTTGTTGCATCAAATTCTGAATCAGCTTGACAGAACACCACAAACAACATAAACTTGCATAAGATGACAGCCCAGCATGGAGAGCTGTGCAGACCATGCTAGTGTGTTGCTCAGTAAACTGCACTATCTGCCCAGCATAGAGAGTATTGCAAACTTTACTATCATATGCAAACTATATTCGCATCAGATTTCTGCCGACAATGGGAAGATTTGCTGTGTGTGTGTGTGTTCATCAGAAACTGAGGGACAGTGCGTGTGTGCACGCGCGATAGGCGTATCGGCGTAGTTGAATGCGAAACTCATTGTTTGAGAATGAACGCACATGGAGGAAATTATTTTAAATAAGAACAACTAACAGGCTTTTTGTTAATCAACAGAGAGAGAACGAGAGAAGTTTCATGGAGAGATGAGATAAAGTGTTTGAGAATGTCAAAATAAAGGCATTGCCAGACACAACAGCAATATACATCTGCGTGCACATGAATGACAGATGGATGGGAGTTTGGTGTGAGTTCGAATCAGATTTGCTTCGGCAGGTTTGAAGCCGAAATGTTAGCAGCACATTATTGGCTTCATTAAGACTGTACTTCATAGCTCAAGGTTCAAACTGCAGATGGAATAAACCAGTGAGATATATTCTGGAGTGGTGAGTATTTCAAGTTAGAAATGGTCAGGGCATGGTGTCAGGAATCAGCTCATGGTCAAAGGGATCTCCCACAGTTGTGACGTGTCTGCTTCAGCCGCAGATATTGGCCAGGGATGAGAGGGAAACAGTGGAAGGAAGTGGAATTTGTAACCAGAACAGGAGGCAGTGACCTCCATGCTGTTAGTATTTAAATAGCAAAGATAATGATACAATAAATTGTAGTTCTCCGCTGAAACTGAGTAGGCCAACATAGAGACCCATGAGTAACAATACCAGAGCAGAGAGAGAGACAGTAATTGAACACCTTCATTTATGTCGTTCGTAGTGGTCTGTAGAATGAACATCTGGATTGAGAGTTTCAACAGTAAAAGAATAGTGACAAGAAGTGTAGACTATATGAAAGAACAGTAATACAGTCATAACCGGTTTATAGAAAAACAAATCTGGACAGTGACACTTACCAGGAACACCAACGATAGCCAAGAAAGGATAATAAATATATTGAATAATGCGAAAAGCGAAAAGGCTCTGCAATGATAATGACAACCAATAAAATGCAGGAAGATACCAAACATAATAGGATAACCTCCTGTCTATTGTTGGAACATGCCGGTCTAATGTTCCCAGATTCTGATATATTTTTGGAACATGCCAGTCGAATGTTCTCAGATTCTGATCTCTCCTCCCCCTTTCTCCAAATCTGCTGATCCCTGTCAGTGCTGTCGGTGATGTTCTCGCTCATGTTATGGAATAACACATTGAACGGCGCCCATTTATCATTTAAAGATGGAAATCCTCCACTGGAATAATTAGGATCCATGGAGATTGGCATTGAACAGTCACTGAACAAACACTGGGTAACTGAGCAAAGGCTACGACAACAGATGAATGGGCACCGCACTACAATCAACAGACAGGAGTGTTCCCTATCAGTTGGGGAACACTTCAGTGGTCCAGGATCTTCAACCTCGTACTTTCTGGTGACCATCCTCCAAGGCGGAATTCAGGACAGGCAGCAGCGAAAAGTGGCCGAGCAGAGGCTGATAGCGAATTTCGATACACATTGGGAGGGCCTCAACCGGGACCTTGGGTTCATGTCACGTTACAGGTGATCACCATTGCACTATACACACACACACACACACACACACAGACAATCCTATACACACACATACATACGGCCACACATGTACACAGACACGTACACAGACACTCACCCATACCCTTACAGACACACACACTCCCACACTCACACGGCACTCTCTCAGAGACTTAGACCACTCTACACTCATGCACAGACATATGCACTGTCTCTAACTGATACTCAAAACCCCCCACCCCAGACACGCACACACACTTCCACAGTCACACATGCACCCCCTCACAGACTTAAGACACTCTAAATCACTACACACACATATACATTCTCTCTCACACTCACAACCTCCCAACCCAGACAGACACATACACACATATACAAATCGACAGAGACCCACATGCACACATATATTTTGTGGGATGAATTTGCACTTGCAGAGTTACATTGTATTTTGCTCAAAAACTGCATGAATTCATGTAAAACTGTTATCTCACTTTTCAGATTAGAATCAATCTACACATCATGGCATAGACAGAGAACACAGGGGGATAACACCTTCAATATATTGTCTAGCTAACACTCACTGTTACAGCTAACCTGAGAATACAACGTTTTTTTTAATAGGTTTTGTGATTTACACATGAAAGTAGTGAAACTGTCATGGTATTCGAACAGATGAAAGACTCAACAGACAATCAAGGCATTTTTCAATGTATAATTTCAGTTACGTCACAATGTAAATTTTTGCTATAAATTCTGTGCCTTCGAAGTGTGTCCTGCACTATCACCTGATGAAGGGGCGGTGCTCCGAAAGCTAGTGTGATTCCAATTAAACTTGTTGGACTATAACCTGGTGTTGGGTGATTTTGAACTTTCTACATCCCCGTCCAACACTGGCATCTCCAAATCACGACTGAGCAAACAGGCTCAATTAACCAGTTCCACACATCACTTTTCATATAACTGCAAAGAAAAACATTTACTGGGTTTGGATGGAATGGATGAGGGTTGCTGAGGATTGGACCAGAAATCTTTAAATCTTTTTTTAAACTTGGATATGAGAGTATTAACAGAACACTGCAGGGGTCTATATATGTTCCACTCTGTTTATGAAAGAGACAGTTATAAAATAACAGATCGGTTGCATAAAGAATACACGGATGCGCAAGTTTCTAGATTCCTTATTGACCAGGGTGAGGCTCCTCCTGGTTTTAAGTGCCCTGCAACCAAATCCTTTCATAACCTTGAGACAGAGCATTGAGACCGCTGGTCAGCAACAGGCCGAAGCAATTCTGTCCCTATGGACCTCTTACAGAGGGGTAAGAGAAGGCCATTCAGCCCATAGTAGCCTGTTGCAACTTGAAAAGGTGGAAATCTAGAACATTGGCACATTTTGCCAACAAGGAGAAAGTGAGGACTGCAGATGCTGGAGATCAGAGCTGAAAAATGTGTTGCTGGAAAAGCACAGCAGATTAGGCAGCATCCATGGAGCAGGAGAATCGCCGTTTTGTGCTTTTCCAGCAATACATTTTTCAGCACATTTTGCCAACAGAATCATTCAAAACAAAGAGATGTGTCGCTGCAGCTGTATGAGGTGTTACTGAGTACATTGTGTTGTTTGTGTTACCGTAACTCAGAAGAGATGGACCTCCATCAGATACAGTTTAACGGCTGCTCGTAATGCATGGGTTGCTGTGTCATTTAATGTCTCGGGTCTGTTACACAGGACAGGAGTAGGCCATTCAGCCTTTCCACTCTATTACAGAGGGTCACGAGGAGCCCATTGAGCCTCTTATGCCTGTTACAGAAGGGCAGGAAGTGTTTGTTTAACTTTCAAGTTTGTTACGCATAAATATTAGTTTTAAATTAGTTGTGAAATAGGAAAGACCTGATGTAAACATTAAAGTTCTAACTTTGAGCAAGGCCAATTTTGAAAGTGCTAGCCGAGCCCTGTGAAAGGTTGATTGGAATACCCTATTCACAGTGAAGGGATGGTTGGAAAATGCTAGGCCATCAAAACTTGGTTTCAGAGAGTCCAGAGCCAACGTGTTCCCATTAGTGAGAGGGGCAAGGCTGGTGGGTGCAGGGAGTGCTGGATGGCTTAGATATATTGATGCTCTGGTCAAGGTAAGGAAGGAGGCATATGTCAGGTAAACAGAGCTGATATCAAGTAAATCCCGAGAGGTGTGTAAGGGCAGCAAGTGTATAGTCAATGCGGAAATCGGGCCTGAAAAATGTGGACATGAGATGGCTTTAGAAATAGGGTTAACGAGGCATTCAAGAAATTCTACAAATCCTTTAATGGCAAAAGATTAACTTGGGAGAGAACAGGGCCCCTTAAAGATCAGTAAGACTACCTATGTGTGGAACCACCCGAGATTGGAGGGATACGAAACAAAAAATTCTCCTCAGTATTTAACGTAGAGGAGGTTACAAGAGCGAGAGAATGAATAAATATATAGTGATACATTGAAAAGTGTCTATATTACAAGGAGGTCTTTGACATTTTAAAACACATAAAGGTGAACAAATCCCTGGGACCTGATCAGTTGTAACCCAAATGTTTGTGGGAAGGCAGGAAGGAGATTGGTCAGCATTTTGATGATGTATTTGTATCATTGATTTCCACAGGTGAGGTGTCAAAAGACTGGAGGGCAGCTAACATAGTGTCATTATTTAAGAAAGTAAGGAAAAAAAAAACACTTAACTATCGATCGGTGAGCCTGACGTCAATGGTGACTAAATTGTTGGAGGGGACTTTGTGGGAAATGATGTGTGTGCATTTGAAAAGACGAAGACTGAAGAGGGCTTTGTACATTGGAGATCACGTCTCACTGACTTGGTGTAATCTTTTGACGAAGTGATGAAGATGATTGATGAAGGCAGGAGAGTGGATGTTGTCTTTATGAAATTCAGTAAGAAAACTGAAATGTTCTACATGGTAGACTGGTTAACAAGGTTAGACTGCGTGGGATCCAGGGAAAGCTTGCCATTTAGCTGCAAAATGTTCTTGAATATTGGAGACAGGCCGTGACAGTGACATTTGTTCATTAATCTTGGAGACCTGTGACCAGTGGCATGCTGCAAAGATAAATAGTGGGTCCACTGCCTTTTGTCACTGATGCAAATCATTTACATTTGAGTATATGATCTTATGGTCATTAAGGTTGTAGATAATACCAAATTTCGCCGACCATGAAGAATAATCTCTCATTCTATAATGGGACCTTGTTTAGGTGAGCCGAGGAGTGGCAGATAGAGTATATTTTAGTTTCATGTGAGGTGTTGCATTTTGGCAAGACAAATCAAGGCAAGACATGATAGAACTCCATAGATAGTATTGAATCCCTACAGTTAGGAAACAGGCCTTTCGGCCCATGGAAGCTACACCGACCCTCTAAAAAATATCCCACTGGACAAACCCCGACCCCATCCCTCTGAGCCTGCATTTCCCATGGCGAATCCATTTCCCCTACACATCCCTGGGTACAGTGCGCAATTTAGCATGGCCAATCTACCCTTACCTGTAAATCCTTATACTGTCGGAGTAAATCATAGCAGCCACAGGAAACTCACGCAGAACGGGGAGAATGTACAAACTCCACACAGCGAGTCATTAAAGGATGGAATTAAACCCAGGTCGCTGCCCTTTGAGGCAGCAAAGCTAGCCTAGTGGTACAGGTTCTCCGTTCCTTGAAAGTGCTGTCACATTTAGATAGCGCAGTGATGAAGGCATTTGGTGATCTTCCCTTTATTGGTGCGTGCTTTGAGTCGAAGCATTTGCATGACATGTTAAATCTGTCCAGGACATTGGTTTGGCCACTTTTGTAATATTGCCTTTAATTCTGGTCTCCCTGCTGTCGGAAAGGCATTACCAAACTTGAAAGGATGCAGAAGATATTTAAAAGAATGTTGCAGGTGTTGGAGGGTTAGAGTTACAGGGAGAGTTTGAATAGGCTGGGAGTATTTTCAAGTGTTGAGGCTGAGTGCGGACCTTAAAGGGGTTAATAAAATCACGAGGGGCAGAAATAAGATAAACAGTCAATGTCTTTTCCCAGGATAGACGAGTCCAAAATTAGAAGACAAAGGTTTAAGGTGAGAGGAGAAAAATTTAAAAAGCGACATGAGGGACAACATTTTCACACAGAGACCGCTGTGTGTATGGATTGAACAGACAAAAGAGGTGGTGGAGGCAGGTACAGTTACACCATTTAAAAGGCATTTGGATGGATACATGCATGGGAAGGGTTTAGAGGGAGATGGGCCACCTGCTGGCAAGGGGGACAAGATTACTTTCGGATATTTGGCGGTATGGATGACCAGACAGAACGATCTTTTTCCATGCTGTACATCTCTGAGAGTCTATTGACTCTTCAGTGTATAACACGGGAACAGGAGGAGGCTATTCAGCATCTGAATTCTGCCAGTCCGCTTGTTTGCTCAATTACTGAGAGTCAAATACAAAAATACATCATTCAGATTTTGATGGTGTTTTACAGAAACGGGGGAAAGGCCTTTAGTCAAGAAAAGCTGTAAAGAATGTGAAGAGGCCATTCAGTCCCTCACCTCCATTCCACAGGAGCAGCAGGTGAGCACAGAGCTACTGGAACCTGTGACTCAGGAGCAGGAAAAGGACATGTATTTTCACAAACTTGGGATCAGGAGGGAATCATCCAACTGCTTGAAACTGGGACACAGGAACAGGAGACTCAACTGTTCGAGACTGGGACATAGGAACAGGAGGCAGTCACTCAACTGCTTAAAACTGGGACACGGAGAAATCTGGAGGCTAGTGAGGCCAGAGGGTCCTGTTACGCAGGAACAGAAGGAGGGGACTCAGTCTCCACCAGTATAGGTCACTGGGTGAGAAGGGGAGTTTGCTTGGAACAAACAGAAATATATGAATAAGTTGCATCAGTGGTCCACACAATCCTGCCCCAACATTCACTAAGACCACGGCTGATCTGATGGTGATTCCCTTATTCCATTTTATGGAGACTGTCCTCTCTGCAGCCTCTGCTCCATTTGTTGGTCATGTTGCCGACACAGATACTGTAACAACAGTTACCATCACTCATCCAGAGGGATAGGTCAAAGTGGATGAGTCAGGATTTGAAAAGTCCAATCACAAGAATGAAAACACAGTATAAAGGCATTGCCAGATGTTTAGTTCTCTCGCATTCGCAATCCAACTCACCTAACCAGCCCATCCATTACATATTCAGGATGGAGCACTGTGTCGATCCGGCTAGTGTCTGCTGAATGCAACCCAGCTATGAGCAGAGTGAAACTACATGCAGCCCAATGCTGGATCTATAATCCTGGGCTAAATGTCCAGCATAGGGAGCTGTGCAGTCCACACTTGTTCATTCATGTTTAAACCCAGGCTGTTGCATTTTTCGGTAACATGTGTTAAATCGCAGCTCAGTGTGGGGAAACTTGCAGCCAATTTTGGAACTGACAGGATGTGCAGCTCCCATCCATTTACAGCTCCATATCTCCACTGTGCCTTGACAAGGGATGCTGCGAATGTGAAAGTCACTGCGAGGAAGAGATGTAAATGGAAACAATTTAAATAGCAATAGTTCTGATTAAGGCGCGTATCACTCTAGTATTTAAAGATGAAATAACTGAGACAATATCCAATGAGATTTTGGAAATGATGCAAACAAGTAAGAGGGGGATGGTGATGTTATAGTGGTTGTCCTCTATGCCTTCAAATAATCAATGGGAATTAGATGAACAAATATGCAGGGAGCTTGGTGAGACATGCAGGAGCAAAAGGGTTGTCATAATAGGTGATTTTAATTATCCTAACATAGATGGGGACTTCCAGAGGGTTAAGAACTTAGATGGAAATAATTTGTTAAGTGTCTTCAGGAAAGTTTCCAAAAGCAATTTTTAGAGTATCCTACTCGGAAGGGACAAACTCGACCTACTGTTGGGAAATCGGGATGGATAGGTGACGGAGTTAAAGTGGGGGAGCATTTTGGGAAAAGTGACCAGAGCTGTATTAATGTTAAAATAGGTATGGTAGGGACAAAATTGGTCCACAGATTCAAGTTCTAAATTGGGGCAAGGCGAATTTTGTTGGAATTAGGCAGGGGATTGCAGGGCTTGATTGGAGTTGTTTTTCCAGGTAAAAGGATCCCGGGCAAGTGGGAGGGCTTCAAAAGTGAGATAGCTCGAGTTCAGGGTCGATATGTTCCTGTGAGTTTGAAGGGAAAGTGAGTCTGGAAGAGAGAACTCTGGATTATAAGAAATATTGAGGCTCTGACCAGAAAAAGAGGAGGCGTCACTCAGGTACAGGCAGCTGGTTCCAAGGGAATCTCTGGAGGTACACAGGGATTACAGGAGTTTACTGAAGAAGGAAATCAGCAGGGCTAAAGTGGGGTATGAGATCGCCTTGGCTGAGCAGATTAGGGTGAATCCAAATTCAGTCTAGTAAAGAAAAAGAAAAACTAGACAGAGAATACGAAGCCTTAAAATCCAAAATGGGCATGCATGTGTAAAACTTCAAGAGATGGGTGAGGTCCTCAATTTCCCCTCTGTGTTTATCATGAAGAAAAACATGAATACCTGTGACCTTTGGGAGTTTAGTTGCGATATCTTGGTACAGTCCATATCACAGTAGATGTGCTGTTGGACATATTAGAATGCACAAAGTCAGATAAATTTCTTGGTCCTGACCAGATATATCTAAGAGCACTGCACGAAGCGAGAGAATATCGTTCAGGGGCAAGGTCCCGGAAGACTGGGCAGTAGCAAATGTTGTGCCCGTATTCAGAAGTGCTGCAAAGAAAAATCTGGGAAATATAGACCAGTAAGCTTCACATCTGTTTCGGAAACCACGTGAGAAGGTTCGGAGATATAAGATATGCAGGCATTTAGAAAGACAGAGTTTGACTTGGAGCAGTTAGCATAGCTTTGTGCGTGGCCGATCATGCCTGACAAATTTTGATAGAGTTTTTGTGGAAGTGACCAAGAAGGTTGACGAAGGCAGGGAGGTGGACATAGTCTATATGGATTTCAGGAAAGCCTTTGATAAGGTTCCACATAGTAGGCCGCTCTTGAAGGCTAGATTACATGGACTCCAATGTAAACTGGCAAATTGGCGACACAGTTGGTTGACGTTATGAAACAAATGGCTATGGTGGAAGTATGCTTGTCGGACTGGAGGCCTGTGACTAGTGGAGTGCCTTAGTGATCTGTCCTGGGCCCATTGCTGTTTGTTATCTATATCAATGATTTGGACCAGAGTGCACAGCGCATCGTTAGTAAGTTTGCAGATGGCACTAAATTAGGAGACATCATTTACAGTGAGGAGCGTTATCAGAAATTGCAACAGTACCTTGATCAGCTGAGGAAGTGGGCTGAGAAATAGCAAATGTAGTTTAATACAGAAAAGGAAAATTTAGGAAAATCAAATCCAGGTAGGAGTTTAATGATGAATGAGAGGGCCTTAAGGCGTGTACTGCAGCAAAAGGACGTTGGAGATCAGGTGCACGGTTGTCTAAAATTTGAGTTACAGATACACAGGACAGTGAAGAAGGCTGTTGGCACTTTGGCCTTCATCAACACATTGAGTATAGAAGTTGGGACGTTATGTTGTAGTTGTACAGGATGTTGGGAAGGCTGTATTGGAGTATTGTATTCATTTTTGTTCACCTTGCTCCAGAAAGGATATTATTGAACAAGAGAGTACGGAAAACAAATTTCCAAAGATGTTCCCTGGGCGAAAGGCTCTAAGTTATAGGCAGTGGTTGGACAGATTAGAGCTTATTTCTTTCCAGCGTAGGAAACTGAGAGGGTTCTTTTAGAAGTGTAGCTCTTATAAAATCGTGGGAGGCGTGCATGTGGTGAATACTTCAAAATTCCTTCCCAAGGTTGTGGAAACGACAACTAGAGGACATCCATTAATGTGTGGAAATGATAAAAAATATAAAAAGGAAACTGACGGGCAACTTTTTTTACATAGAGTTTGGTACGCCTATGGACTGAGCTGTCAGTGGAAGTGATTGAGGTGGGTACAATAACAACATTGAAAAGGCATTTGGACAATCCACAGATAGGAAAGGATTAGAGAGATACAGAACAAGGGCAGGGGAATGGGATGAGTCTGGTTGGATATTTTGGTTGCCATGGACCAGCTGGGCCAAATGGCTAGTCATACTGGCAGTCTCGTGCAATATGACTGTAAATAATTGTGTTATGGGGTGAAGACATGGTGGGGGGGGGGGGGGGGGTGGGGGACACTGAGATAAAATATAATGGAAGGATATGTTCACAGGTTTCAGAATGCTGAAATGAAGACATTACGATAGTATCATGCAACACGGGTCAGTATTTCGAAGAATTATGAGTGAAAGGGATATTGCTGTGAGTTCAGGTGATGGAGAGTTTTGGATGAGCATTTGTTCTTCGGCTTTGTCACTGGGAGTGAGGACAGCAGAGTCTTCGCCTCACTGGGCTGAACCTAACAAAAAACTGTCTCAGTGACATTTTCATTGAGTGTGACAGAGTGGTTGTCTGCACGAGGCCGAGCTAGTTTCATGGTGCTATCTTACCAAATTCATCTCATTAACTACACATCCTACTCCATAGTGTCCCTCTCATAGGATGCCAGCCCGATTCTCCCATCCATCATGACTGGATCTACTCACAGTCGCCTGGATGCTCCTGGATATTCCATAATCCTTGACACTGGTGCCATCTTTCAAAGATCAATGGGCACACGCTTTCTCAGTTTGGAGCTGCCCTGCACATTTTCCCCAAGCATGGCAATGAAGGGGAAATTACACTACGGTCTGTCAACAGCAGCACGGAGGTCCTGGTGGATGCGCTAGTACAAAAGGGGACCATTCTCTTCCCAGAGGGGACCACACTACCAGAAGCACCGAGCATGTGCTGAGCTCACCACCCAGCTCAGTGCAGTTTCTGGGGTCTGAAGAAATGTCCAGCAAAACAGGACAAGCATCAATAACCTTCCCCACTCTGTCTGGATAAGGGTCACCATATTCTCTCTGCTCCCTCACACTCACTGTACATCTGTTATAGCACCGACACCCGAACAAGGCTCATGCTCCACCACTCACACTACTGCATGCAGCACCTTCCCTCTCTTTCTCTCTTGCCTTTGTAATGCCACCCACATAGTTAGAGAATATTCTGCAGAATGTCAATTATGGAATGTTCCAGGTATTGTTCCAACGTATCCCCAGTTTCAGGAAAATGGCTCTGCCCCAGTGCATAACACGTAAGATGATGGAGGAGAGATGTACATTTTTCAAATCACACTGAATTAAAATCCATCATGAGGCCATTCAGTACTTCAAATATGCTCCAACGTTCAATTCGTTTGGGGGTGTTCTTATGGTTTTCTCAGCTCCATGTTACAGGAACTTCCAGTCATTCAACCCCCAGGTTCCTGTTAGCGAGCAGACGATTCTCAGACACTTCATACCCCGGGTTTCTTCTAGCATGTGTTCAGAAGGCATTTTAGATGGGGATGGACTCTCCTTACAATATATTTCATCTGATTTATAAATTCATGCAACAGTCAGCATGCTTTCCACAGACCAATCAAAAACATGCACTTAGTTTATGGTTATCGATATTTAGGGTACACGATTAGTCATTCTGTTTATTTCACTTGTCTCACCTTATTGTATTCAGCCAAAGACAGCTTCCAAACACTTGTCTCATTATAAAATATAATATCTAGCAGAGAACTTTTTTTTTTTATCCCGAATCCACTTTTTCCCTTGTCATTAAAATTTCTCTTGCCCTTTTTTGTGACTGATTCTGTGTGCAACATTACACAGTCTCCCACTCAGTTGGCTGGATGGTTGGTTTGTGATGCAGAGGGAGGACACCAGTGCAGGTTCAATTCCCCACACTGACAGAGGTTACCATGAAGGGAATGCTCTCTCAACCTCACCCCATCACCCGTGTGGTGACCTTCAACGTAAACCACCATGAGTGGTCTCTCTAATCAGTGTTACTTGGGACCCTAATCAATCAATGTTAGCATTTTAATTTTTTTGCAAAATTTTTTATTGAAAAAGATATATTTATTATTATATTAAACCAATAACAAAGCAACTCAAATAACTGAACAAAATTACACCTATGTGCATGTATATAAAAAATAAGTTAAAGTCTCTAAACGGACAGAAGAAAAACTAAAATAAACAATAAATAATAAATAAATAATACGGCTCAGCATAACAAAGTGATAGCATGAACTGATACAAATTCATACGTTCATAATTCTCAATATGTGATTCATTAGACAATATCGTCATGGCTATATAAAAGACCTTTTTCGAGTGGCAGATAAGCCTGTATCGTGGTAATCCAAAAAGGGTTGCCATATCTTATACAAATCTCTGCTCCTCGGTGCACCATACTGGTGAGAAAGTCCAAAGGGATATTCTCCATGACGAGCTTAAAACCACCCAACAGACCCGGAGAGTTTTCAGACATCCAACACAACAGAATAGTTTTCCTAGCACAGGAAGTCTGTGGCAGATACTAAAGGAGCATTGCGCATCAGTATTTACTGTGGAAAAGTATATGGAAGATTTAAAATGTAGGGAAATAGATCGTGACACCTTGCAAAATGTCTATATTACAGAGGAGGAAGTGCTGGATGACTTGAAACTGGTAAAGGTGGATAATACTCCAGGATCCGATCACGTGTACCCTAAAACTCTGTGGGAAGCTAGAGAAGTGATTGCTGGGTCTCTTGCTGAGATATTTGTAGTATGGATAGTCACAGGTGAGGTGCCAGAAGACTGGAGCTTGGCTAACGTCGTGCCATTTCATAAGAAGGGTGTTAAGGACAAGCCAGGGAACTATAGACCAGTGACCCTGACGTTGGTGGTGGGCAAGTTGTTGGAGGGAATCCTGAGGGATAGGATGTGCATGTATTTGGAAAGGCAAGGACTGATTAGTGATAGTCAACATGGCTTTGTGTGTGAAAAATCATGTCTCACAAACTTGATTGAGTTTTTTGAGAAAGTAACAAAGAGGATTGATGAGGGCAGAGGGGTAGATGTGATCTATACGGATTTCAGTCAGGGGGTTTTGATGAGGTTCCCAATTGGATACTGAATGGCATGGTTAGATCTCATGGAATAGAGGGAGAACTAGCCATAAGATACAGAACTGGCTCAAAGGTAGAAAGACAGAGGGTGGTGGTGGAGGGTTATTTTTCAGACTGGAGGCCTGTGACAAGTGCAACGCCACAACGATCGATGCTGGATTCACTACTTTTTGTCATTGACGTAAATGATTTGGATGTGAGCATAAGAGGTACAAGTAGTAAGTTTGCAGATGACTCCAAAATTGGAGGTGGAGTGGAGAGCGAAGAGGGTCACCTCAGATTGACCAAATGGCCAATGGGCTGAGAAGTGGCAGATGGAATTTAATTCAGATAAATGCGAGGTGCTGCATTTTGGGAAAGAAAATCTTGGCAGGACTTATGCACTTATTGGTAAGGTCGCAGGGAGTGTTGCTGAACAAAGAGAACTTGGAGTGCATATTCATAGCTCCATGAAAATGGAGTCACAGGTAGATAGGATAGTGAAGAAGGCGTTTCCTTTATTGGTCAGAGTATTGAGTACATGAGTTGTAAGATCCTGTTGCGGCTGTACAGGACACTGGTTAGGCCAGTGTTGAAATATTTCTTGCAATTCAGGTCTCCTTTCTATTGGAAAGATGTTGTGAAACTTGAAAGGGTTCAGAAAAGATTTACAAGGATGTTGCCAGGGTTAGAGGATTTGAGCTACAGGGAGAGGCTGAACAGACTGGAACTATTTTCCCTGGAGCATCGGAGGCTGAGGGGTGACCTTATTGAGGTTTACAAAATTATGAGGGGCATGGATAGGGTAAATAGGTAAAGTCTTTTCCCTGGGACCGGGGAACTAGAACGAGAGGGTATAGGTTTAGGGTGAGAGGGGAAAGATATGATAGAGAACTACGGGGCAACTATTTCACACAGAGAGTGGCACGTGTATGGAATGAACTGCCAGGTGAAGTCGGGGAGGCTGATGCAAGTGCAACATTTAAGAGGCATTTGGATGGGGAAATGATTAAGAAGGGTTTGGAGGGTCATGGGCCGGGTGCTGGCAGGTGGGACGAGATTGGTTTGGGACATGTGGTCACAATGGATGGGTTAGATCGAAGGGACTGTTTCCATGCTGTACGTCTCCATGACTCGCTGATTCTATGATTTAATTATCTCTGTTTTTGGTGCACCATGCTGGTGAGAAAGTCCAAAGGGATATTCTCCTTGATGAGCTTACAACGTCTCAACAGACCAGGAGAGTTTTCAGACATACAACACAACAGAATATTTTTCCTAGCACAGAAAGTAAGGATTTTTTTCCCATGTGCATCTGTGTAAGATACTCTGGGCAGGCCCAGGAAAAGAGAAACCAGGTCCATCTCCAAATCGGTCCCCAAGACCCACTCTACCACACCTAACACAGTGCTTCAATATATACGAAACCTCAGCAGGACCACATGCAATGAGTAAGAGTGTCTGTAGTCATTCTGCATTTAGGCCACGCTGAATATAATCCCACTTTGAATTTTGAGAGAAAATCTGGTGTCAGATAGACTCTATGAAGATTTTTCAACTGCATGGAATCGGTTCTATTACAGATCAAAATCCTTCGAGCATTTTCACAAATATCCTCCCATGTCTCCGAAAAGATCTAAACCCCAACTCTCTCGCACAGACGTCACGAAGCTGCACAGTCTTGTCTGCGGGGACACTCTCCAACAAATGGTAAAGGGTACTGACAGAGAGTGCATTCTTTACAATAATCACCTGCTTCTCTACATCGGATCTATAAGTGTCTTGTAAAATTGTATGTTTAATTAAACGTCTAATCTGGAAAAAACAGACGAAGTCTCTCCTAGGTAGTACATACTTGCGAGTTATTTGATCAAACGGTATCATTGTTTCTCCTTCAAGTAACACATGGTGGCTCGGTGGCTTGCACTGCTGACTCACCGCACCAGAGTCACAGGTTTGGTTCCAGCCTTGGGTGACTCGCTGTGTGGAGTTAGTATATTCTCAACTGTGACTGCGTAGGTTTCCTCCCATAGTCACAAACATGTGCATGTTAGATGACTTGGCCATTGCTCAATCGATCATTGTGTTCCAGGATCTGTAAGTTGGGGCATTAATCAGGGTAAATATAGAATGGTAGGGGAATGGGTGTGGAGGGTTACCCTTTAGAGGATCGAAGTGGACTTGCTGGGCCCAAGGACCTGCTTCCACACTGTCGGGATCCTACTAATTCTAAATCACCCAAACAAGGTATCCCCTTCGCTGCCCACAGTTTAATCCTGGAATCCATTATCCCCGGTATACCAATTATAAGGGTAAGAAACATGGTTTTGGCTGCATTGCCTCGATCTGACACATTGTCCTTCAAGTTTTAACAGTATTGATAATCATTAGTTTATGACAATATTCCAAAATGTTGTCATTTTATCGAAGAACAACAGACGAATAAGGGTTCACTTTGTCTAAGAGGGCTCAATGTCTAGCCGTATTGATGCCGAGACCTCAGCAGCCCAGGCACTAACATACTTAATTGATTGCTTTGAATCTGGGAGATCTACTCGTTACAATCTGTGGGGCAGTTGCAATTTTGTTAACTAGATAAAGAATCGCTTATGGTGTCAAATAAAATAGCTAAACCAGCCATTATGTTTCCGAAATATCTGTCTGGGAAACATCATAGAAAGCATTTGAACTGGGTGTAGGAAATGAGGAAGGACATTCATTTTAATAACAGCTATCTGACCGAGCCAGGATATTGGAAATGCCTCCCATCTTTGAAGGCCTTGTTTAATTTTGTCAAACAAACGGACATAGTTCGCGTTAAATAAATGATCAAAGACAAATGTAATGAATATACTGAAATAGGGAATCCACTCCCGTGACCATTTAAACGGAAACCAGGATTTGCCCTCAGTATCAGGTATTTCCCTAAGACCTCCCATAGGCATGGCCTCCAACTTTGTAAAATTAATCTTATCACCCGGAAAGGCAACAAGCGAATTAATGCATTGCATCACATGAACTACCGAAATTGCGGGATTTGACAAAAACATAAGACCCTAATCTGCATACAATGTAATCTTTCGAGACTTCGATCCCACATCTGGGGCAGATATGGTGGCATCCTTACGGATGGCCTCCGCCAGTGGCTCAATCTCCAAGGTAAACAAGAATGGCAAAAGGTGTCAACCTTGTCGGCTGCCTGGAGAAATATTAATATTACTGGCTGGCACACCATTAGTGAGAACTGCAGCCAAAGAATCACGGTAAAGGTCACTCACCCACTTGATAAACACTTTGCGTACACCAAACCGTTCTAATGTACAGAAGAGATCGGGCTACTCAACCCAATCAAGTACCTTCCCTCATCTGAAGAGATCAATAATCCATGGACAGATTGTTGTTGATACTCTTGGATCATATTGAGAAACTTCTTAACATTGAAGGAAGATCTGCGGCCCTTTACAAACCTGTTTGGTCCTCTTTGGTAATGGAAGGCAGCAAAGTTTCCACCTTAATGCACGGATCTCAGACAGGATTTTGAGACCAACATTTTAAAGTGAGATTGGCGTGTAAGAAGCACAATGCTCCGGGGTCTTCCTTTCTTCAGCATCAGAGAGACATGAGCCTCTATTAAGGATGGAGGGAGGGGTTTGTGACTGTATGAGTGACGAAACACGTTAAACATCAACCCTAACAATAGGTTTATAAATTATTGATAAAACTCACTTGGACATCTGTCAGGAACATGTACGTTTACATTCTGAAGCTGCTTACACCCTCCTGCGCTGATAATGGTGCATTAAGGCAGGGGTTACTCCTGGAAGACCCAGGTTCTTTAAAAATGACTCCATCTTAATCTACCTATCCTCAAAATGTTCAGTCTGAAATAATTCGGTGAAACATCTCGAACAGGAGGCATTAATCTTTTTGGAATTGAAGGTAAGGATCCCAATACCTTCCCTAATTGAGGTAATGGCTTAAGAGGGGCGATCGTTTTCCTGGCAAGATAGAATAAATACCTGCCTGGCTTATCACCATGTTCAAATAGCCTTTGTTTTGCAAAAGTAAGTTCCTTCTTGGCTGTCTGTGTGAGCGTGGAATTCACTGTAGGCCGAAGCGTTGTTATCCTCTGCAGCTTAGCCACTGAGGGACAATCACAGTATGTACTTTCAGCTGCCCTCAGCTTTGCTCAAACCAGCGTTCTGCTCCCCCTTCTACAATATCATAAGGAATAATTATTCCCTTGGCATAAGCCTTAGCAATTTACCATAGAGTGGATGAGCTACTGGTTGAATCTGAATTAATGGCTCAGAAAGACCTGAATACATTGCAGTGGTCAGCACAGTGGCACAATGGTTCGCACTGCTGCCTCACAGCGCCAGAGACCCGGGTTTAATTCCTGCCTCAGATGACTGTTTGTGTGGAGTTTACACGTTCTCCCTGTGTCTGCGTGGGTTTCCTCCCAAAGTCCAAACATGTGCAGGTTAGGTAAATTGGCCATGCTTAATTGCTTGTAGTGTTAGGGTTAAATGTGGGTGGGTGTGGACTTTTTGAGCCGAAGGGCCTGTTTCTGCACTATAAGTAATCTAATCTAACTACTCAATTAACCAACTCGTCTTAAGAATAAAGGGATACATTCGCTCGTGTCTCGAATCTATTATATTGCCCTTAATCTTAATCAATAAGAATACTGCTTCATGGTCAGAAATGGTAATATTCCCAATTGTGCAGGATGCCACGGAATCTAAGATTGTTGCAGGAATGGGGAAGATATCAACCCTCGTGTGGCATTTATGCCAGTTAAAGAACAAAATAAAATCCCTACTTGTGATGTGGATCTTCCACCAGACATCCACCAGCTCTCGTTCTGCACACATATCCATTAATTACTTACATTATAACGAGGGTGTTGGGGCAACTTTGGACATTCTGTCCACCGTGGGGTCCATAAGACTTTTGAAAACTTCTACAATAATGTGCCAAGATGCAAGATAACTGAATTTGGAAAATGCATCTACCAGGAATTTAAGAGGTTACGCTCGGAGTGCGGGGGTGGGGGGATGGGGGCTGGGGGTGGAGCAATAAGTATTCAAAATACTATATTCTTTACTATAGATCAAGGCTTTTGGTATTATGAGCCTCCCGTGAGTGTCAAATACAATCTCGTAGGTTAAATGGAAGATTCTTTTTATCCATTCTGGCTTCTCCCCTTCTCATAATATTAAAAGAGGAGAAATAAACCCGATCAAGCCCGACCTGCTGTAATGTCAAATGTTTCTTGTCATCAAGGTGCATCTTCTGCAATAGGACAACATTCACCCTCTCTTTTTAAGACTAGAGAGTAAATGTTTCCTCTTTTCTGGCCAATGGCTAACCTTAATGCTCCAGGTAGACCATTAAAGCACATCATTACTCAGAATACACTGTACCAACATTTGAACTCGAGAGAGGAAGAACCCGAATTACTGATCATTAATAAACAAGTTTCGGAGATGCCGGTGTTGGACTGGGATGTACAAAGTTAAAAATCACACATCACCAGGTTATAGTCCAACAGGTGTAATTGGAAGCACACTAGCTTTCGGAGCGACGCTCCTTCATCAGGTGAATGCCGGAGGAAAGATCACAGAAGTGCTTCACAGGAGGCTCCCAAACACTGAGGATGTCACTGAGACAGGGGACGAAATGTTTGCAACACAAATTCCCAGCTCGGTGAACAGAACCACAACATTTGAAGTAAATGGCTGGTATGGAGTGGGTTAGGGAACCAATTTGCCCGTGCTGTGATGCAGAGCCCAACAAAGAAGACCTTTCAGATTACCACCATCTTGGATTTCCCCTTAACATTTTATAGGTATTATCATTTCATTCTGCATTATATTCCTGGATGTGCTGGAGCAGTGTGATTGTTTTTTACCACTGTCAGCATTTCCCCAACACTGCACATTCCTGCCATTCCCCGATAATCCTTGACTCCATTATTCTTTATGAACCTTCTGTCTGTGCCTCAAACATATTCAATATGTCTGCCTCCAATGCTCTAGCAGGGAAGACAGTTCCAAATACTCTAACCATTGAGAAAACAAAAAATAACTTCATCTGTGTGAGAGATTATTTTTGCCTCCTTACCTGAGAAAGGATATAATTAAATTGGAAGCAGTTCGGAGATGTTTCACTTCATGTATTCCAGGAATGAGTGTCTTATATGATGAAGGCTTGAACAGGTTACTCTTGGAATGAGAGGCGATCTTATTGAACCATACAAAACCTAGAGGAGAGTGATCAGATAGATACCCACTGGGCGTTTGTATCGTCCAAACTTCTTGTTGTTTTTATAGAATCTCTACAGCGTGGAAGGAGGACATTCCGTCCATCATGTCCACATTGACCCTCAGAACAGTATCCCCCCGGACCTCCCCGCTTACTCTATCCATGTAACCCTGCATTTCCAATGACTAATCTATCTAACCTACACATCCCTGTGCACTATGGGCAATTTAGCATGGCCAATCGCTCTAAGGACGATGGGAGGAAACCCGCACAGACATGGGGAGAATGTTCAAAATCCACATAGAGGGTTGCCCGAGGTTGGAACTGAACGCAGCTACTTGGTGACGGGAGGGATCAGTGCTAACCACAGATCCACCGTTAGTTCTATTAGTTAGTTCCGTTAGTTCTATTAGCTACTTGTGGCTAACTAAAGAAATCTTCCTGACTTGTTCCTGTCACTGAACCTGACTCAATCTGAGAACTTTATCCTCGGCCATATCACCAACCTGGTTACATTTAAAATGTGGTGTCAGCAGTGGAGGAGTGGGACGAGAAAAGGAAACAGTGACACCCTCCAACATCCGTCAGAGCAGGAATTAGGATAAATCCACAAAGTGAGATTTCAGTCAAGTGGCAATTCTCTTTCCCAGAAGTTTGGGGTGTCTGGACCTTTATATTACATCGAAGCTGGCTTTGTCTGATTTTCCATGGACAGGTGAATCAGGGATAATGGTGCATGGAAGGAAAAGTGCAGCTGGGATCACAATGAGATGAGCCATGACCTTATTTACTGGTGGAGTAGTGTCAAAGGGCCGAATGGCCCACTTGTGTCCCTCAGCCCTCTGTTCTGATGTTCCATTCAGCCCTCGGATCTGCCAAACAGGGGCAGATCGAGGCCACTCCGATGGTTAGGTGTAGTTTTGGAAATGTACTTGGAAAATCCAGGCTGGATCAGGAAGTGACCACCACCCCCACCCCCAAGTCCCTGTTTCCATGCTTCCCCTCTCTGTAACTTCTGCTCCAGATGTGGGTCATGTTGCAGACCCAGATACGCTGGGAATACAACCCCATGCCCCCCATCCAGGGTTAAAACAACAAATCCTCTGCTCTCCCTGAATGCAACATTGTACAACATGATTTTCAGGAAAATAGCCCGTTACTTTCTAAAAGCATGACATGTGAAATGAATAAATAGGAACAGGAGTAGATCAATCGGCCCCTCAAGCTAACCCTGTCATTTCATAAGTACATGGCTGATCTACTCCAGGGCTGAACTCCACTCTCTTGCCGACTCCTTGTATCCCTCCACACCTCTCCGAGTTAGGGAATTCCAGACATTCGCTACCTTCGGAGAGAAGCCATGACTTTGTATCTCAGATTGAAATCGATGTTCCTTATTCGGTATCTATATCATCGAGTTCGACACTTTGCTCAAGAATGGAAAAACACTTCTCAACATCGACCTTCTCCAACCCCTTCTGTGTCTTGTAGGTTTCAGCAGTATCACTCCTCATTCATTTAAACCCCAATGAATTATCGCCTCACCATCTGAGAGATTCTCAATAACACAACCCTTTCTTACCAGGAAACCGCCTAATGTACCAACCAAGTTACTTGCTGCATCATCATGCTGACTTTATGTTGCATACAAGGAAGACTTCAAACCCTTTGTCCTTTTCCTTTTCTGGAAGTCTTCTCCATTAAGTAACAGCCTGCCTTTTGATTCTCAGTGTCATCCTCAAACTCAGATGTATACTGCACTCAGCTCCCTCCTTCAGGCTATCAGTATAGATTGTAAATAACTGATGCCGTCAGACTGATATTTGTGGTCCTCCAACAGATACACCTTTACCATAAAGATCCATTAATCCTGACTCTCCGATTTCTGTGTTGAACAATCATCATCCAATGTTAATACAGTATCCGACTCCTGGAGCTCCTGTTTTGTGTAAGAACTTTTGTTTTGTAATACCTTGTGGAAAATCTCTGGAAAGCCTCGTGTCCACCAGATCCCTTTATCAAGTCCACTTGTTACATTTACAGGCATCTCCAGAAATACTTTGCATGAGTTTACAGGACAAAATATCATTTCCCTTTCACAAAACCACCCTGACTCTGCGTGAAGCTTTTCTAAATGTCCATGCTTGCCAGGTTTTCCAAACTATACTAGTCCTATCTGTTTTCATTAGGTCCATGGGCCTCTAAATCTTTCCCATTCATATGTTTGTCCAAATGACTTTTACATGTTGGAGCTGTCCTTGCAACTCCCACTCTTCCTCTGGAAGCTCATTCCATACCCACACCGCCCTCATTGTAAAACAGCTGCCCCTTAGTCCCTTTTAAATCTACCCTCTTTCACCGTAAACCTATTCCCTCTTTGTTTGGATTCCCCTACCCTTTGGAAAAGATATTGGCTATTCACCCTATCCATACTTCTCATGATTTTATAAGTTTCTATAATGTCACTCCTCAATATCCCACACTCCATTTGATGCTAACTTCAAGAACAAGCGCTTAAAGATAAGCACTGCAAAATTAAAACAATATTAAAAATGACAGGTAACCAACACTCAGCCCAAACGTCATGCAGTGACTTGTTTTTCTCCATACAAATACTAAGGCAGCATGAAATGCTTACTGGTGCAATAAGAAGTCAAGCACCTGAATTCCTTTGTCTAAAGGGGGTAATGATCACGACAGTGAAAACGTTTCTGTGTCCAGATTTATATAATACCACATGGTCAACATTCTCCCTCCTGGCCTCCGTATAACTTGGTGTGGTTGTGTCTTATTTATCTTGCATTCAATAGAGAGAACCCCTTTCCCCATTCACACCTTAACTTCGACCCGTTATACAGAATGTTCTCGTTCACCGCTGCTAAAAGCCCGTTTTTCTTTTGCCACACCCTCTTTTCTCTGTCATCCATCCTCCACCTCTGGCAAGGGATTAAAAGACCATTTTGCAATTGTATTCAGTTTAGAAGAATTGTCACACTGGACTGGAAATGCTAACTCTGTTTCTCTTTCTCTGCAGACATTGACAGACCTGCTGAGTTTCTCCAGAAATGAATAGGCACAGAACGATGTTTAAATTAAACAAATAATTATGGATACTGGAAATTAAAATTTTTAAAAAAAAATTATAGAAGGTTCACTGGACCTGAAAGTTTAACTCTACATTCACTCCAGAGAATTCTGCAGCATCTTTCACAATTTCTTCAACAATTTCTGTTTATGAACAATTTCCAACGACATATTGTCAAAGATGCCCAAACATCCTGTCCAACATGGAGTGTTGTACACTGGGAACTGAATAGTAACGCATGGTGACAAGTTCCTTGACTCTGAAACTGCATAAGGCTGGCATCACTGATACTGCAGTGCTCTGATTCATGATCAGGGAGCAAAACAGAAGGAAACTGAAAAACCGAACGCATTCACTTCAAATACAGAAGATGGCATTACTGAAAGGAAACGTTTCAGATTAGTACCTTAAATGGATATTGTTTATGTAACAAATTGGAGGTGTGACACCAAGGAAAGACATCCAGCAGAATGAGAAAATGAAAATGGAAGTATTTCCGCATCAGAAACCAGAGTAGGTCACTGAATACAGGGCTGTTGGGTGAATGGGTCTCGGTGTGAACTGGGGGGGGGGGGGGGGTGCAGTCAGTAGAATTGAATTGTAGATATTGCAGCTAAAACTTGGTTATCATCTGATGCGGTTGATTTCAATGACAATCTGTAACTTTCCACCAGGATAGTCCATCCATCTACCATTTCCATCAAGCCGATCCATGGGTCAGTGACGAGTGTGGGTGAACATGGTCGGGTCGGAATCACGTGCACCTAAACCTGATGACAATCCATTAAAGCTACTGCAATTAACTGGTTACACTACGAACAGCAGGACTAACATCTGATACAGAGAGAGAGAGATGATCCCAAGACTAACAGATCATATCTAAGCTCTCTCGTCCTGTCAAATCCATCCATAAAGGTCGATGGACCATTCAGCAACTTACTGGTGGAGAGGACTCCACAAATACCCCCATCCGAAATAATGGAACGGCCTGGTGCATCCATGTAAAAGATGCAGTATCTGCACCATCCTCACACAGAAGTGTTGAGTCGATTACCCACCTCACCCTCAATATGATACACTCAGAATCACAGATGCCCGTCTTCAACCAATTCAGTTCACTGAACGTGACATGAAGAAACAGCTGGACACTGTAGATATGACAAAGTCATTTGGCCCTGACACCATTCCTGCAATAGGACTGAGGACTTTTGCTACACAACAAGCTGTGTACCTGAGGAAGCTGTTTCATTCCAGCTCCAACTCTGACAACTCCCTGGCAATGTGGGTAATTACTCAACTATGTCCCATCCCCTAAGAAGGGAATAATTACAATCTGACCAATTGCCACGCCCTCAGTACCATCACGATAATCAAATTGGTTGGGTTTCTTTTTGATAGAGCTGTCACACAGCACAGAAATAATCTTTCAGTGTGATTTCCGATAGGCCCCATGTGGAGATGGTGGTGTTGTAGCATTGTCATTGGATTGCTAATCCAGACCAGGATAAGTCTCTGGCAACTGGTGCAATTTAAAAACAATTAATAAAATATCATGAACTAATATCTGGTGTCAGTAATAGTGATCTTGTGTTCAATGTCAATTATAGATGTTGATCTCCTTCCGCAGTGTACGTTCAGGAAGTGAATCTCCCGTGCTTTCCTGTCTGGCCGAAAAGTGACTCCAGACACACAGACATGTAATACACTCTTCAATGGTCTCTGAAACGGCCAAGCAAGGCACTCAATTGTATCAAACTACTCCGAGGTCTTAAAGGATATACCCGGAGAGAACAGCTGGCACCAGCCTCGTTATCAGAAAAGGGAATAGGAAACACAATTCTGTCGACCCTGCAGAGACCTCCTTCCTAACAGCTGAGAGCTTGTGACAACATTTACAGAGCTTTCACATACACTGCACAAAAGCATCGGGAAAGGAATACGTCATACAACTCTTTGAGCTTTCCCTATTCTATTTAATGGCCGAACATCTCCTCAACGCAGTTTTCCCCATACAATATACATATCCCTTAATATGATTAAACACTGTGAAACATAAAATGAGAACTGCTGTAATCCATTCAGCCCACAAGTTTTGCGCCTCCATTCTATGTACCGGCAGTTCACCAATAACACGTGTTGATTAAATACAATTCAGCTGCAATGCAATTCATGAACCTTTTTGTAAAAAGTGAACTGGCGTTTACTGTGACGCGATTCCTTGGCTGGCACCAGCTGAACAGCAAATCCTGCCTCAGAAACCCTCTATCTACAAAAGGTACAATCAATGTGTTTAGCAAAAACAGGAATGCAATTGAATCTGCAGGCTTTGAAACTGAGCCTGAAACTGGGAATTGTAATCTATGTTTCGAAAGAACTTTATTTCAAACTGTGGGGAGAATCTTGGAGAGAACTGGAATTCCCCATCGGCATCACATGGTCAGTCAGCCCCCGCGCACTTTCTGGTGAAGATTGTGGTGAAAGGTACGGTGCACCAGTGAGTGATTGTAGTGTGAAAGCGTTACATTTACAGCACTGTTCCATTACAACATGTAATTTAAAGATTTATTTAGACTGTCCTATTGTGTGTTAAATCAAATTTAATTTTTGGTTTTTACTATATTTTTGGGGGTTCACAACTTACCTTCTTTTTTCCATAGACCCCATTATTAATATTGTACGATTTTGTACAACACGGGTTGCACAGAAACACAGTTATTGCGTTATTGGAGAACAACTTGGAATGATAGCTGATTTTCTATCTTCACACCATACTCCTGCTCTCTCCCTATCCCTTTACTTTCCAGAAATCCTTATTTATATTCAGTCCCTTGATTTCCACAGCCTGATCTGGGAGAGAGTACCCCTGGTTCGCCAGTCTCCGAGTGCAGGCATTTAATCTCATCTCAATGCAAAGTGGCCTGTCTGTACCTAATATTGTCGCCCCTTGTTTTAGACGTCCCAGCCACGGGAATTACCATCCCTGCTTCTAATCTGTCTCGCCCTGTCAGAGTGTTATATATTTCACTGAGATTTCCACTCATATTCCTAAACCCCATTGAATACAGGTCCAGTTATCCCAAACTCTGCTCCCACAACAAGTCTGTCATCCCAGAGATCAGTCTGGTCCATCCTTTGCTGCTCTCCCTCAATGTCAGGTTTGTCCTCTGTTAGGAAAAGTGATCGAAACTGCACATAATGCTGCACAATGTTCGAGATGCGGTCTCACCAAGGCCCTGTGCAGCTGCAGTAAGATACATTTACTCCTGTACTCAAATCCACCTGAAATGAAGATGAATACAGCATTTTTCTTCCTTCCTGATTTCTGCTCCTGCAATATTGCTTTAAGTGGTTGGTGTCCAGGGAGATCCAGATTTCTTTCAAAGTTACAGTTCCCCACGTGCTGGGCCTACATACAATGGTCAGCGTGCCAGTGCCATTCCCAGTGTTGACTTCTGGTCTCAGAACTCACTGCCCTACATGAACTCGGAGGGCTACGCAGAAATAAACAAAAATGCAGCTTAAGTTCATTTATAGTGCAACATTTTTCAACCACTCCTTTTTCAAATGAGAGGCTGCCATTCCATTGTTCCCATCAATGTACACAACATCTCATCTCTCCCATTGCTCACCATCTGCCAGGTATTTGCCCAGTCACTCCACTTGTCTCAGTCACCTTGGAGCTTTTTTATATCCTCCTCATCCACTCACAGGCTGACATCGTTTAGTCGTGTCAGCAGACTTTGGAGTGTTGCATTTGCGCCCCTCACCCAAAGATATGATGTATATTGGGAATAGCTGGAGCCCATGACACGATCCTTACAATATCCTCCAAGCCTTCCATTTAAAAATAAAACATGGTTTTATTCCTTACTCACTGTTTCCTGCCAGCCCTCCCATTCTAAATCTATGACCATATATTAGCCCGAGTCCCATGGGAATCGAATTTGCACAATAGGCTTGGGGCTTTATCAAAAGTCATTCTGATAATCCACTCGTATTGCATTGATACCTCCTACATAATTTTACTAAAAGCCACTTTCTCAAATATGATTCCCATTTCATAAATCTCTGTTGACTTTGTCTATGCCCATTAATTTCAGTCCAATACTTTCTCTGAACAGTTTAGTTGCTATTTACATTCTATTCCCCTTTTCTCACAAGACTAAAGATCCCTAGTATTGCTAGGAAGTTTTCTTTTTTGTTTTGTTTTCTTCTGTGAAGGCATAACTAAAGTATTTACTCCATAGTTCTGCTATTTCCCTGTCCTTAATTATCTGATATCAGACTGTAAGAAATCTGCAACATTTTTCTCTTAATTTTGCCATTGACGTATTTCCAGAAAATATTACAAGTTCTCTCTTATCAACTTTGTTAAGATAATCTTCAGAAAACCATCAATTCCTACCTTAAGCTACTCAATGATTGACGTTCCACAGCCATACAATCACAGAAGCACAGATTCTGTACTCCCATAAATACAGCACAGTATACATTCGGCCCACTTTCCAACACAAGACCTGAGACGTGAATCTTAAAGCATTTGAAGTGCACAACAGTGTCGTTTCTAATGGTTTGAGGTTAGCATGACAACTCCACTCTCAAGAAGTGCATTCCAGACCCCAACACGCTCTGGTTGAAAACAATTCTCAAATATTCATTAAACCGTAAATCCTTCACTTTTAAAGTGTGACCCTTTGAGTAACAGCAACAGCTGCTGTCTATCCATCCTGTCTATGTACCTCGTAATCCTATCCTTCTGAATCACTGACCTCGCAGCCTTCTCTCCTCCAAACTAAACAACCTGAGGTTATCCAGCCTCTCTCCATAGCTGATCTGCTCCATCCAAGGGAACATCTCTGCACTCCCTCCACTACAATCACATCCTTCCTGTAATGTTGTTCCCAGAACTACACACAGTTTTCCATCTTGCCCTCACCAAAGTTCCGCATAGTTCTTATGATCTATGCCTCGATTAATAAAGGCTATGTTTACATTCCCCCAGCCATTCCCAGATTGTGTATTAACCTGTACAGTCACATTCAGCGGGATCTGGAGAAAAACCCTCTGAGTTTTCTAGTGTGCTGCCATTCATTGAGTACTCCCCTGACTGATTCCTTCTTCCAAAGTGCATCACTTCATATTTATCAGGGTTGCATTCCATCTGCCATTGATCCACCCATCTGACCATTCCATCAGTATCTACCTGTAACATAAGGCCTTCCTCCTCACTGCCAACCACCCGGCCAATCTTTGTATCAAATACAAATTTATTTATTACACACCCCACCCCTCGTCCACATTCACAGCTGTATCATCTATGAATACCACAAATAATAAGGATAAAAATCTCTCAACATCAGTTACATCACGTGGTTGTGCACGTTGATGAAGAAGCAGCGTTTCGAAAGCTAGTGCTGCCGAATAAACCCGTCAGACTATGTCTGGTGTTATGCTATTTTTAGATTTGTCCACCGCAGCCCAACACTAGCACCTCCGAATCACAAATAATAAGGGACCTAGCACTGATGCCCATTGGTACAGCATTGGACACTAGCCTCCAGTCACATAAACAGCCTTCGACTACTACCCTCTTTTCCTACCACTAAAGTTGATTTAGATGCAACTTGGCAAGTCACTAATGAGTCCTCCGTGTTCACTGGTTATTCTGTTCCGCTTGACACATTTGTAGGTTATCTCGGGATTCTCTGTAATCTTGACCATAAGACCATAAGACCATAAGACATAGGAGCGGAAGTATGGCCATTCGGCCCATCGAGTCCACTCCGCCATTCAATCATGGCTGATGGGCATTTCAACTCCACTTACCCGCATTCTCCCCATAGCCCTTAATTCCTGGTGACATCAAGAATTTATCAATTTCTGCCTTGAAGAAATTTAGCGTCCCAGCCTCCACTGCACTCTGCAGCAATGAATTCCACAGGCCCACCACTCTCTGGCTGAAGAAATGTCTCCGCATTTCTGTTCTAAGTTTACCCCCTCGAATTCTAAGTCTGTGTCCACGGGTCCTAGTCTCCTCGCCAAACGGAAACAATTTCCTAGCGTCTACCCTCTCCAAACCATGTATTATCTTGTAAGTTTCTATTAGATCTCCCCTTAATCGACTAAACTCCAATGAATACAATCCCATGATCCTCAGCCGTTCCTCATATGTTAGACCTACCATTCCAGGGATCATCCGTGTGAATCTCCGCTGGACACGCTCCAGTCCCAGTATGTCCTTCCTGAGGTGTAGGGACCAAAACTGGACACAGTACTCCAAATGGGGCCTAACCAGAGCTCTATATCGTCTCAGTAGTTCAACGGTGCTTTTATATTCCAACCCTCTTGAGATAATTGACAACATTGCATTTGCTTTCTTAATCACGGACTCAAACTGCATGTTTACCTTTAGAGAATCCGCAATTAGCACTCCCAGATCCCTCTGTACTTTGGCTTTATGAATTTTCTCACCGTTTAGAAAGTAGTCCATGCTTGTATTCTTTTATCTTTATTTATTTTGTCCTGCCTTGCCCCTGTGTTATTCAGTCCCCTCCATGCACAAAATTTCCTCCTTATTGCAGACTTCAATGGTTTGTCCCTGATCCTGTCATTATTTGCCTTGAATGTGGATTAGACAGCCTGATAAATTTTCTGTTAATTTCCAACTTGCCGTATGTTTTGTGAGTTTTATAAAGTTCACAGTGACCCACAGCGGATTCGTTGAAACTCTACAGAACATAGGACAAGTTTCATCTTCACGCAATCTCGCCATCTGAGGGATTTATCTGGATAATGTCCATTACACTTCCTTTGTGGTCAGTATATTCTTTCTTAGATTTGGTCACCAAAACTGTTCTCAATACTCCAGGTACAGTCTCACCAACACTCTGTGAAACCGCTTCAACATGTCTTTTCATCTATATTCTGACTCCCTTAAAGGAAGGCAAACCAAACTTTAAGTTTCCACTTACATATATTCCTCCAAATACCCTTCATATCATTGCATTTTCGAACTCACTGCGTGAGCTCTTATAGAAAGCCTTCTGATAATCTAAAATATGCCAATCCTACTGGATCCCCATTATCAATGCTGTAAGAATCAACTACAAACAATTCCAAAGTTTGTAAAGTATGATGTCCCTTTCAGAAATGCGTACTGAGTCTCTCAAAGTTTGCTGTTAATGTCTAAATATCCAATATCACATCCTATATAATATATTCCAACAGTTTCCCCACAAATGTCAAGTTAATTGGTCTGCAGGACTCCATACTGTCTCTTCTTCCCTTTGTAGATGCTTGGATCCCTACCATTCATCTCTAGTGCTTGGATCACGTTTACTAATGTTCATTTATCTACAGCAGCTTCCAGACTCTGCAGAATGTACAGGAAAATAGAACGCAGTCATCGACAATGCAATCAATACTTGCATTTGTGATTTATTTCTGAAGATTTTGGTATGAAGTACATCTGGTTTGTCAAGCTTAGCAATGCTCAATGCATGTTTAATATTGCCTTGTTACTGTTATGAATTGACTTTGGGTCTTTACTTCCACAAGTCCTATGCAATCACTTCGTATTTCTGGGTGATTTTCTGCATCTTACTCCATTAAGACAGATGTATAGTAACTGGTCATTTGCTTTGCCATTTCCCTGTCATCCACCAAAAACTCGTCTCTCCCAATTGCAAATTTCCACATTTGACAAAGTTTTCTTTTTCTTTTGAAATATAGATCATCGATTTTTGCAGTCTTTGTGTTCCTGTTTGTTTGCATGCATGTTTGCTTTTTGATTTCCTGATCAGTTTCATGGCCCTCCTTTTCTGGATTGCAATTTTCTGAGAATTCTTAGGATTCCACAATGTCTGGAATTCTTCTGAAGTCACTTCCTGTGATTAATATATTATTTAATTTTTAATGTTAATCATCATTGAGTCACTTACTCACTCTTTGGTGTTTTCACCTGAAATAAGTATACATATCTTTCAGACTGTGCAGTGTTTCTATAAATCTCCTGGTTCTGACCACATATATTCAGGAACACTGCAGGAGGACAGAGAAGTAATAGTGGGGGCCGTGGTTGGTAGCCAAAGGGTGAGGTCGCAGAGGACTGGAGCATAGCGAAGCTGTTCCCTTATTTAAGAAGAGCTACAAAGAAAAACGTGGGACCTATAGACCAGCAAACCTGATATCTCTCGGAGACAAGTTTCTTCAGAAGATTCTGAGAGAGACGATATACATGCATTTGGAAAGCAGGGTGTGATTATGAGCAGTCAGCACGTCTTTGTGAGTGCGGGATCGTGGCTCAATAATTTGTGAGAGTGCTTTGGTGAAATGACCAGTAACTTTGACAAGGGCATGGTGGTGTACGTAGTGTATATGGATTTCAGTAAGGCCTTCAGTAAGGTTCCACATGGTAGGCTGTTCTGGAAGTTTAGATCATATGGAACTGAGGGGGAGCTCGCAAATCAGATCTAAAATTTGCTTGATGGTAGGAAACATAGAGTAATAGTGGAAGCATGCTTATCAGGCTGAAGGCCTGCGATGAGTGGAATGCCTCAGGAGTCGGTTCTGGGACTATTACTGTTTGTTTCATGCATGTATATTGTATACATATTTACAGATAAGTGTCAGTTCTTGCATTTTAGAAAGTCAAATCAAGGTAGGTGTTTCATGGTGAATGACAGGGTCTTAAGGAGTGTATTGAGACAAAGGGACCTTTGAATTCAGGTTCAAGGTTCTCTGAAAGTGGAGTCACAGGGAGATAGGGCAGTGAAAAAAGCATTTGGCACACTGGCGTTCATCAGTCAGAGTAATGAGTATCGAAATTAGGGAGTTATGTTGCAGTTATACAGCATGCTGGTGAGGCAATACTGGTTGTGTTATGTTCCGTGTTGTTCACTTTGCTATAGGAAGAATGTTATTAAACTGGAAATAGTGCAGAAGAAATTTACAAGGATGTTGCCCGGACTCAATGGTCTGAGATATAGTGAGAGTTTGGGCAAGCTAGGAGTTTTTACTTTAGAGTGTATGAGACTGAGGGGGATCTGATAGAAGTGTATAGGATCATGGCAAGCATGGATAGAGTGAATGCACTCAGTCTTTTTTTTCCCCAGGTTTGGGCAATCACGGACTAGAGGGCATCAATTTAAGGTCAGAGGGGAAATAGTAAAAGGGAACCTGAGGGGCAATTTCTTTTCCACACAGGGTGGTATGCACATGGAATGAGCTGCCAGCAGAAATGGTTGAGGCAGGTACATTCACAAAATTTAAAATGCATTTGGACAAATACACAGGTAGGAAAGGATTAGAAGGATATGGGGCAAGGGCAAAGCACTTTCACCAAAGCACTCTCACAAATTATTGAGCCACGATCCCGCACTCACAAAGACGTGCTGACTGCTCATAATCACACCCTGGGCAAGGGCAGGGAAATGGGGTTAATGTGAATGGACATTTTGTTCGGAATGGACCAATTTGGGCTGAAGGGCCTTACTCCGTGCTGTCGGACTCTATGACTCTCACAATCATTGCTTCTCCCATTGAATGTTATATTATACTTCCCCAATTCATTGGAGTGAACTTGACCCTCTAGCCTCCGGGGCTTCCATGATGTTTGACCAGAATGATCAAACATTTGATAATGTATTCAGACGCCGTGTAAAAATGCAACATATTGATGTCACTATTCCTCCAAAGCTGCTTCAGAGCAAGGTTATTAATTAGTCCTCCTAACAATAAAACACCAAATCTGAAATAACCTGCTCTCTAGTTTGGTTAACAACATACTGTTCAACCTACCTAATACACACTTACGGAAGTTTATCTTCACAGTATTAATAGTCACTGCAGTTTTGGTGCAACTTGAGACCATCTATTATTATTGCAGCACCACGATTATTTGTTACTCTGGATAACCAGCATTTATTGCCCATGCCAGAGAGCAGTTAAGAGTCAGCAGCGTTGCCTTGAGTCTGGAGTCACATGCAGGCTAAACCAGGTAAGGACAGCATTATCCTTCCCTCAAGGACAACAGTGAACCCAATTGAGTTTTTCCAACAATCGACAATGGATTCGTGGTCATCAGTGATTCCAGATACATATTGAATTCAAATTCCACCATCTGCCATGGCAGGATTTGAATTCACATCCCCAGAATATTACCTGGGTCTCTGGGTTCAGAGCCCAGTGATAATATCACTGTGTCATTGCTCACCCTTGCATGTACCTGCATACCTAATTTTCATAGCATATGTTGTAAAGTATTTACGTGACAGATTTGGTTTTGATATATAACACACTAATGTTTGTTTCACCTTGCTATTTGTAAGATCCACCCAAACTGATACTGTGGGAAGTGAGGGAAAGGGTCTGTGGCGTTATTAGCGATAGACTTGGACAAGACGTTCAGGGAGACTCACCTCAACGCTGAGATGTTCTGAAGATTTGGTCATCAATACAACACCAATATTATTTCCCCCTACATTACCAGATAAGTGTCACCATATTCTTCTGCTCCGTCGCACTCACTGTATATCTGTTATAACACCTACCCCCGAACAAGGCTCACACTCTATCTCCAAATAAGGCTCAAGCACGAGCACACTCACTGTTGAATTCAGCACCTTCCATCCCCCACTTTTTCTGTCACTGACGCAATACCCCGCACACTAATACCACTGCGTGGATACAACACTGTGGTCAGACTCCCTCCGGACATCTCATCCTTCCCCCCTTCTCCTATACCTGCATTAACAGCAGGGACACCCACTCCCACCCTCACTCCGTCCCTCCTCTTCTCTCATTCCAGGAGAAACATCCTGGAATAGGACATAAAGAGCCAAGCATGGTGTTAGAGTGCCCAATATCCGTTCCCTCACCCTCTACCTTGACATGTGGGGAGGATCCTGGAAAGAGCCAGAGAGGACCAGGACACCTTGTGTGGAGATTCTGAAACATCGAAGTCCCACTAACCAAGTAAGCAGCAATGTTCAGGAAAGAGCAATTCTCAATTTAAACTCACTGGCATTTCCAATCTCATCTCTCTCACTTTTCAGGCTTAGTTAAAAGCATCAATGAAAGACTAAAAATAAAAATAATGTTAATTCTCTTCCGTAAAAATGTTAAAAAGAAAAAAACGATATAAGTTCATTACGAAAAATCTAAAATATGACGTTTATTCAAAATTATGGGCAATACCTCGTAAATACTCAACATCATTTCTCTCACTAAATCTTCTTACTAGTGTTTGTATTCTAACATCTGCTTCTTTAATTTCAATGGAATATCGTGCCCTGCTATCAGATGCTCATAGTAAATGCCCCTTCCTCTCTGAACTTTTTGTAAACTGTCAATATATTTCCAAATAACTGGATGTTCCACATCAAGTTCGCATTGTCATCTCCTGTGGGGAGTTTTTGCATTATTGTTTGTTTTGTCCTCATTGTTTAAAGTTCTTTCATATAAATTCCACATCCCAACTGGAAAAAGCGGTGGACGCGGACCATTTCCTTTGCATAATCCTCTCCCTCCATCGATATCCATGAACCAGTCCAGCAGCGGTTGCAATTCATCTGGACGCGCATCAGTCAAATGTTCAATAGCTTCATGAATGTTTTCAATGTGAATAAATGCAAGACCAATTATCATTTTAGCTCTGAAAGAAAACTCTGAGTCAATGTTATATTTACTCAAGTGTCTTTTTAACATTTTTACTGAATGGAATAAACATTATTTTTATTTTTATTGCTAAGATTAATGCTTTTTTCGAAGCCTGAAAAGGAATAAATATGAGCTGCGCTGAAATAGTTCTGCGTCTATAAGGGTTTGCGGCAGAATGGGCTACACCAAACAGACCCCACCAAACAGAATGAAGTACTCAGTAAATTACACAGCGCAGGAGGACGCCATTTGGAGTACTGTGTCCAGTTTTGGTCCCCACACCTCAGGAAGGACATACTGGCACTGGAACGTGTCCAGCGGAGATTCACACGGATGATCCCTGGAATGACAGGTCTAGCATATGAGGAACGGCTGAGGATACTGGGGTTGTATTCGTTGGAGTTTAGAAGATTAAGGGGAGATCTAATAGAGACGTACAAAATAATACATGGCTTTGAAAAGGTGGATGCTAGAAAATTGTTTCTGTTAGGCGAGGAGACTAGGACCCGTGGACACAGCCTTAGAATTAGAGGGGGTCATTTCAGAACGGAAATGCGGAGACATTTCTTCAGCCAGAGAGTGGTGGGCCTGTGGAATTCATTGCCACGGAGTGCAGTGGAAGCCGGGACGCTAAATGTCTTCAAGGCCGAGATCGATAGGTTCTTGTTGTCTAGAGGAATTAAGGGCTACGGGGAGAACGCTGGCAAGTGGAGCTGAAATGCGCATCAGCCATGATTGAATAGCGGAGTGGACTCGATGGGCCGAATGGCCTTACTTCCACTCCTATGTCTTATGGTCTTATGGTCTTATATAGCCATTCCAGGCAGTTATGCAGAAGCAGGGACGCCCTGGGGAGCTGTCAGGAAATGCAGTGTATAGATCATTACTCATTTTGTGTTTGGAAAACTGTAACAAGTGGAAATCTTCAGGGATCTGTGTGAGGTCATCAACAAATTACAATCTATTCTAATAAACCGGATGAAGGAGATGGAGCTCAGTTTGCTCATGCACCAGGATAGTAATTAAATTCAAATGGAGACAGAGCGTCTGCAATGGGATGCAGACGGGGGAGGACAGAGCATCTGCAATGGAACACAGATAAGGGAGGTCAGAGCGTCTGCAATGGTGTACAGACACGGGGAGGGAAAAGCGCCTGCAATGAGATACAGACAGCAGAGGGCAGAGCGAGGGCAGTGCGTCTACAATGGGATACAGACAGAGGAAGGGCAGTGTGTCTGCAATGGGATACAGACTCGGGGCGGAATGCACCTCTGCAATGGGATACAGACAGGGGAATGGCAGAGCGTCTGCAAAGGGATACAGACAGGGGAGGCAGAGCTTTTGCCATGGGGTACAGACAGGGGGAAGGAAGAGGATCTGCGATGGGAGACAGACTGGAGGAGGGATGCACCTCTGCAATGGGATAGAGGCAGGGGAAGGGCAGAGTGTCTGCAATGCGATATAGACAGGCGGAGGGCAGAGTGTCTGAAAATGAATACAGACAGGGGGATGGAAAAGCGTCTGCAATGGGATACTGATGGGTGAGGGCAGAGCGTCTGCAGTGGGATACAGACAGGGGTGGCATAGCGTCTGCAATGGGATACAGGCAGGGGAGGGCAGATTGTCTGAAATGGAATACAGACAGGGGGATGGAAAAGCGTCTGCAATGGGATACTGATGGGTGAGGGCAGAGCGTCTGCAGAGGGATACAGACAGGGGAAGGCAAAGCGTCCGCAATGGGATACGGACAGGGGGAAGGCAGAGCGTCTGAAATGGGATACAGACGGGGGAGGCGAGAGCATCTTCAATGCGATACCGACAGCTGAAGGCAGTGCGTCTGTAATGGGATACAGACGGGGAAGGGTAGATCGTCTGCAATGTGATACAGACAGGGGAGGTCAGAGCGTCTGCAAATGGATACTGATGGGTGAGGGCAGAGGGTCTGCTATTGGATCCAGACGGGGAGGCAGAGCATCAGCAATGTGATACAGATGGAGGAGGGCAGTGCTTCTGCAATGGGATACAGACAGTGGGAGTGCAGAACGTCTACAATGGGACACAGACTGGGGAGGGCACAGTAACAAGCAATGACATAGAGACAGAGGATGGCTGTGAGCAAGTCGTCAGCAGAAAAAAAAGCAGTACAATATATATGTGATGGAAATTTTCGGTTTTGGGGAAAAGACGAAACAGCAGAAATTTATTTAAATGCAAGGAGAATGCAGAACTCAGTGTTACAGACGGACTTATGTGTCTTAGTACATGGATCACATCAAATTAACCTGAAGATGTAGCAAGTGATTTGGAAGGTAAATATCGTGATCCTGTTTCGTTCAAGGGATGTTGCGATGTTTTCTGCATCAGTACAGGGCATTGCTGAGATTACATCTGTTGTATTATGTGAAGTTATGTGCCTAAACTGAAAAAAAAAGAAAATTGCTTTCGAAACATCTCAAAGTTGTTTCTCTTTACTCATTCTTGGGATGAAGGCATTGCGTTATGAAGAATTAACAGTTCGACCTGAGAATGAGGGATGTTTTATTGACCATATAAGACCTTGAGAAGAGTGTTGTTTGTTTAATACCAGATGGATATTTCTTCTTGTGTGGGAGAATAAAACTGGGGAAATACTTTAAGAATAAGTCACGTTCAAAGGAAAGATCATTGGACCGAAAAATTGAACTCCGAATTCTGTTCCTACATGCTGACAGGCAAGCTGAGCTTTTCCAGCAATTACTGTGTATGTTTGAGAATATTCATTTGAACACAGATATTGTGAAGACATGAAACGCTTATTTTTACATTATGCAAGCACAAATTAACACATCTTCAAAACAATTATGACATTTATTGTTAATGAATTGATTCTGCAATAACACACTGACCTGGAGTCGAGAATGTAATGGAGTCATATAGTTCGGACAATGTTCAAGAAGAGCTCACAGAGTCCAGTGTGGGACTGATAACGTTACTGATTTAACTTACAGCTGGAAAATGTAGCCTATCTGTGGAGAAACATTCTATTGCTCCCTTTCTGTTTCCCTATCGCTCATCACAGCAATGTGTGGAGTGAAAAAAAGCCCAGTCGTCTTTCCCACTAATGGAGGATTCCTGATGAGGTTTCATTGGAATTTCCCCATTGCCTGAAGCAAAACAGTTCAACCAAATTCAACTGTTTCATGAAGAAACCCCATTGTCAGAAGGCTGTGCAAGCAGAATAACTACAGAAGTAATTATCCGACTCGATAGTGAGGGGAACAGACAGGAGATTCTGTGGCTGCAAATGGGAATCCGGGGTGGTGTGTAGCCTCCCACATGCCAGGGTCCAGGATGTATCAGAGCGCCTGCAGAACGTTCTCAACGGGGGTGGTGGTGAAGTAGCCAGAAGTCATTGTGCACATTGGTACAAAGGACAGAGTAACACAGTTAGAAATAGTGATGACATCCTGCAGAGTGATTGTCGAGAGCTAGGGAAAAGGATAAAAGACAGGACCATGACAGTCGTAATATCCAGATTACTTCCAGTGCTCCGTGCTAGTGAAGGTAATAACAGGAGGATATGGCAGATGAAGGGGTGGCTAAAGAATTGGTGCAGGGGGCAGAGATTTTTGGATTACTGGGATCTACTGTGGGGCAAGGTGACGTGTTCAGGAAGGACGGGTTGTACCCGAAATGGAAGGGGACCAGTATCCAAGCAGGCAGGTTTGCAACTGCTGCAAGGGAGGGTTTCAACGAGATTGGCTGGGGTTGGGGAGTGGTGGGATCCTCAACAGGAGGGAGACAAGTGCGAGGGCAGAAGGAGATATAGTAATCAGAAACAGAAAAATGAAGAGACAGGTCAGGCTAGACAACGACAGGGAGCAAGGAAAGCCTGTTGGATTAAATTGCAACTGTTTCAATGCAAGATGGCTGACAGGTAAGGCCGATGAACTCAGGGTATGGATCGGTGCGTGGGACAGGGATATTATAGCCATTACTGAAACATGGCTAAGGGAGCGACAGCACTGGCAGCTTAATGTACCAGGGTACAGGTGTTTTATGCGGGACAGAGATGGTGGAAGGAGGGGACGGGGAGTTTCATTTTTGATTAAGGCGAGTAACACAGCAGTAATCAGAGATAAAATAACTGATGGATCATTCTGTGAGGATTTGTCTGGGGAGCTAATAAATAAGAAGGGAATAGTAATAGGATTTGGATTGTACTCTCGGCCCCCAAATAGTAAACGAGGAATTAGGGGAACAAAAATATGTAGACCGACTGGGGAGACTTGCAGGGCTAATAGGATTGCATTAGTAGGAGATATTAATTTTCCTAACATAGACTGGGAATGACATCGAATTAAGGACTGAGATGGGGTGAATTTATTAAGTGTGTTCAGAATAGTTTCCTCAAGCAGTAAGTAGAGGGTGCAACTCTGGAAGGGACGAAGCGTGACCTACTCTAAGATCTAGGGCAGGACAGGTGACTGAGGTGAGAGTGGGGGAGCACTCTGGGACCCGTGACCATCGTTCTATTAATTTTTAAATAATTATGGAGAAGGACAAAACTGGTCCACATGTTCAAGTTCAAACTTGGGGCAAGGCGAATTATGGTGGAATTAGACAGGAGCTTGTAGGGGTTGGTTGGAGGAGTTTGTTTGCAGGTGAAGGGACCTCCTGCAAGTGGGAGATCTTTTAAAGTGAAATGTCTACAGTTCAACGTCTATATGTTACTGTGACGGTAAAAGGCAAGGTTGGTAGGTAGAGGGAACCTCGGATGTCAGGAGGTATTGAGGCTTTGACCAGCAAAAAGGAGGCGTGGCTCAGGTCCAGGCATCTGGGATCGAGGGAATACCTGGAGGTGTACAGGGGATACAGGAGTTTACTGAAGAAGGAAATCGGGAGTGCGAAACGAGGGAACAAGATAGCTTTGGCTGAGAAGATTAGGCTGAATGCAAAGAGGTTCTTCAAGTATATTAAAGTAAAAAGAATAACTAAATGAGAGTATGACCCCTCAAGTTCCAAAGTGGACATGCATGTCTAGAACCGTAGGAGATTTGCGAGATTCTCAATGGATATTTTTCCTCTGCCTTTACCGTGGAGCAATACATGAAGACTTGGGAGGTTAACAAAGGTAGTAGTGTTATCTTGGTGTGAGTCAATATCACAGGAGAAAACGTGTTGGATGCATTAGAATGTATGAAGGTGGATAAATCTCCTGGTCCTAAACAGATGCATCCAAGAACACTGCAAGAGGCTACAGAAGAAACTACAGGGACACTGGTTAATACTTTTGCATCATCGTTAGCTAGAGTTTAGGTTCCAGAATATTGGAGATTAGCAAATGTTGTGCCATTTTTCAAGAAGGAAAGCAAAAAAAAATCTGGGATCTATAGACCAGGAAACCTAACAACTGTGGTAGGTACGTTACTTGAGAAGACTCTGAGGGATGAGATATACATGCATTTGGAAAGATAAGGTTTGTTTCGAAATGTTTTTTTTTGACAGATTCCCTACAGTATGGGAACAGGCCATTTGGCCCAACAAGACCATACCGCCCCTCCAAACAGTAACCCACCCAGTCCCATTCCTTTAGCCTATATTTACTCCTGACGAATGCACATAACACTATGGGAAACTTAACATAGCCAATTCACCTGACCTATACATCTTTGGATTGTGGGAGGAAAATGGAGCACTCAGAGGAAGCACACACAAACACAGTGAGAATGTGCAAACTTCACACAGAAAGTCACCCGAAGCTGGAACCAAACCCAGATCCATGGCACTATGAGGCAGCAGTACTAGCCACTGAACCACCATGCCACCCTTGCCTTTTTCAACACAGTTCAATGACACAGGGACAAACTCTATTCTGCCCTTCACCCATGATACACGTTCCAATATCACATACCATGGACAATGTATTCTCCACTGAAAATGTCATCTTATTGTTATTTACTAATTAGTTTGTTATTACTAATTTTAATAATCATTGTTAATAGATGATTTTAGACTGGAAAGATTGAATGGCTTTATGAGTGGAAGATCATGCATCTCAAGTTTTTTTGAGTTCATTGATGAAGTGACCAGTAATGTTGACGAGGATAGGGCGGCTTACGTCATCTATATGGTTTTCACTTAGGTCTTTGACAAGGTTACCATTGATAGGCTGTTCTGGAAGGTTAGAATCGCATGGACCCCAGAGAGAGCTGGCAAATTGTACACAAAATTAGCTTCATAGTAGTAAGCAGAGGGTAATAGTGGAAGGATGCTCTCGGACCGGAGGCCTGTGACACATGAAGTGCCTCAGGGGTCGCTGCTGGGCCCATTGCTGTTCGTTATCTGTATCAATGATATTCTTGCGAATGTACACGGCATGGTTAGGAAACTTGAAGATGACACTAAAATAGTGGTATCGTGGACAGTGAGGAGATATATCAGAAATTGTAGCAGGACCTTAATCAAACTGGAGAAGTCGGCCGAGGAATATTTTGGCAACGTTCGATCAAGGTAGGAGTTTCATGGTGATTGATAGGACATTAATGAGTGTAGTTGAGCAGAGGGATCATGGAGTTTAGGTCCACCGTTCTCTGAAAGTGGGGTCACAGTTAGACATGGTAGTGAAGAAGGTTTTTGCCACACTAGCATGCCTCGGTCAGGACATGGAGGAGAGCAGTTGGGAAGTTACATTGCAGTTATACAGGATGTTGATGAGGCTGCACTTGTAGATTTTGTTCAGTTTTTAGTCACATTGCAATCGGAAGGATGTTTTTAATTTGGAATGTGTGCAGACAGAATTTACAAAAATGTTGCTAGAACTCAACAGTATGAATTAGAGGGAGAGATTGGACAAGCGAGGACTTTTTTCTTGAGAGAATAGGAGACTGAGAGGGATCTTATAGAAGTTTACATGGATAGGATATATCCAGCCTTTTTTTCCTAGAGTTGGGGAATGAATAAAAGAGAAACTGATGGAAACTGTTTTACACAGAGAGTGGCACACAAAGGGAATGAGCTGCCAATGGAAGTGGTTGAAGCATTTGTATTAACGATATTTAAACGGCATTTTGGCAAGTACATGGACAGGAAAGGACGAGAATGCTATGGGCCAAGTGCTGGGAATGAGTTTAGTGTGGTTGGATATTTGGGTCAGCATGGACGAGTTTGGGCCAGAAGGACTCTCTGCCTCTCTCCATGCTGTAGGGCTTGATGACTCTACAAATAGAACAGCATTTGGGTCAAACTTCCATTTTTCCTTTGGTCATGAGTTCGAATCATATTTGGACAATGTTCTTTCAAGTTAACTTTGAAGATATTTTGCTTTTCAGTTTATTATCGACAATATGTGTGTGTGTGTGTACGTGTGCGCGTGTGTCTGTGTGTGTCTTTGTGTGTTTCTCAGTATATTTCAAAGGAAAATATCAATGTACATATTTGCAATATCCTCTTGTCATTCCTCTTTCCATCATTGTTTGAGTAACTTTGTTTTGGTCATAACTCTGCCTGACTTGTTCCTAACACTGACCCTGACACACTCTGAGAACTATATCATTGGCCACATCACCAACATAGTTATCATTATTTTTTGTGGCCAGTGGAGGAGTGGATTTTGCATTTTTGCATTTTGGTATGTTAAAGCAGGGTAGTCCCCTGGGGAATGTAGCTGAACAAAGAAACTTACGGGTGAAGATTCATAGTTCCTTGAAAGTCGAGTTTAGGTCGGTAGAGTGGTGAGGAAAGTAGTTGGCATGCTTGCCTTAATCGGTCAGAGCATTGAGTAAAGGAGTGCGGTATCGTGTTGCGCTTGTACAGGACGTAGGTGAAGCCACTTTAAGAATACTGCGTAGATGTCAGTTGACTATGCTAAAGTGTAGATGTTGTTAAGCTTGAAAGGGTGCAGAAAAGATTTACAAGGATTTCCTGGAACCTGAGGGTTTGAGCTACAGAAAAATGATGAACAGGTTGAGGCTTTTTCCCCAGGACTGTCAGAGGCTGAATGGTGATATGACAGAGGTTTTAAAAAGTCCTGAGGGGGGTGGATAGTCTGAATGGGCAATAACCTTTTCTCAGTGTAAGGGCGGTTAGAACTTCACGGCATAGGGTGAAGGTGACAGGGCAAAGACTTAGAAGGGACTTGAGAGGAAACTTTTTCATACAGAGGCTGGTGGGCATACTGTCAGAGGAAGTGGTGAAAGCGGGAACAATTACACGTTTAAAATGTCTCTGGATAGGTACATAAATAGGAATGGTTCAGAGGGATGTGTGCCAAATGCTGACAAGTGGGACGAGATCTGATTAAGATGCCTGATTGGCGTGGACAATTTGGACAAAAGGATCTGTTTCCACGCTGTATGACTCTCTTATTCTGACAACGGGATGAGGGAAAATTCTAAAACTGCCATTCAAATGGGAATTCTCTTCCCCAGAAGTTTGTGATGCCTCTCTGATTACAAGTATTCACAACTGAGTTAGTTAAAGATTTGACAGAGAAGTGTGTCACTGAAAATGGGACACAGACAGGAAGATCAGGCTGAGACCACAATCTGATCAGCCACAATCTTAATGCCTGGTGGAGAAGGCTCAAATTCACTAATGACCCACTCCTGCTCCTCAGTCCCATGTTTCTGTGTTCCATTAAACCCCTCAAACCGGCTAGACAGGATCTATTGGAGTCCACTAACTGTTATAGCATGGTGCACATAAACAGAGGAGACCATTTCGTCCCTCAAGACTGTCCCACACGGTTTGGGAGATTTGGAAAATGTAATTGGAAGACCCAGGTGAGACATAAAAGAGGTCGCTCATCTTCTTTACAGAACTTCTCCTCTCTGTAACTTGTGTTTCATTTGTTGATCATGTTGTAGACCCAGATTCACTGTAAATACAGCCGCCAAATCTCACCCAGCGATGGCTCACAAAATCCGCTGGTCTCCCTCGTTGCAACATTCCATAATAGACCTTCCAGGAAAATAACACCAAATAACTTTCCAATAACAGAATGGGAGAACATCAGAAACAGGGGCAGGTCATTCACATCCTTATCCTGCCTTGCCCTTCACTAAGATGAAGGCTGACCTGCTGCAAGTCTCAAATCTTCTTCAATGTCCAAGTCTTCTTGAACACTTCCATAGAACACAGAACAAAGAACAGTACTGATTTAGAGATGCTGGTGTTGGCCTGGGGTGTACAGAGTTAAAAATCACACAGCACCAGCTTATCGTCCAACAGGTTAAATTGGAAGCGCACTAGCTTTCGCAGCGTCGATCCTTCATCAGGTGATAGTGGAAGGCTTCATCCTAACACAGAATTTATAGCAGAAATTTGCAGTGACATGTAACTGAAATTATACATTGAAATATTGATTGTTAAGCCTTTCATACGTAAGAATACCATGATAGTTTCACTTCCTTCATATGTAAATCACAAAACTTTATTTTTAAGTTGCATTCACAGGTTAGCTGTTAACAATGGTGATATCTAGACAATATGGTGAAGGTGTTGGCCCCCTGCGTTCTCTGTCTAGGCCATGATATTTAAATTGATTCTAATCTAAAAAGTGAGATAACGAAGTTTTACATGAATTCATGCAGTTTTTGAGCTCAGAGTTCGACATGAATGCATGCAGTTAGGACCTTCAGCCCTCGACGTTGTGCCGTTTATTCTACTCTAAGATCAGACTAAACTACATGCTTCCATACACTTTGTTCCATGTGCCTATCCAAGAGTCTCTTAAGTTTCCCTCACGTATTTGACTCTACTACCACCGCTGGCAGTGCATGAGACACACCCACCACTCTCTGTGTAAAGAATCTACCGCTGATATTTCCCCTAAACCTTCCTCCAATGGCCTTAAAATTATGTCACTTAGTCATACACAATTCTGCCCTGAGAAAATGCTTCTGGCTATTCACTCTCTCTATGCCTCTCATCATCTTGTACACCTCCAGTGAAAAAAGCCCTTGCTCCCTCATGGTTTCTTCATAAGTCGTGCTTCCAGTCCAGGCAGCATCCTGATAAATCTCCTCCTAGTAAATTGCACTTAATGAGAATTAATTATGACCTCTACATTTTTTGGAGTCGTTCATGGCACAAGGGAAGATAATTATCTTTGGTGGGCATCAATCATCTCAGCCGTGGGACACAGTTGCAGGAGATCCTCAGAGTAGCGTCCTCAGCCGAGGCATCTCCAGTTTGTCTTCATAGAATCTCTACAGTGTGGAAAAAGGCTATTCAGCCCATTGAATCCAAACTGAGCAGATTAGATTCCCTACAGTGTGGAAACAGACACTTCGGCCCAACCAGTCCAGACTGACCCTTCAAAGAGTAACCCACCCAGACACATTTCCCTCTGACTAATGCACCCAACATAATGGACAATTTGGTATGGCCAATTCACCCAGCCTGAACATCTTCGGACTGCGGGAGGAAATCTGAAAACCTGGAGGAAACTCATGCAGACAAGTGGGGAATGTGCAAACTCCACACAGACAGTTGCCCAAGGCTGGAATCGAATGTAGGACCCTGGTGCTGTGAGACAGCAGTGTAAGCTACTGAGCCACCGTGCCAGCAGAAGAGGGGGCATTCACTGAAGTTTACAAAATTTTCAGGACAAGTTGTCCCTCTTCAGCTCTTGAAACAGTCTGTGACCATGTGCAGCAAGACTTGGACAACATTCAATATTGTGCTGTTAATGTCTGGGTAACATTTATGTAACAGCACAATACATTTACACAGTAAAGGGAGGAGTTCATTCAGCAGCTCAATCTGGTTTCACAAGAATGTGGTGAAGCCATTCATCCCATCAAAACTACTGGGCAAAAAGAGGGATAAAAAATTCAGTTCCTCCTGCCTGTTGCACAGGAAGTCAGGGCGTCGCTCTCTCCCGCATGTAGCGTACATTGGAACAGAAAGAACCATTTCACACCCGGAGTCACTTACAAAGGAACAGGAAGAGGTTATTCAGCTTGTCAAGCCACTAACACAGGAACAGGAAAGTGTCAGAGATGCTCCAACATCACAAACAAATGGAGCAGGGGCTGCACAGATAGACTGCTCCAAATTGATCCACATGGCTTAATTACTCATGATACATATGTGTTACTTTAACATGGTTTTCTGGCAGTCGGAATGAAGCCAGTATTTTTAGCCATTCTCCAAGTTGGCTTCCATCTCCAAGAAGGCAGGCCCATGGTCTCTGTGGAAGTCAGAAACCGGTGGGGAATAACTAACTGTTTCAGAATGATGGTAATTTGGCTGCTGACAGGGTTGTGTCCAAAGTGACATTCAATGCAGTGTCACACAGTAACTGTGCATTAAAGTGTTGAGACTTTATTCAGAGCCTGCACCTCACTGTCAATCAACATGGGGGCTCTGCAGATGCACATAAACTGTCATGAATCAAACATCTAATGAAAAGCATGAAATTTCCACCCTATTCAGCTGTTTGGGACATAATGAGTTTCTGTCCATACCCATCAAACTTCAACTTCTTATTCTCTCACAGTCCTACAGAGTAAACACATAGTTACTGCACTCTCTCCTCATGGTAACATCATGCCAGTGTTTAGTCTGGTAAAAATACTTTCCACTCTCTCAGTGACAAAGGGATCATTGTTTATAATGCAGGCCAAATCTTTAAAGAATGCACCAAATACTCTCTCAAAAAACACGATCAGTGGGAAAGATATTCTAACTTTTGTACTTCAATCATTTTGCATGAAGAGCCACATATAATTTATTTCCTGCCCCTGTATGAATTCTGTCAGTGACTTATGACCAAGGACATCCAGGTCCTTTTCAAAAAAAGCACTCGCCAACCTCTCTACCGTTTAATAGATATAGATGTACATGATGATATTTGTTGTTCACATCTGAACCATTTTTATACCTTGTGAACAGATATTGCCCAAACAATGATCCTGCTGCCACCCATCAATCCTTCAGTCCAGAGAAAAACAGTATTCTTCTCGTATCGTTATTACCCACTTTTTAATCCATGTGGTATATATTCCACCCCTACCTACCCTTGGACTCTAACATTGCCCATTCTCCTGTATTCAAACATGTCACTCGTTTTTTAAAAATACAAATACTCCATTCCCATTGGTTCTCAACTGCCGATGTCACAACAGATAATCTCCAGGTTTATCAAAGATCATTTCCCTTTCCTGAATCTAGGCCAAATGTACCAACTCAAATCAGTATTCTCCAAGTATCTAGTTGTCACGTTCCTTATAAAACGTTCCAATAGTTTATTCTCACAGCTGACATCAAGCTATTTAGTTTTCTGTTTTCCCTCTCCACCCTGTTTTAAATATTTAGGTTTACAATAGTTGTTTTCCAGACTGAAGCATCCTTTTCAGAACCTAACTAGCTTTGAAGAATAATCAGTAATTCTTTCAATAGCTGTGTTCTCATATCAATCACTCTGGGATGGAGCTCATCAGATGCAGGAACTTATGAAACTTCAATTCTATTAGATTTTCAATAACATACTCTTCATTGCTTCTTGATGTCCTGCAGTCTCCCATTTTTACCAATCACTCTGTTCCCTAATAATTATGGAAGTTAGTTTCTGTCCCTTCCCCTGTGGAGATGGAAACAACGCATTCTTCTCAGCAGGCAGGTAGTTTCTGACCGCTTGTGAATACATTGGAGGACTGCACTTCAGAGATGGTGGATATATTACCCACTGCTGCCTGGCAGGTTCCAGAATCAATCCAGTTTAATTCATTGTGAGTGTCAGCTCAGTCCTATCCCTGGTGTGAGACGGCAGGTTTTAGTGAAGGAGGGGATACAGCTCAGTGATCACCTCAATTTTGAGACAAGCTGATTTTATACTTACACCTGAATGGGTGCGGGTCAGACAAATGTTCCTGGAAATCCCAGAGAGTATAGTACAGTGCCATGCTCCTCCCAGTTTACACAGCTTCCTGTCTTTGTAGTCCCAGCACCATTTGTTTATAATGGACCCAGACACACTGGAAATGCAGTATTCAGAGTGGGGTCCCCAGACCTTCGGGGCTCCCTGAATTAACCCAGTATTTGACATCACAATCCTGAGAGCACCATTCACAGACCTTCTACTGACGTTCTAGATGACAGCAGTAAGTAAATTCCCCACACCCATAGTGCATTCACTCAGTTTTGGAAATGCCTCAGACTCCTCAGCTTCTTTTCCTGGTTGAGAAAGCTGTCACATCTCCACACAGTCGCACAGTAACAGTTCCTCTCTCCAAAGAAGCAGTTGACAATGGGACATTACGTTTCTCTATATCTCAGCGATGATAAGATTTGCTGATGGAATTGATCACCACACTCAGAGGCGAGAGATAGAGGGAACAAAACTCACGGTAAGCAGGGGCATCCCGTAATAAATATGATACTCAGGATTATGTGAAAAGGGGAAATGGTAGAATAACTTCCTATTCTGTTTCTTTCCAGTCCATCATCATCAATCCTTTTGCTTGCTTTTCCTTTCTCTCTCTCTCTCTCATGCTGGACATCATCCACTCAATACCAGCCGCCCACTCACCCTTCCAACCATCCCGGATATAATAATATTATTTCTCAGTTGCATTCAGTTTTGATAGGTTCACTGACAGACTGCCATACCTGCTGTTTCTTCCGACAGACTGCCATACCGGCTGAGATTCTCCAACATTCTTTCACACGGTGGAGAATTTTATTTCAGATCGCCAGCATCCGCATTTCCTTGGTTATTTCACCTTTAATGTTGTTGTTTCGCGGGATGCCAGCATCACTACCAAGGGCAGTATTTGTTGTACATCCTAACTGCCCTTGACCACACGGCCATTTTTCAAGGCAATATGGAGGCAACCAGACTGTTGTGGATCTGAGGTGACACTTAGTTCAGACAGGGCAAAAGTGTTCGGCTTCTTTAGCAAAGGTTATTAATAAAATAAGAAATGAAATTCTGATTGTTTATGGTTGCCATGAATGAAATTAGGTTTCATTTCAAATGTTGTCATTGGAATTTATATTTAGTCATCGACTGTGGTAGGATTTCAGACAATGCTTTTAGAGTCATAACCCGTGCCTGAGTTGCACAGCCAGTAACATTATTACTCTGTTTAAGAGTCCCTGTTGTGAATTAACTGTAGAGACAAGAACAAGTTTGTGGTCAAACTATTTGTAACTGGAAGAGAGGTCAGAAGAGAACTGGATCTATAAAATCTGTCGTTAACGAAGGGGTAGGTGATGGTGAAGTCAGCAACAGAACTCAGGCAGAGCTGGAGATTGGGGATATTATGAAGGTGGGTGTCAGGAGGTTTGATCACAGAGAGAATATGGACACATAAAACAGTTCACAGTAAAAAGGGACTCAAGGTCCCGAACAGTCTTATTCCTTCTCAGATGTTTATGAGTAAGTAGTTTGGAAATGCATGAGAAGGAGGTGGCGTTTGTGACTGAAAGTTTATGTATTTGTTAAATATAATCAACAAGAATAGCAATAACATTCAGAATCATTTATAGATTTAACAGAGATAGACTTATCAGGAACACAAATAATAGCGAGGATAGGATAGTACCCAGCTTGAATACTCATTAGTACGGCTCATATCCGCAACTCTAACCATGGCCAATCCTGAGAAAGCCAATAAAGACCCCAGGATAAACTCCTGTCCATTGTTTGAACATTCCAGTCGACTGTTCTCAGATTCTGATCCATTGTTGGAACATTCCAGCCGAATGTTCTCAGATTAAAATCCATTGTTGGAACATTCTAATATTCTCAGATTCTGGTTTTTCTCTCTTGCTCTGTAGCTGCTGACCCCAATCTTGTTGAGGTTGACTCTGCCCCCAATACTATGGCATGACAAGTTGAAAGAAGTCCCTATTTATGGAAGAGGGAAAGCCTCCAGTGACCCAGTTAGGTCCAGGAAGACTGATATTAATCACAGTCACTGAACAAACAGCTCCAGTTAACCCATTTTACGGCAACTCTGATATATCACAATAATACTTGGTGTCGGTGGGATTTTGATACCGCTGATTGTTGGTCTAATGGCACATCTCCAGTTGTAAACATAGACGTGAGGAAGAGAGATAATTCTGCTGTGTTTTGGCAGTGTAGGAATTGCTTGGCTCCCGAGGCCGTCTGTGTCTGATCACCAGGCCTGCTGCATCCTTTCGTTTTATTTATTTATGTTTAACTTTGACTTTGTCTGTCCAGCATTTAACGGCTTAGGTGGGTTTAGGCATTTCTGAGAGATAGTTACAAAGCCATCGACGATGTAGATACAGTCCATTCCTTGTGTTCTTGCAGCCAAGGCCCGGTCCTGTGGAGTGATTGTCAAACTCTCACAGAACCAGGATTCTTAGTTTTATCTTTCGCCAGTTATTGCTGGGGTCTCAGCAGAGTTGGAAGGCAGGAAATCTGTCCCCGGTTCTACACACTCTCTCTGTGATTTCTCTCGGAACTGTCTTTTGATGTTTTTTCCTCCTGGATTGGAGAACTGCATGTGAGACAATCTGTTTCCTGCATTTGTTTTTTGACGTTTGTGTGCTTGTTGGATGATACCATACTGGAACAGTTACTGTATAGTAGTTAAATAAACTATTTTTCTGCTAAGTTTTCCAATATAATTAAGTTATTGCAAGTTCCTCTTCCTTTTGTTGTCTTTTATCGACAGTATTCGAATAAATAGTGTTTTGCTTATTGTCGAATATTTTGACCAAGTAAAACCTATCTGAATCACATCACCTCACATTTACCAGCGAAATGGGCCGAGCTGGAGGAGTGATAATCATGTCAGGAACTATATTGGATGCTGAATCCACCTCTCAGATCCAGCCCGGAGATGTATTAGCCAAGAGGAGATACCTGTTCAGCACGAAGCATTGCGTAGACTGCTCAGCAATCCGTCCAGGATTAAACACTGTTTAGAGCTCACCAGTTCACTATTTAACTGACCAACAGTGCACTGATCTATAAACTTGGACTCGATAATCATTTCAGCACAGGGCACTGTGCGGAACAGCCAAACACATTGTTCTTTTCACACGGACTGGATATCTGTGCAGCATGGAGAGCTGTGCAGTGAATAGCAGTGAATTTATACACAGCTGTGTATACCAATCACTGCATTGCTGAATAACGCTGTGTTAGATCACTGCCCAGTGTGGGGAAACTTGCAGCTCCCCTCCAAATGCAGCTCAATATCTCCATTGGGGCATGACACAGGAGTGCTGTGGGTGTGAAACTCACTGCCAGAGAGAGATGGCGGGGGAGTCAGTTTAAATACCAACAAATGGGAGGAGTTTGGTTAAAAGACAGGTGGAGAGAGAATTTCACAGAAGGATCCGATGGTTGGATTTAAAAATTGTGAAATGAAAACATTTCGATACCATCTTGCAATATAGGCCATTGTTTCTAGGAATGATGGGTGAGCAGGATATCGGTGTAAGTTAAGATGATGGAGAGTTTTGGATAAGCATTTGTCCTGCAGCTTTGTAACTGGGAATAGAATCAGCAGAGTCTTCAATTCATTGGGCTGAATCAAACAATAATTAGTCTCAGTGCCACTTTCATTGAGTCTGACAGAAGGAATGTCTGCACGAGGCAGAGCTAGTATCCTGGTGTTATCTTATTGAACTCACCTCATTAACTATCCACCCCATTCCATGGTGTCCCTCTCATTCAATACCAGCCCGATTCTCCCACCCATGATAGCTGGAGGTATACACCATCGCCCGGGAAACCCCTATATTCAGTGATCCTTGGCGCTGCTGACATTTTTAAAAGGTCAATGAGCACACGGCTGAGCTTTCTCAGTTTGGAGCTGCCCTATATAGTTTACCCGAGTATGGCAGATAAGGAGAAATTACACCACAGCTTGTCGACAGGGGCACGGAGGTACTGGTGAATGGTCAAGTACAGAAGGGGACCATTCTCTTCCCTGAGGCAGCCGCACCACCAGACCCACCGAGCATGGTATGAGCACACCACCCAGCACAGTGCAGTACCTGCAGTCCAAAGAAAAGTCCAGCAATACAGGAAAAACATCAATAACCTTTCCTGCTCTGTCACGATAAGGGTCACCATATTCTCCCAACTCTCTCACACTCACTGTATATCTGTTCGCGTTTCCCCAGTATAAGGCTCCATCACTCTCACCACTGCAATGCAGCACCTTCTCTCTCACACTCTCTTTCTCAACTATGCTATACCCCCACATGATTATAAAATGTTCTTATGAGTGTTATTTCTAGAATCTCTGGATGATGTCGTTTGTACAATGGTCCAGATAATTTTCAAAATAATTCAACTTCAGCAAAATGTTCATCCCCCAATATGTAACGCATAAGAGGAAGGAGGAGAGTTTTACTTTTTTAAAAATCACTCAGGATGAAAGTGCACTCAAATATGCTCCATTATTCAGTCAAAGGGAGCACCTAAACACTTGAGGACTCACTCCCATCTTGAAGACAGGCGCCACATTGGAATTTCGTCAGTTTCACTGGGACACTCCTTTAATCCCGAGAGTTATGGAATATTTCACACAGTACCACCAGTCACTCTGTAACCAATTTTATTAAAATAACCTATGAATTGCTGATGAGCTGTTTACCCTTGGTCTTCTCTGTTTGAGAAAAGCCTTGTTTTGTTGGAGACAATGCAAAACTTTCATCTGACGACAATTTTGTTTATAATATTTAAACTCTTCGTGCCTTCTCCTGAGAGGAAAGATGTAAAATACTGTTTTAAATTCTCTGCCTGTTCCCTGAAACCAGTTCCCCAGTCACATCCTCCAGGTGTCCAACATATTCTTTCCTGCCTTTCTTTAAAGGGTCACACATACATCATGAACTTTTTTTATTTGATGCGGTTAGTTTCTTTTCATATTTATTGCCAGTTTTGGAATATTTTTCTTTATACTTTGTTTTAGACAATCTGCTTCTTGTTCCGAAAGTAAACTTCCCAAATGTTGCCGACGCTCAAGCTCACCAATCTGAATTTTTTAGTTTGTGATTGATTAGCATCCTTCACAGCCTTTCTGCATCATGGGTGGTTCATCTTCACATCTTCATATCATCATTTTTTGACCTGAATCAATCATTACTGAGCATTACTAGCAGTACCTGCTTAAATGTCCCACCCACACATCTTCTGACCTTGACCTATGTCTATTTTCACACTCCGTATTTGACAAGATATGTGACATAAAACTGAATTTGAAAGGCCTGGCTCTTTTCAATTATTCAGGGGGAACCTACGTATGTGGCTGAACACATGATCAGCTGAGGGTGACTCCATTCTCCCAGTTTCCCTGCCTCTGTCATTTCTGTTCGATGATGCCACATTCCTTTGGGAAGCTTCATACATGTCATCCTTTTCTCTCAACCGAGAAATCCCCTAACTCTGATGAACAGAGCTTTCAGCTGTGTCTGTCCCATATCCCTTACTTGTGCCCTCACTCCGTCACCTCCTTCCCAGAACAATGATCGATCTCCGCTTCTCCTCACTTCCTACTGCACTAGAATCCACATTCACAGAATCATTCTCCGCCACTTCCACCACCTCCAGCAGGACAGCACCATCAAACACATCTTCCCCTCCCATCCAATGTCAGTATTTCACAGGGTCCATTCCTTCTGTGGCACCCTCCATCAACGCGAACACTTCCCCGCACCCCTATAACACCTTCCCATGTAAATGCAGCAGCTGCAACATTTGCCAATTCACCTCTTCCCTCCTCACTGTCCAAGGCCCTAAACACACCTTCCAGGTGAAACAGCATTTCACTTGCTCTCTTTCAATCCAGTCTCCCGTCATTGCTGCTCACAATGCAGTCGCCTTTACGTTAGTGAGCCAATCAGAAACTGTTCTGAGGAACATCTCCACTTTGTCTGTAGAAATGACCCTGGCCTTCTGATTGCTCCCCATTTCAATAACCTGAATTGCTCTCAAGATAATGAGAATTCTTTGAGGAGGTAATGACGGGTTGGACCAGAGAAAGTTACCTATCTGAACTTCCCGAAGGCCTCTGATATGGTACCGCAAAGGAGGCTGCAGAGCATTAAGAACCCATGGTGTCAGAGACCAGGTACTAGCATGGATAAAAGGTTGGCTCTCCGGCAGGATGCAGAGTGAGGATAAAACTGTCCCTCTGAGGATGGCAGCTGGTGACTAGCAGTGTTCCACAAGAGTCAGTTTTGCGACCACAACATTTCACTTTATAGGTTAATGATCTGAGTGGCGGGGCAGAAGGCATTCTGGCTATGTTTGTAGATTATGCAAATGTAGTTGAAGGGACATGTAGTATTGAGAAGGCAGGGAGCCTGCAGAAAGAATTCAACAGTTTAAGAGAGTGGAAAAAGGAGTAGCTGATGGAATCCAATGTGGGAGAGTGTGAGGTCATGCACTTTGGTATGAAGAATACGGGCATGGAATATTTACTAAATGGGAAAAGAATTCAGTAACCCGAGTAACAAAGGGACTTGGGATTGCAAGTGCAGGATTCGCCTTAGATACACTTGCAGGTTGAGTCAGTAGTTAAGAGCAGAAGGCAGACAGTGGTTGTAGTTGGAAAGTATTCTGCTTGGAGGACAGTGTTGAGTGGGATCCCACAGGGCTGTGTTCTTGGGCCTCTACTCTTTGTAGTTTTCATAAATAACTTGGATGAGTACGTTGTGGGGAGAATTAGTAAATTTGCTGATTACACAAAGGTTGGAGGTGTCATCGATAGTATAGAGGGCTACTGCATGCTGCAGTGCGACATAGACAGGATGCAAAGCTGGGTTGATAAAGGGCAGATGGAGTTCAACCTGGATAAATGCGAAGTGATGTATTTTGGAAGGTCAAATTCGAATCCTGAATATTGCATTAAATACAGGATTCTTGGCAGGAACAGAGCGAGCTGGGTGCGCAAGTGCATAGATCCATCAAAGTTGCCACCCAAATGAATAAACTGTCAAGAAAGCATATGGTGTGTTGGCTTTCGTTAACAGGGGATCAAGTTTAAGAGCCGTGAAGTTTTGCTGCAGCCTTACAATTCAATGGTGAGATCACACTTGGAATATTATGTCCAGTTGTGGTCGCCCTACTACAGAAAAGATACAGAGGCTTTGGAGAGGGTGCAAATAAGGTTTACCAGGATGCTGCCTGGACTAGAGGGCTTGCTTTATGAAGAAAGCTTGAAAAAGCTTTGATCTTTCTCTCTGGAGACAAGGAGGAGAGAGGAGAGCTGATCGAGGTGTACAAAATAATGAGAGGAATAGATAGAGTCAATACCGAGAGAATTTTCCCCAGGGCAGGATTGACTAGTACGAGAAATCAATATATTTTGAATATATTAGGAAGAAGGAATAAGGGAGATGTCAGAGGTAGGTTCTTTATGCAGACAATTGTGAAAGGTGGTGGAAGCAGAGTCATTGGAGACATTTAAGCGACTGCTGAACATGCACATGGATAGCAGTGAGTTGAGGGGTGCGTAGGTTAAGTTACTATATTATACATTAGGATTAAGTCTCGGGACAACATCGTGGGCCAAAGGGCCTGTTCTGTGCTGTACTTTTCTGTGCTCTATGTTCTATTTTGTATAGGTAAAGCAGACATAGATAATTTCTTGACTGACAAGGGGATCAAAGGTTACCGAGAGGAAGCAGGGAAATGGGGTTGAAAATCTATCAGTCGTGATCGAATGGCGGAGCAGACTTAATGATCTGAATGGCTTCATATCTGCTCGTATTGTCTTGTGACTTATAATATATCGGTCCTGGATGGCACGGTGGCTACGGTGGCTCAGTGGTTTGCACTGCTGCCTCACAGCATCATGGAACTGGATTAGATTTCCTCTGGGTGCTCCAGTTTCCTGCCACAGTTCAACGTTGTGCTGGTTAGGTGAACTGGGCATGCTGAATTTCCGATTGTGTTCAGGGATGTTGAGGTTAGGTGCAATAGTCAAAGGTCTATGAATAGTATTAGGGTAGAGAATGGGTTTGGTTCACATGCACTTTTGGAGGGTTAGTATAGACCTGTTGGGCTGAAGAGCCTGGTTCTGCACTGTAGGGAATCTAAGAAAATTCAAGCTGCTGCAATGTTCCAATGAACAACAACCCAAGCTCGAGTAACATCTCACTTTTCGCTTTGGTACGTTACTGTCTGTAGGAGTTAATATTCAATTCCATAACTTCACAGCCTGAACCCACTATAGCTGTTCTCCATTTTTCGTACACTCTCCCTCCTGGGCTCCCTAAGATCGTGTCTTTTTATGTTGCATTCAACAGAGAAAATCAATTTCTAATATTTACACATTAATTTACACCCATTATATACCTGTGTCTCTTTCACCACAATTTAAATCCCATTTACCTTTCACACTGGGCCTCCAAACACACTTTCCCACCTCTGCCAAGATACTAAAACGTTCACGTTCCAATCTTTTACACTTCTGAAGAAGATTTACACTGGATTGAAACATTAACATTGTTTGTCTGTCTCTGCGGATGTTTCCAGACCCACTTTGTTCATTCAAAAATGAAAAGTTACAGAACACATTTTCAATATAGCAAAGATCATTGGATACAAGAAATCTGAACCAAAAACAAAAAATATTGGACTTACTGGATGCTTTGAGGAACAGGCACAGAACCCGAAATATTAACTCTGCTTTCACTCCACAGATGCTGTCAGACTTGTCAGTGTCTTCAGCAATTTCTGTTTTTGAACAAGTTTCAAACATGTGTGTCAAAGCTGCTCACACGTCCTGTCCAACATGGAGCACCATACACTGGGAAATGCATGATAACGCAAGGTATACAAATTCATTAGTTCTGAAACTGTCATCACAGACACGACAGAACTTTTTATCATGCTCATGGAGAGAAACAGAGGGAAACACATCCGTTTTAAACAGAAGATGGCATCACTGGAGGGGAAAAGATTCAGATGAACACGGAAAATGTTTTTGAGGCGTGATACAAATTGGAGGCATGGCACCATGAAGATTCTCTAACAGCGTGAGAATTTTTTAAAAAGGAAGCGTTCCCACATCAGAAATCAAGATAGGGCACTGTGTACAGGGTAGAAGGGTGACCGGTCCCCGTGCGAATTGAGGACAGGCAGCAGAATTGTATTGCAGATATTGCAGCTCAAACTGGACATTCATGCGATGCTGCAAATCATAGCAGCTGTCGTAGCAGCAGCAGCAGCGGAATTATATTCAACCACCATATAATCTCTCAGTCTACCATTACCATGAAACTGGTCTCCGGTTCAGTGATGAGTGTGGGTGAACATGCCACGGTCAGAACCATGTGTACCTAAACCTGATGACAACCCATTCAATCTACAGCGCTTACTGCTTACATTAACAAACAGCAGAACTAACATCTGATAGAGAGGACGCAATGACCACAAGACTGTGACCACTTCTTTTAAAAGCAGCTATGAACTACTGCTGACCTGTCTACTTTTACTCTTATCTGTTAGAAAAATCCTTGCTCCTTTTGTTAGAGACGGTTCAAGAACTTCCCTCCTATTACCATTTTGCTTACATCATTGAAATACTTACTGTGCCTTCCTCTGTGAGGAAAAATGTAAAACATGCGTGTAAATTATCTGTCTGCTCCCTGTAGCCAATTCTTCAGTCACACCCTCCAATTATCCTCGATATACTTTCTGACTTATTTTCACCTAAGGTCATACACTCATCTTGAACTTTTTTTATATGCTCGGAAAAGCTCGTGCTCGTTGTTTTTTGTATTTCTTGCCAAATGACTACATCATGTCTATTCTTCCCTGTTCTTCGCTTTCTCGATTAATAAGTCATATCGTGCACAAACAAACCCTTTGGTCCAGCTTGTCCATGCTGACCAGGTTTTCCAAACTAAACTAGGCCCATCTGATTGCATTTTGTCCATATACCGCTCAGCTTTTCCCATTAATATGTTTGTCCTAATGAGTTTTAAATGTTGTAGCTGTACTTACATCTCCCACTCTTCCTCTGACAGCTCACTCCATATACACACATCACCCTCTGTGTGAAAACATTGATCCTTCGTCCATTTCAAATCTTCCCTCTTTCACCTTAAACCTGTAGGTAAAAACAATGACTGCAGATGCTGGAAACCAGATTCTGGATTAGTGGTGCTGGAAGAGCACAGCAGTTCAGGCAGCATCAGAGGAGCAGTAAAATCGACGTTTCTGGCCTGATGAAGGGATTTTGCCCGAAACGTCGATTTTACTGCTCCTCTGATGCTGCCTGAACTGCTGTGCTCTTCCAGCACCACTAATCCAGCACCTTAAACTTGTGTCTTCTGTGGTTGAACTTCCCCATCCCGTGGAAAAAACCTTGGCTGGTCACTCTATTCATACCTCTCAGGATTTTATAAACTTCCGCAATGTCATCCCTCAACCTCCTACACGCTATCTGACACTAATTCTACGCACAAGCATTTAAAGTTTAGCACTGCAAAGTTGAAACAGTATTGAAATGACAGGTAAATAACACTCAGCCCAAGCTTCTTACTGTGAGTTGTTTTTCTCCATGTTACAATACTCCATGTTCAGGCAGGAGGAAGCTGTTACGAATACCAATAAGAGGTCAAACACCTGAATTGCTTTGTCAAAAACGTGTGATGATCTCTACAGTGAAAGCGCATCTCTGGCCTGAAACATATAAGAAGGGGAATTCTTCAACCACAAGATCAGCGTTCACCTTTAGCTGAGTGAGATGAAGGCTGAGTATACTTTTTGAAATTTGGATCACAGTGTAAATTCAGTGCAAAGGGGGAGAGGTGTTTACATTAAGGTTTATGCCAAGAAGGAAACTTTCCAGAATGAAATGTGAGTGGGAGGTGTAAAACAGTATGAATGGAGAGGCCGAGCCACACTGAGACCTGAGCAAAGTGGCATCACAAAACGCAGCTTGATGCTGCTGCAGAGTAGGTAGACTTGATCAAAGATTTTCAGGTGAAATGGGTAGGGACCATAATGTGAGAGAATGTGCTCTGTAATTTGAGAGGAAGAACCTGGAATCAGGAAGGGGAGACGAGCAGGGAAGAGGATGGAGCAGCAATGGTAGGGTTTTCTGCGGGGTAAATCAGGAAGCACAGCTGAAATTCATGCCTAACATCAGCTTATGGTCCCTGAAATAAACATTATAGATCTGTCCCTCTACTAAAGCTCATCATTTGTAATCTTGAGAGCTTTTGTCAACCATGTGTGGTTCTCCTGCTTATCGAGTTCTTCTTTTTGAACAGAAACAATAATTACTGAGCGGTGTGGGATATCTGCTTGAATGTCTGCTCATGGAAACTCACTGACCTTCCTCTGGGTCTATTTTCACATTCCGCTTCAGACCAGATGTGAGGCAGAAAGCCTCAGTTTAGATGTCTTGTTCTTTTCAATCATTCAGGGGAACTTCTGTATGTGGCTGAACACATGATCAGCGGAGGCTGACTCCATTGTCAAAGTTTTTCCATCTCTGTTATTTCTGTTTGAGGATGTCACATTCTTGTGAGCTGCGTCTAATGTGACCTCATTTTCCTTCAAACCAGAAAACTCATAACTCTGGTGGACAGGGCCTTCAGCTGTCACTGCCCCATCCCCCACAGTGTTGCCCTCAATCCGTTCCCTCTATCCCAGAACAATGATAGATTCCTCCTTGTCCATACTTCTTCCTGCACTGGAATCCACATTCATATAATCATCTTACGCCATTTCCACCATCTCCAGTAGGACAGCACCATCAAACACATCTTCCCCTCCCGCCCACTGTCAGTATTTCGCAGGAACCGTTCCCTCTCTGTCCCCTCCATCACCCAGAACACTTCCCCACTCCCCCATTCTACCTTCCCATGCAATTGCAGAAACTGCAACACTTGCTCATTCACCTCTTCCCTCCTCAGTGTCCAAGGAACCAAACATACCTTCCTGGTGAAGCAGCATGTCACTTGTAAACCTTTCAATCTGGTCTCCTATCATTGCTGCTCACAATGCAGTCTCTCTATATTGGTGAGACCAAACAGAGATTGCTTTGAGGAACACTCCCACTCTGTCTGTAAAAATAACCTTGACCTTTTCATTGCTTCTCAGTTCAATAACCTTCCTGGCTCTCATGCTAACACTTCGGCCCTGGGCAATGTTCCAAGGAAGCACAACCCAAGCTCGAGTAACAACTCACTTTGCACTTTCGTACGTTACATCTTGTAGGAGGTAACGTACAATTTCATAACTTCACAGTCTGACCCCATTATAACTGTTCTGCAGTTTCCATACATTCCCCCTCCTCGCCTCTCTACGACCTGGTTGTATCTTCTTTATTGTTCACTCAATAGAGAGATCCTCTTTTCCCCATTCAAATTTTAATTATTAGGCTACTTCACACGATCTTCTCGTTCATCACTACTAAAAGCATGTTTATCATTTGCCACACCCTCTTTTAACCGTCAACCCCCTCCCCACATATGTCAAGGGATTATAAAGCTCATTTTCCAATCCTTTTCAGTTCTGAAGAAGTGTCATACTAGAAATGAAACGCTAACTCTGTTTCTCTGTCTCTGCAGTTGTTACCAGACCTGTTGAGTTTCTCCAGAAATGAAGAGGCTCAGAACAAATAATCAATTAAACAAATGACTATGGATATTGGAAATGAAAGTGCAAAAATCGCTGGAGAAAATGGGAGCCTCGTAGAAGGGTCTTTCTCCCTGAAAGATTAACTCTGCTTTCACTCCACGAGATGCTGCTAGACCTGCTGAGTTTCGTCAGCAATTTCTGTTTCTGAACAAGTTCCATAGACGTGTGTTAAAGCTGCTCAAACGCCATGTCGAACACGGAATGCCGTGCACTGGGAAGTGACCGATAATGCAAGGTGCACAAATTCCTGGATCTGAAAGTGCATATGGCTGGCATCACTGACACTGCATAGCTCCTAATCATGATCACGGAGATAAACAGAGGGGAAAACATTCACATGAAACACAGAAGATGGCATTGGGAGAATGGAAAAGATTCAGATGCATATGTTAAGGGGTTTGAGTAAAGCAACAAACTGGAGGCGTGACACCAGGGAGAGACCCTCAGCAGAATGCGAATAGGAAAATGGAAGTGTTACCACATCAGAAACCAGGCTAAGACACTAGTACAGGGCTGATGGGTGAATGAGTCTTAGTGTGAACTGAGGGATACTCAGTAGAATTGAATTGAACATATTGGAGCTCAAACTGGGCATTCATGTGGTGCGGTAGAATCACAGCAGCAGCAGAATTGTATTCAACTACAATCCGTAACATTTTCCCCAGGATAATCCCTCAGCCCTCCATCAACATCAAGCTAATCTCTGGTTCAGCGACGAGTGCGGGTGAACATGATAAGGTTGGAACCATGTGTAACTAAACCTGATGACAATCCATTAAAGCTACCGTACTTGACTGGTTACATTCGAAACAGCAGGACTAACATCTGATACAGCGGGCGAAATGATCCCAAGACTAACAGATCAGATCGAAGTTCTGCAGTGCTTCCACATCCAGACATAAATGTCGATGGACTATTAAACACCTCACTGGAGGAGAGGACTCCATAAATATCGCCATCCTAAATCACGGGACAGCCCTGTACATCAGTGTAAAAGACATGGTTGTATTATCTGCACCTTCCTCAGCCAGAAGTGTTGAGTTGATGATCTATCTCACCCTCGCCATGCTGCCCGCAGAATCACAGATCTCAGTCTTTAAGCGATCTGATTTGCTATATGTGACATGGAGAAACAGCTGAACACAGTAGATACGACAAAGGCATTTGGCCTTGACCCGATTCCTGCAATCGGACTGAAGACTTGTGCTGTACAACAAGCCGTGTCCCTGGGAAAGCTGTTTCATTCCAGCTCCAACTCTGACATCTTCCTGCCAATGTGAAAATTTACTTCAGCTATGTCCAATCCCATAACAAGGGAATAACTGCAGTCTGACCATTTACCACGCCATTGGTCCCTTCGCGATAGTCACGTTGGTGGGAGATCTTTTTGACAGAGCTGTCAAGCAGCACAGAAATAACCAGCTCAGTGTGGTTTCAGATAGGTCCCCATGTGGAGATGGTGCTGTTGTGGAAAAGTCACTGGATTACTAATCCAGACCGGCTAATGCTCTTACAGCTGGTGGACGTTATAATTAATAAAATATCGAGATGTAAAACCGGGCGTCAGTAACAGTGACTTTGAAGCCAATGTATATTGTAAACAACAATTTCCTTCCCCAATGTACTTTAAGGAAGTGAATCTCTCGTGCTTTCCTGGTCTGGCCTAAACGTGTCTCCAGGCACAGAGACATGTGATACACTCTTCAATGGTCTCTGAAACGGACAAGCAAGACACTCTATAGTCTCAAACTGTTCTGGGGTCTTAAAGGATAAAACAGATCACCCGACTCCACCCTCACTATTGGAACGGCAAATACTACCGTATTGACCCTGCAGAGATCTGCTTCCTAACATCTGAGAGCAGGTGGCAACATTTACAGAGCTTTCCCACAGACTGCACAGAAACATCGGGAAAGGAGTAGGTCATTCAACACACTGAGCATCCTCCATTCTAGTTCATGGTGAAAATCTCCTAAATTCAGTTTTCCCCACACAGTGTTCATATCCTTTAGTATGTTTAAACATTGGAACACATAAAGTAGGAACTACTGTATTCGCTTTGGTCCATCAATTTTGATCCTCCATTCGATATACAGGCAGTTATCCATAAGGCGTGTTTATTAAACGCAAATTCGCTGCAACACAATATTTGAGTTGGGCCCCTTTCTTGAGAAAGCGAGATCCCGTTCACTGTTATGGGAGATCGTCTCTGGCACCAGCTGAATAGCAAATCCCAGCCTCAGGATCCCTCTGTCTGCCAAATGCACCCTCAGTGTGTTCAGCTAAAGCAGGAATGTATTCCGCTCTGCCAGCCTTGAAACTGAGCCTGAATGTGGGATTTGTATTCTACATTTAGAAGGAACTTAATTTCAAACCGGGTGGGGAATATCTTGGAGAGAACAGGAATTCCGCATCGGCATCACGTGGTCAGTCAGCTTGCGTGCTTTCTGGTGAAGATCTTGGTGAAAGATGCATGGCTGTAGTCAGTGACTGTTGCGTTAAAGTGTGACATTTACACTACTAATTCATTACAATATTTATTTATAATGAATTAGAGATTCATGTAGCCTGTGCTATTGTTTGCAGGCACAGGGAGAATGTGCAAACTCCACACAAACAGTGACCTCAGACGGAATTTGAACCCAGATCTCTGCTGCTGGGAGGCAGGAGTGCTAACCACTGAGCTACCACTGTGGCCAACACAACTTGCCTGCACAATTCAATACTCGAAATATAGCAAAACAGTAGGGAGATTCCATAAGGCCCCAAACTTGTTCATTAAGCAACAGGAGGAGGACATTGAGATCTTGAGCAGCTTGGTCAGGTATAGGTGCAGGACATGCTAGTCATCAGAACTATAGTGTAGGAACATCAGGAGGACATTCAGCCCATCGTGTGTGTAATGCAGGAACAGAATGAGTCCAATCAGCCACCTATGCCCCTTACACAGCAATTGGAGCAGATCTTTTACAGCCTCGTGCCGATTTCACGGGAACTGAAATTGACTGTCGAGGTTATGGAAAGGGATGAACTTAGAATAACCAACTTTACTCGGGAATGGAAAGGTATGAGCAAACGATTGGGACTGAAGACAAATTGTTCGAATCTGTTATTAAGGAATGAACAACAGGAGACTTTGAAAGTCAAACCACAATCCATTAAAGGCAACATGATATTATTAAGGATAAATCATGTTTGAATGATTTTCTATATTTTAAAAAAGTAAGACAAACAAGTTGAATAACGGGGATCTGAAAGATGTATTATATCTGGACTTCAACAAGACAATGCATAACATGCTTGACTAAAGATGAATATGCAAGTCAAGAGCACACGGGGTTCGAACAATTTATTTGCTTGGAGAGAAAATTGGCTAACCAATAAAAACCATGATATGGAGGTGCTAGCTTTGGACTGGGTTGAGTAAGGTCAATCATTACATGGCACCAGGTTATAGTCTGACGGGTTTATTTGAAAACACAATCTCTCATTGTCCTGCTCCTTCGTCAGGTGTTAGAGAGAAAAGACCTTCGGCACAAAATTTATAAGGAAAAGATGAAAGGGTTGTACAACACATGCACATGAATTGAACACATATAAGATGGCTGCTAAATCTTTAATTGCTTAGAATAGAGATACAGGTATTGATTGATGTTTATGCAAATCCAAGAGTTCCTTTCAAGTCCTGCCTGGAGATAACTTCAGTTATTATCGATATAAAGGAGGTGACCCCTCCGGTCAGACAACGTATTTTAGGCATGCGGTCTTGTTTGGAGTCTGTATGTGTCTTCACCTGGAATTAGTTTGGGTTTATTTCCAAAGTAGGAGCTCATAAAATATCTCATTGACTGACTCTACAAATTGTAAATTTTTTGAGAAAATATAATGCATCTGGAAATACAAACCGGCAAATGAAAATTCATCTTACAGATTAGATGTGTGTTTGTGTGTGTGTGTGTGTGTGTGTGTGTGTGTGTGTGTTTGCGTGCATGTGCATGGGTGTTTGAAAACAAGGTGCAGTGTCTGTGAGAGGGAGAGAGAGACAGAGTGTGTTTGTGAGAGAGTGACGGGGAGTATGTGTGTCTTTGGGAGGGAGAGAGAGGGTATGCGTGCTTGTGAGAGAGGGGAGAGTATGTGTGCGCATGTGAGCGAGGGGGAGTGTGTTTGTTTGCGGGGAGGAGAGGGTGAATTTGCATGGGTATATTTAAAGGGGAGAGGGAAATGATGTGTGTCTCCTTGTTAAAAACGGGCAGATTTGGCAGATTCCTTTCCCCACACACACTGTGTGGTTTCAGAGCTTCCCGTCTCTGCAGCCTCTGTTCCATTTGTTGTTCATGTTACAGACCCAGATGCTGAAACTACAGTCTCCATGCTTCATCCAGAGTTGGTTCAGCAAATCCTCAGGTCTCCCTGAATGTATTTTGCAGCTCACAGCACAACTTCCAGCAAACCATTCCCATCACCTCCACTAACCTTTCCATAACAGGAGTCACTCAGAACCCCCTCAGCTCCAAGTTAGAGACCTGGGCCTTGACAATAATTCTCGACGGGTTTCCTTATGTTATGGCCCGCACAATCATCTGAGAGGAACAAACACAGGCTTGCAGTGGTCATGCACAGACCAAGTTTCAAAGACGTGTCTCAAAGCTCCTGGACCCCCTTTCCAACATGGAGCAACAGCCTGCCACATACCATTGCATTTTGTCTGAGCTTCACAATGCCAGCACTCGATAAACCCGGGAGCCAAAAAACAACACCAGGGAAAGGTACAGAAAAAACAAATAATTAATTAACTGATAGCATGTTGTGAAAATATGGATAAGGAGACGGGGAGTGGGAGTAACTGGAGAAGTGAGAGAATGGTGTGTCCAATCACATAAATGAGAGCATTCAATAAAATTATTGCCAGATCACTTGAAACGCTTAGTTACATCAAATTATGAATCTGCCTCACAGAACGATCCCAGACACCATAAACTGGGACAAGGGACCAGCCAGAATGGAGAGATATGCACACCATACTAGTGGACTACTCTATAAACGTGACTACCTGCCCAGCATGGGGACCATTGCAAACATTTGCCAGTAGATTGCTAATATACTTGCACGACAAAAATGCCTTGCACGGGAAAATTTGTAACCCATGTAGTGAGTGACGGTAAATGGGCTCCCACAAATGTATGGCTCTCTATCTCCACTGCCGAAATATAAGGCAAGAGATTGCGTGTGTGTGTGTGTGTGTGTGTGTGTGTGTGTGTGTGTGTGTGTGTGTGTGTGTGTGTGTGTTGGTGGTAGTAGAGATGAAAATTATTATTTGAGACAGAATAGACATAGAGGAAATCTGTTTAAATGTGAACAACTGACAGGGCTTTGTGTCATTAACAGAGCGAGACAGAGGACCATGTCACAGACAGAGGTGACGACGTGCTTTTGAATATTAAAATAAAGGCATTGCCAGACCCAACAACAATATAAAGCTGTCCGTACAGGATTGATGGGATTTTGGTCTGCCTTTAGATACAAGCCATGGAATACCGACTCAGATTTGGTTAAGCAGCAGCCGGTTATTCGCTTTATTAAGATTGTGTATCATAGCTGAAGGTTCAAACAGCAGATGGGATGAACCAGTGAAGCATAATCTGCAGTTGTCAATAGTTAAAATTAGGAATGGTCAGGATATGGTGTCAGTAATCAGCTTGGGGCCAAATGGATCACCGTAGTTGTGACTTGTCTGTTTTAGCCTCAGTTATTGGCGAGGGATGAGATGGAGTCAAAGGAAGGAAATGGAGTTTGCATCCAGAACAGAAGACAGTGACCTCCAAGCTTTCAACGTTTAAATAGCAAGGGCAGTGATGCAATGCATCCTGGTTCATACCTGAAAGTGAGTAGGTCAACCAACAAGGCCCAGTGCCAGAACTAAAGAAGAAGAGAAAGAATGAACAAGTTCACTGCTGTTTGTTCTGGTTTGGAGCGTGAATACTTACAAAGTAAATGAAAAGAACAGTAATACAGTCGCACATGGTTAATGCAAATAATAAATCAACAGTGAAACTTACCAGGAACACCAACAATAGCCAGGATAGGATAAAAAAAATATTGAATAATGTGAAGTGCACATAGCATCCGCAGATAAAACGGCCACCAATAATATGTAGAAAACATCCAAACAAAATAGGATAAACTCCTTTCCATTGTTGGAATTTTCCAGGCAAATGTTCTCAGACTCTGATCCGTTGTTGGAACATTCCAGTCTATGGTCCTCAGATTCTGATCCATTGTTGTAACTTTCTAGTCTAATGTTCTCAGTTTCTGATCTCTCCCTCTCTCTCTGGAGCAGCCGATCCCTGTTAGTGCTATCGGTGATTCTCCCACCCAGACTATGGGATAACATATTGAATGGAGCCCTTTTATCATTAAAAGATGGAAACCCTCTACTGGGACAATGAGAATCCATGGAGACTGACATTAGTCACGGTCACCAAACAAACAGGTTCAGTTAACCAGTTCCTTACATCATTTGACATAACACAATGAACAAGAACATTTACTCGGTTTGGATGGAATGGATGAGGGTTGCTGAGGGATAGACCATAAATCTTTCAAACTTTTTAATCTGTCTTCCCTATATATGGGAGTATTATCGGAACACTGCACTGTTATATATGTTTCAACCCGTTTATAAAAGGAGCCTTTGGTAAGGCAAAAATGACGTTGAGGGATGTGAATATTCTGTACTTGGTAAGATAGCCAGCAATATTACGTTTCAGCCACGGAGGGTCTGTGCTTAATTTTGACTCACAAGAAAATGCAAAGGGCTTCCTGTACACATTAACTTAGACTGGCTGGTTCAAATAATATGGACTATTGTGCTCCCTTTGTTTTCTCTGGGCTTTGCCTGGTTTACCTCGTTCTGGTTTTTATTTAAGTATGTGGCGTCCCATGTTTCCATTTTCTCTCTCGTCCTTTCTTCCTCCGCTCCCATTATCCTTTGTTTTTTCTATCATTTGCTTTTTGTTTATTTCTTAGTACGGAATGGGAAAGGGGGTTGGGGCAGGTGGGGGTGGTTACATTTTGTTTCACCAGGACCGTCTCGGGTGAAGGTATGGATGGGACGGGGTTAAATGCCCACTTTTAATTTTCTTGTTGTGAGATCCGTGGTACCGTTATCTAACTTTGTTTTGTCTGGGTTGGGAGTGGCTTCAGCTAGGAGGAGCCATGGGGGATTAGTGGTGGTATGAGCGTCCCCTGTGAGCAAGGGGGATAGTCTCTGCTTATTTGTGTTCCACGTTGGTTCATGGTAGAAGTTGTTGTTAGAAGTTTTGATTTGGTTGTTTTTGTCGTTATATTTTCACATTTATACGAACTGTTTACAGCTTTCCCTTGGAGGGCTATAAATGGGCTTCTTCACCCAGTGGGTCATGGGCTGCTTCGGATGGTTATGGCTAAACACTCGTTTAAATGGTGCACCTGGAATGTTAAAGGGAACTATTCACTGATTAAGAGAAAAAATATATACGTTCAAACGTTTAAAAGGAAATGGTTGATGTAGCCTTGCTGCAGGAAACACATCTAACCGATAAGGAGCATTTGAAGTTCCAGCAGGGAAGGTTCGGCCAGGTGTTTTTTTTTAATCCTTTCATTCAACAAGGAGAGGAGTAGATTCACTCATTCATGAGAACCATTCACTTCAGTTGTTTGACCAAATTAAGAATGAATGTGGGTGGTCTCTGATCCTGAAAGCTTTAACTCATGGAGAGGAATATGGGACCTTGATTAATATTGCCCCCTCAAATTACATATAAATCCGCTCTCCTGGTTGATGATCCTTGGGGTACATCATACAATTAAGGGGAGACTTGAACTGACGTATGGACCCTGAGGTGGATAGGATGTCGAGGGGTCTCGCGGGTATTTCCCCGCCATCTAGGCAGCTGGTGGACCTGAACAATTAGCTGGGTTGGTGGATGTGTGAGATGTCTTCAGCCTGAACATAGGGACTTCACCTTTTTTCTAACCCACATAAATACTATACTAGGATTGACATGTTGTCTGCCCCATTGGTCTTTTTTAAAATCGGTGCTGTCCTGTAGAATTGGGAACTTAGCCATTTCTGATCATGTGGCAGTGTACATGGAGGTCAAGAATGATGGCAATGGGACAGGCTCACGGCACTGGCACGTGGATCCTTTCCTCCTGAAGGATAGCAAATTCATTGAATATTTTTTCAGGGGAATTTATTTTTTTTGGGACATTAACTTGTGTACGGACAGTAATCCGACGGTGCTCTGGGAGACTGCCAAGGCCTATACAAGGGATTTAATTATTTCTTACTCGGCGACTCAGAAGTAGCAGAAGGGAGAGCAGCAGCGTACGCTTGAGGCTTGTCTGAAGACATATTTTGGCAGATTGTCTGTAACTTAATTGCAGTAGATTACAGCCCTCAGGACTTCTCTGAATGCTGCACTCGCCCAGAACAGTGAGATTTCCTTTGCGAAACAGAAGTTATTAGAGCATGGTGATAACCAAGTAGATATTAGGCAATCTTGGCCAGAAAAAAGATTGCTACTATTATCACCCAAGATCCCAAAAAAATTAATGCAGAGTTCAGGAACTTCTACTCTGGGTTGTTCTAGTCAGCGGGCTGGGAATACTGATTGGAGACGATGGAGTCATTTTTAAGACCTTGAACCTGCCAGGTGTAATATCAGAGCAAGCGTCTCTTTACAATGCCCCTCTGATAATCCGAATGATACACGAGACAGTGAGCCAGTGCCAGAGTGGTAAAGCCCCCGGCCTAGATAGATTTTCGGAGTGAGTTTTGAAGGAGTTCAGAGACAGGCTGGCTGGGCCAATGTTGGATATGTACAATTATTCGTACAGTCAGGACTGCCTCCCATCCTCGCTCAGAGAAGGAAATATTTCTCTAATTCTCAAGAGAGGGAAAGACCCAGAGGATTGTACTTTGTATAACCCTATATCATTGTTACATATGGAATTTAAAATTTTGTCAAAAATGCCAGCTTTGAAGCTGGAGAAGATCTTGGCCATAATTGTGGAAGAGGTCCATTTTTATTAGGGGCCAAATGGTCCTCTGATAATATTAGAAGAGTGTTAAATTTGGTTCCAGTGTGCCAGCAAGATTTGATTCCAGACTCGGGATTCTCCCTGGATGCAGAGAAAGCATTTTACCGTATGGAGTAGATGTGCATCTTTTATGACCTTGAATGGTTTGGTCTTGGAGGGGTCTTTGCCAGGTGTTATATAGTGACCCGAAAGCAGCGGATTTCACTAATGGTAATTAGTGGATTTCACTAATTTTAGTATTGACAGCGGTAGCCAACAAAGTTTCCCCCCTTTCACTGTTACCACTTACATTACTGATTGAGACTTTGGCAGAAGCCATCCGGAGGGACGCCAATATCACTGCCATGGAGAGGGATCAGGAAGGCATAAGATCACCCTTTAAGCAGATGGCGTTCCTCTTTTTCTAACTAACCCAATGATATCTGTTTAATACGAATGATGAATTTATTTGGCTCTTTCTCAATTTTATGAAATCGGAGGCCATCCCTGTTGGGGGTCTTAATAGAGTACCCGACCTTGGGGTGGAAACTGATTCCCTTCCAGATGGTCGCAATGAGGTTTAGGTATTTTTATCACCCATGCCTTCGATCAGTTATATAAAGCTAACTTGTTGCAGTTGCTAGAGAAGATAGGACGAATTTTCAATATCCTGTTTGGGTTAGCTCTGGTTCAATTGAATGTCCTTCCTTGTTTATGATACCCCATGTCAATGCTCCCTTTGACGCTGCCCAGGCTGGCGCTACGGAGGCTTTCATTTGACGTCAAAGATGGCCTCCTATTAACCTGGACAAGTTGCAGCTTCCACAGTGAATGGGGGCGTGTCAATTTTCCATACTTTTGTGCACTCACCATACGCGATGGATTATGTCCTTTTCGAGATTTTAACGTCGCTCGTCGACGAATGGATACCCCTATCTAGCGAAACCACAGCTAGATGATCTTCAGGGGACGGTATAAAACAACATGAATCAGAATTTCAGCGAAGCGAGGGATGAGCTGGGTTTTTCAACAATTAGACTATGTTACCACTCATCACCTGTTGTGTGTAGCGTGTACTTCAATTATTTATCACCGCTATTACCCATCACCCTTACTATGTCACTTAAAATACTATAATTTTATTATTAAAATGTGTAAAATTTAAAATACCAATTTAAATTAAACCTATTTAAATTGCTAATTAACGTTATTAAAATATTTAAATTTTAAAATTTAACATTAAAAAGTTATTAAATTTTGCCCAGAAAAATCGGTAGCAACTTGAGAGTAAAAGATAAAACAAGGTTTGTGATATTCTGAGTGAAAGATTTATATTTGATGTTTCCGAGGTCTTTCATTAATTCCATGTTCTTCTCGAACCATTTCCCTTGGGAACCTATCACAAAACCATAAAAAGATATATTTCCTCCTCCGGTGAGGTCCATTATCTTCTTTTCTAGATGTTTATATTTGCTTTCTTTTCATCCCAAGCCGACTCAAGAGAGTCAATCTGTAGGTCCGTTCTAATAGTAACGTCCACCATGACAATCTGATGTTTCTTCTTAAAAATTAAATCCGGAATCCAAAGTTTTCCAATATTATCTTTGATTTGTGGTTCTATATAAATTATCCACCCATTCTTCCTAACAAACTTGACTAATTCCTCTCATATCCTATTATGTCATTTAGTTCTCATACTTTTAACGTATGGACACCATCCAGAAAGATGTGCAAACGTCTCCGAAGTATCATTACACCTCCTGCAATTCTTGATGTCGAACGGCCTTCCGTATGACAATGATGCCCATGTTGGAAATAAATTTGTTCTTAACAAGATCGGATTAATAACTTTGGACGTCTTCATAAATGCAATTTCGTCAACCAATTGTTAGATATATAATCGTTTTTATAATAATGGACACCTGCCCCTTGACAGGGGAGGGCCATCCACCTCTGTAATTCAATGGATCTCCAATTTGCATAATTTGTACTGCGAAATTCTTCCATCTCATCCTCACCATCTTCCTCGATAATTCTGTCTTCACCCAATTGCCGATTTATATTCGGGTTCCAGATATTTTCCAGCACTTCTAATTTACTAAATTTATACATTTTCACAGGCACCCTATCACCCTCGAACCAAAACGAGGCATGCAAAATTTTGTCCTCGGATTTATGTATCGTTCCATACTTCCTCAAAATCAAGATTGGGATGAAGGTTGACCATCTGTTTAATGCAAGGCCACCATCACAGGACTCAGCATATGACACTCCATCCTTGATGGATTGCGGGAGGTGTAAAATTTCTTTAAGTGTGCTTTTAATTATGTTGTCTAGTTTATTAAGATAATCAATTGAAACTTCTGATAAAACGACATAATAATGCAACCTAGGAATAAAATACGTTTTTAAAAGTTCTAATTTTTGCACAGGTTTTAAAGGGGATTTTTAAAAAAAAATTCCTATCCATATGTTTAATTGGCTTTCCCGGTCTGATTGGCTTACGCCAATCCATGAGTCTATCTTAGCTCCTATGTATTTATCTGTGTTTCCCGGGTCTATAAACTTTATATTCCCTTCATTTAGCTTCCAATTTGCTTTATCGTTATATATGAATGTCTTATTCTTATTAGTAAAGTAGAATCATTTCGTTTTATTTATGTTAACCTCCATTCACGTATTGTTCCAAAATCTTTCCACAAGTTTTAGATTATAAACCATACCATCATAGATTAACTAATTAGAGCTATATCATCTGCGAATGCTAATGTTGCGCAGTGATAGATTTCTCTCTCTAATCCTAAAAATATTCCTTTCTTCCTCTCTTCGATGGTACTTATCAAAGGGTCCATTATTATATTAAAAAGAATTGGTGACAATGCTTCCCCTTGCTTGACATCTCTTAAAATTTTAATTTTTCCAGTCTTACAATTTAAACCTTCTACTTGAGTTAAATTATTATCCAATAAATTTGTAATCAATTTAATAAGTATTAAAGGGAGCTGGAGTCCTTTAAGGGCAGTTATAATTAGTTTATGGCCTACTGTATCGAAGGCTTTTGCTAGATCCACAAAAAACACCGCTAAATCTCTTTTATTCTTTTTATCACCATTAATAATATTTTCCAGGATTTTAATGTTTTCCTCACATCCTGCTACATCAGCCATAAAGCCTTTCTGTCTTTTGTTTAAATTTTATCACTTTACTTAATCTATTCGCTTTAATTTTTGTGAATAACCTCAGCATAATTGGCCTCCAATTATTAATATCTCTCAACCCTTCTACTTCACTCACTTTCGGAATCAATACCTACTTACCTTTATTTGATCTGGGATTTGTCTGTTTTTATCCAAATAACATATAATCTAGGAAGTACCGTATTGTTTTTTATTGAATATCTTAATTATCACTTTCAGCGTTATCCTATCTGGCCCTGCAGTGGTTTTCACGTCCATTGCCTTTACGGCTTGATTCACGTCCTCCACCGTTACAGGACCGGTCAGAATTTCACCGACTGATCCCTCATCTTGACTTTTATATTTAGCAAAACCTCTCAAGTTAATTTTATCATTAGGGTTAGATAATCTCTCTTTATAATAATCTTCTAACTCTTCCTTACTAAGGGGGCATTCGCACTTGACTGGGGCCCCCATTAGGGTTCTCGCTAGGTATTGCCTCTTAGCTTTGTATAAAACCTGAATTTCTTTAAATTTGCCCTTCTTTCTACTATGTCTTCTTTCAGCTTTCTTTTCCTTCCTATTTCTTCTCTGTCCACTATCCCTTTGCTTAAAACCTACTCGTTTAACATAGTCCACTTTCTTAGAATTAAAATCTTCACTATTCTTTTCTAATTTATCCATTATCCTACCCATGATATTGTCGTAGTCCTTAATAGTACCTTTATTCCTACCCATGTCATCTTCTACTATTTTAATTAATTCTGTTAGTGACCTACCATTATAACCTAATTTTTCTGTAGTATTATTATTATCCTGATGACTTCTCATCTGTTCCTCTTTCCTCTACTACCATATCTACCTCCTGGTCACTATTCTCCATTTCATTATTATCACTAATATTAAGGACCAATTCTTGATCTTTACCCTTGTCATTTTTGGGTGAATTGTTTGCCGGGTGGTGGCGGGGGGGGGGAGGTCATGATGAATTTTGAGCAGCTCAGCCAGGAATATGAGATATCTGTGAGGAGCCTCTTTTGTTACTTTCAGCTTCAGGACTTTATACAGAAAAAGACTATATTAATGGTTCGTCTCTGAAATTCAGATATGGAGACGAGAGTGCTTCAGAGTACGGGCACACTCTCGGTCAGAGCCTTCTGACATTTATTAGGAGGTAGTGTCTCAAAGGACATACACCACAACAGGAAGAGGCTATTCAACCCCTGGAGCCTGGTTTACAGTTACGGGAGGAGGCCAGTCAGCTCCTCGAGTCGATAACACTGGGCACAGAGTAGGCCATGCAGCACCAGTACCCTGTTATGCAGCAATAGGATCAGTCTATTCAGCCTCCTCAAGTCTGTAACATAGGAACTGGAAGAGGCCACACAGGGACTGGAGATTGGTGCACTGGGATACCAGGAGGACATTCAGTCCAATCGAGCCTGTTGCACGGGAAATGCAGAAGGATGCAATCTATGAGATTTCTTATGGGAAAGGAGATAGACGTTTACCTCACGTGTCTGGTGTATGGGAACAGAAGAAGGCCAATCATTCCCTCAGTCCTATATCAGGGATGCAGGAGAGAGCGTTCAGTATCTCCATTCTGTGATGGAGGAATATGAACAGTTTTTTTCAGCCCATCAAACTGTTATATAGCAACAGGAAGATTGCATAAGCCCTCACGGCTCTTACGCATCAATAGGAGGAGGAAATGCAGACCATCGAGACTGTGATGTGGAACACCAGAAAGACATCAGCCCACCGATTTTGTGCACCAGGAACAGAATGAGTCCATTCAGCGACTCCGACCTCTTACAGAGCAATCAGAGCAGGTCATTTCACGCCATGTGCCAATTACACAGGATTGGAGCAAACAAAGAGATTATACAGCAGTAAGAATTTAGAATGATCACCTTCACGATGGAATATATAGTAGTGAGAAAACTGTTCAAATTTAAGAAATATTGTTAAAGTCGATTATTCAGGAATTAATGACAAGAAATTTGAAAAGTCAAAGCACAATCCATCAGAATCAACATGATTTCGATCATGAGGATCTGAGAGATGAAATATTTGGACTTCCAGAAGGCACTGAATAGCTCTGCACAAATGATTAATCTGCAGATTACGATCGTTTACGGTTAAAAGTAATTTTTCAGCTTGGATACAGGCTTAGTGAAGCAACAAAATGCAATGAGATGGAAACATATGGGTTATTTTCTGTTGATAAAAATCAACTTTTAGGAAACCATATGTCTTGGTCCCCAGGCCTTAACTATTTACAATCTACAGTCTTAAGTAGTTGAGAGGATAGAACATGTTATAACCAAATTAACAGATGACACTAACTCAGGTGAGAAATTGTAATGAAGATGCAAGAAGTTAGAAAATGTATATGGATAGGTTGGGACAACATTAGACAGAAGAAACTGAACAACGAAAAGTATGAGTGTATCCGTTTGGATCAGTGCAGCAGAAAGACAAATTATTATCCAAATGGAGAGAGACTTCAGAATGATTAGGTACAGAGGGATCTGGCTGTCTGCGTCCATACTAGAGAATACTCCGATGTCGGTACAGCAGATAATGAGAAAGGCAAGTGCAACTTTGTCATTTATTTCTAAAACAATCGATAATAAAGGGAGGGAAATGTGAGATCACAACTGAGTACTGTGTGCAGTCTTGGTGACCTGACTGTAGGAGGGATGTATTTGCCATGGAGGCAGTTCAGAAGTGGTTTACTCGATTTACTCCAGAGATGAGGAGATTGTCCTCTGAATAGAGATTGAGCAATTCAGGCCAACACTGCCTGGAGTACAGCAAAATGAGAGGAGATGTCGGAGGTCTGGACGATGTTCAAGGTGATTGACAATGTAGATGTGAAGTGGATATTTCCTCATGTGGGACAATCTCGAACGATCCTAAAACCATAGTTTTAGGATGAGGTGGGGGAGAAATGAAACAGGGATAAGGAGAACATACTTCTGTCACAGGGTTGGGAATCTGTGTAATTCACTGCCCCAGAGTGCAGTAGGTGCTGGGATATTGAGTAAGTGAAGGAATATGGAGAGCAGACGGGAACGTGGAACTGAAGCCACAATGACATCAGCTATTATTGTATTCAATGACAGAAGAGGAGTGAGGGGCTGGATTGCTGAACTGATGCTCCTCGTTCGTATTCAGCGCTTTGAATGTGTTACACATAAATGGGGGAGGACTGGTTATCAGACAGGAAACAGGCACTCCAAATACATCAGCTTTAGTCAGTTTGTCAGAACGTCACCAGTGGAGTCACACAGTGACCAGTGCTGGGTCCACAGCTCTTTACAATCTGTATCAATGATCAGGAGGAGTGGAACAAATGTACTGTAACTATGCATGCCGATTAAACTAAGATAAACAGGAACCTAAATTCTCAAGGGAAGGTGGAGAGTCTGTAATTGGATATTGGGCTTTTGCCCGAAACGTTGATTTCGCTGCTCGTTGGATGCTGCCTGAACTGCTGTGCTCTTCCAGCACCACTAATCCAGTATTTGGTTTTCAGCATCTGCAGTCATTGTTTTTACCTTGTAATTGGATATTGACAGGTGAGGTCAATGGATAAAAGTTGAGCAAATGAGATTAAAGATAATATATATTCTGTCATTTTCTTTCGGAAGAATGGTAGGTAGTATTTTACTGAAACGGAAAAATTCTACAGGACTCAGTGATGCAGTGTGTACTGGAGGATTCATCCTGACCCGATCAGACACGGGAAGTGTTGCTCCATCTTCCTGATGTTCCTAGGGACCCCATTGCTCTCAACCACCATATATATCCTCCGTCTCCAAATGCTGATGTTGACGTCGGCATACTGAGAGATGATGGATCTGTCAACCACTCCTGCCTGGAAAGTTCGGGATCACAGAAGCTGAGTGAAACAGTGATCCTGGCAGCACCGTCCTCCCCCTGGTGTGAAGATGCAGATCGTGTTGAAGGAAGTGACACCACTCTGTGACCAGGTCCTTGTTCAATCAGGGTCCCCTCACAGTCTGCTCCTGAGTTAAATGTAACTTGGGAAGTTGTTCCTGGAAAACCCAGTGTGGGTACAGCAGAACCCTTTCCCCAAGCACACTCACTCTGTGGTTTCAGATCTTCCTCTCTGTGCAGCCTCTGCTCCATTTGTTGTTCATCTTACAGACACAGATGTTGTAACTACAGTCCCCATGCTCCATCCAGTGTTGGGTCACCAAATCCTCATGTCTCCCTGAATGTCTGAGGTAGCTCACAGCACAGCCTCTAGCAAACCATCCACTAACCTCCACTAACGTTTCAATAACAGGAGTCAGTCAGAAGCCCCTCAGCTCCAAGTTAGATGCCTGCTCTTTTACAATTATACTCGAGAGATTTCCTCATGTGACTGACTACACAATCATCTGAGAGGGAGAAGCACAGGGGTTCAGTGGACACGCACAGTCCAAGGTTCAAAGGCGTTTCTAAAGCTGCCGGAACCCCTATCCAACATGAAGCACCACATGGGGCACACCGGCAAGTGAACAGCAGTCAAACACACACCCCTGCCCATGGAGCAGGACTTGGGACACACCAGGAAGTGAGCAACAGTCAAACACATACACCCCTGTCAATGGAGTACCACATGGTGCACACCAGGAAGTGAACAGCAGCCAACCACATACACCACTGGCCATGGGGTACCACATGGGACAGACCGGAAAGTGAACAACAGTCCAGCACACACACCCCTGTCCATGGAGCACCACACGCGGCACAGTAGGAAGTGAACAACAGCCCAGCACACACACGCCTGTCCATGGAGCACCACATGGAACACACCGGGAAGTGAACAGCAGTCTGATACATACCATTTCATTGTTTCTGAGCTTCACAATGCCAGCTCTCAATACACTAGGGATCCAAATGGGACCCACAGCCAGGACGTACAGGAGACCACGAGCCATACGTTTTGCACATTGTTTCTGAGCTTCATAATGATTTCCCCAGGATTCCAGGGACATGAGCACCAACGGCCAGGTGAAGGTATAGAAAGACGGATATTCATGTTATAATTGGATGATTACTTGATCGACAAGTTCAATAAACATGGCTCTTCTCAGAAAAATGGGATTAACTGGATGAGTAGTACTTTCTTAGGTCCAATAACAAAAATAAGAATATAAAGCCAATGTGCAGAAAAATCAGCTGAAATCCACGTCACAGAATCAGACACCATAAACCAGATGATATATCTGTGCAGCATGTAGCAGTGTTCAGACCAGGCTAGTGTACTGCACAATACAACCCAGCAATCTGTGCAGCCCAAACCAGTCCATGAACTGCCTCTCCAGCACTGGGAGCTATGCATTGAACAGCAGTGAATTGTTATGTAAACCAGGAGCATTTACCCTCCCAGCATGTACTGCGGTGTACACCACCCCAGGGGATGGATCTGTAAACCAGGAGTAATTACCCTCCCAGCATGTAGGACTGTGTACACCACCCCATTGCATTGTTCAGTAACACTGTGTTAGATCACTGCCCAGCGAGGGGAAACCTGCAGCCCATGCTGGAAGTGACGGGATGTGCAGCTCCAATCCATTTGTAGCTCCATATCTCCATTGTATCAAGAGGAAGGAGGAAAATGACTTAGGGTTAAGTAAGCAAGGATCAGACAAGGCTCTAGAGGGTTACAAGGTCTTCAGGAAGGAAGTGAAGAATAATCTCAGGAGAGCAAGAAGCGGGCATGAAAAAGACTTGGTGAGTAGGATTAAGGTAAAACTTAAGATGTTCTATACTTTTGTGAGGAACAATATGATTGCTTTAGTGAGGGTCGGGCTCAACAGGATAGTGGAGGGAACTTGCGCCAGGAGTTGGAGGAGATAGGAGAACATAGAACATAGAACACTACAGCGCAGTACAGGCCCTTTGGCCCTCGATGTTGCGCCAACCTGTCATACCAATCTGAAACCTATCTAACTTACACTATTCCATATACGTCCATATGCTTGTCCAATGACAACTTAAATGTGCTTAAAGTTGGCGAATCTACTACTGTTGCAGGCAAAGCATTCCAAAGCTCTCTCTTTAGGTCTTTCCTGGCTACCTTGTAACCCTCAAGTGCCCTAACTGAGCCTTCACATCCCATCCTAACATAAGTCACCGTCTTCCTCTTGACCAGAGATTCCATTTCATTCGTAAACCACCACTCCCGCACTCTAGAGCTTCGTCCCTGCCTGACAGATACACACATATCAATGACAAACAGTAGCTTTTCCTTGAATAAGCTCCACAATTCTAATGTGCCCATCCCCAACAGTTTCCTTCCCCATCATATGCTTCCTAAATCTTGCCTAATGGCAACGTAATTGCCTTTCTCCCAGCTGTAACTCTTACACAGTGGTATACACCTATCCCTTTCTATCACTAAACTAAACGTAACAGAATTGTGATTGCTATCACCAAAGTGCTCATCTACTTCCAAGTCTAACACCTGGCCGGGCTCATTACCCAGTATCAAAACTAATGTGGCTTCACCCCTTGTTGGCCTGTCTATATACTGTGTCAGGAAGACCTCCTGCACTCACTGGACAAAATCTGACCACTCTATAGTACTCGTACTATAGTGTTCCCTTCTAATATTTCAAAATTTGAAGTTCCCCATTACATCTACCCTGTCTCTGTCACTCCTATCGAGAATCATCTTTGCTATCCTTTCCTCTATATCTCTGGAACTATTCGGAGGCCTAAAGAAAACTCCCAACGGGGTGATGTCTCCTTTCCTGTTTCTAACTTCAGCCCATACCACCTCAGTTGACGAGTCCTTAAACATCCTTTCTGCAACTGCAATACTGTCCTTGACCAACAATGTAACAAATCGCCCTCTTTTACCATTTTCTCTGTTCTTACTGAAACATCTAAATCCTGGAACCTGCAACAACTATTCCTGTCACTGCTCTAACCATGTCTCCAAAATGGCCACAACATTGAAGTCCCAGGTACCAACCCATGTTGCACGTTCACCCACCTTATTCCGGATGCTCCTGGCATTGAAGTAGACACACTTCAAGCCAACGTCTTGCTTGCCGGTGCCATCTTGCGTCCCTGAAATTTGATTTTAGACCTCCCTACTCTCAACACTTTCTGTACTCGAACGACAATTTTGGTTCCCATCCCCCTGCTGGATTAGTTTAAACCCACCCCAAAAGCCTGAGAGAATTCCACACACCACCCCCCCGCCCCCCCAGGAGATTGGTGCCCCTCTAGTTCAGATGAAGCCCATCCTGCTTGTAGAGGTCCCACCTACCCCAGAAAGAGCCCCAATTATCCAAGAATCCAAAACCCTCCCTCCTGCACCATTCCTGCAGCCTCGTGTTCACCTTCTCTCTCTCCCTATTCCTTGCCTGACTAGCACGTGGCACGGGAAAGAAACCAGAGCCAACAACTCTGTTCGTCCTAGCTCTAAGCTTCCATCCTAGCTCCCTGAATTTCTGCCTTTAATCCCCATCTCTCTTCCTACTATGTCGTTGGTGCTTATGTGGACCACGACTTGGGGCTGCTCCCTCTCCCACTTAAGGATCCGAAAAACACGATCAGTGACATCACAAGCTCTGGTATCTGGGAGGCAACACACCAACCGTGAGTCTCTCTCATCCCCACAGACCCTCCTATCCATCCCCCAAACTATGGAGTCCCCAATGACGACTGCACTGCTCCTCTTCCCCTTTCCCTTCGAAGCAGCAGGAACAGGCGCTGTGCCAGATCCCTCTACCCCACTGCTTTCCCCTGGTAAGTCCCCCCATAGTATCCAAAATGGTATATTTATTGTTGAGGTGAATGGCCACAGGGGATCCCTGCACTGCCTGCTGGTTCCCTTTCCGTCCCCTGACTGTAACCCATTTACCTTTTTCTAGTACCTGAGGAGTGACTACCTCCCTGTAACTCCTCTCAATAACTCCCTCTGCCACCCGAATGATCCGAAGTTCTCGCAGCTCCAGCTCCAGTTCCCTAACGCGGTTTTCAAGGAGCTGGAGTCAGGCGCACTTCCAGCAGATGTAGTCAGCAGGGACACTGGTGGTGACCCTTACCTCTCACATTCTGCAGGAGGAACATTCAACTGCCCTAACCTCCATTTCCACTAGTCTAAATTCCGAAAGAGACTGTTGAAAAAAAAGGAATAAAAAAAACTTGTTAACTTTCCAAGCTGTGGCACAGGTACTTTGTTTTTGGTTACAGGAGGAGGATGGGTGTTTTAACAGATTATAAGGCAAGGTAAGCTTTTCTGGGTGTTTGCTTTAATTCACAAACGGGTTCATTGCTGTGTCATAACAGCACACTTGGAACATTGTGTTCAGTTCTGGTCGCCTTGTTATAAGAATGATGTAGAAGCTTTAGTGAGGGTGCAGAGGAATCTCTAGGGATCAACAGAAATATTGGCACACACCACACGATCGAGTGAAATATTGAGGAAGTCACCACGCGAAAAATACATACTGACAGATTCTGCACGTCTGTATAAACGTCAATGTGTCAGTGTTTGTGGTGTGTCTGTACTGATGTCTGTATATCTGTGTGCGCACGTGCATCAGTGTATTAGCATTTCTCTCTGTGTGCTTTCGTATTTGTGTGACTGCACCAATCTCTATGTGTGCCTGTGTATCTATATGCATATCTTTGTGTATCTGCGTGTCTCTACGTATCCGTGTGCACAGCGGATCTGCCAGCCTCTGTGGTTTTTAAAGTTATGCATGTCCGCCTCTGCTGGCCTTCACACTCTACTGCATTGATGGCAGTGGAGGGAGAAAACCATAAGGGATTCAGTCTCGGAATTGGGGAGAGGGAGGTCGATCATAGCACCATCCAAATTAACAGCGCCCATCTGCACATGCACTACGACACACACAGTTGGGTGTAGGGAGGATCATAATTGTACTGAGGACATTCAGAGTGGCGAATGCTCCTGAGTTATATCTGTGCTCTCTCTGCAATGTGAAAGTGATTTGTCTTTGAAGATTATTCGTTACACAGAGTATACACATTACAGAATATTTCCACTGCAACTGCATCCAAGCAACTCTGACCAAATCATCTGTAAGGTGATGCGATGAATTTATTACATGTTCTTTAAATTGAAATATTCTATAATTCATCCCGACAAGGTGTAAGTGAGAAAGTATTGAAAAGTCCTGAAACTGGCCCAGTGGTGGTGGTAATATATCTAGGTATCAGACAAAACTGTTCTGTGCATCCAAAGATATTTGCAAAACCAAGCAGCTGTGCAATGTGAGAGATTCACAGTATTTGATGTCCTCTGATAGAAAAAAAACTGACACTTGTGCAGTGGCATGGGGAGACCAGCAGAGGGTGGAATTGTATGACTATAAACTTAACAGGGACAGACGTAAAGGTGGAAGTGGGGAGTAAGGGTTTATCTCAATGTCAAATGGATTTACCCCCAAAATCACAGAGCCTTCATTTCAGAGAGATGCACACAAACATACATCGACACATTAAACACACAACACGTATACATACCGATATGGACACTTACACACAAACACATGCACACGCCCGCACACAGACACCGTGTTTTCTTTAAGATAGAGATAAGTATGTTTTTCATGAATAAGGGAATCAATGGTCAGTTGGTGAAGGCAGGAGAATGTGGCTGAGAAACATTTTAACTGTGATCAAACGTCACAGCAGATCCAAGGGGCGAAATGGCCTAATTCTGTTCCAATTTCCGATTTTGTGAAGGGATCCATTTTGGAAGTCGAATTTGAATGCCGATTACAGGGTCATATGTAGGATTCGTCGCAGTGTGGAGGAACAAACGGATATTGGAGTCCATGTCTGTAGGTGTCTCAGTTGCCACCTAAGTTGATAGGGTTGTTAAGAAGGCTTATGGTGTGTTAGTTTTCATTAGCAGGTGGACTGAATTGAAGAGCCGCAAGATTATGCTGCAGGTCTATAAAACTCTGGTGAGACCACATTTGAAATGTTCTGTTCGCCTCAGTAAAGAAAGGATATGGAAGCTTTAGAATGGGTGCAGAGGAGATTTACCAGAATGCTGCCTGGACGAGAGGGCTTGTCTTATGAAGAAAGGTTGAGGGTGCTATGGCTTTTCTCATTGGAGTAAAGAAGGATGTGAGGTAACTTGATAGAGCTGAACAAGATAGTGAGAGTTACAGACAGAGTAAATAGCTAGAGACATCCTCCCACGAATGATGGTCACGAGGTAAGCATAATTTTAAGGTGTTTGGAGAAAGGTTTTGGAAGATGTCAAAGGCAGTGAGACACCATGCCCCCCTATCCGTCCCCCAAAAACAGGTCCCAGGTACTGTGAGACAGCCGCGCTAACCACTGAGACACCATGCCTCCCCTCCCCATCCCCCCCAAACCGGGTCCCTGGTACCGTGAGACAGCCGCGCTAACCACTGAGACAACATGCACCCCCATCCCCATCCCCCCCAAACCGGGTCTCTGGCACTGTGAGACAGCCGAAGTAACCACTGAGACATCATGTCCCCCTCCCCCTCCCTCCCAAACCGGGTCCCTGTTACTGTGAGACAGCCGTACTAACCACTGAGACACCATGTCCTCCTCCCCCTCCCCCAAACCAGGTCCCTAGAACTGTGTGACAGCCGTGCTAAGCACTGAGACACCTAGCCCCCTTCCCCTTCCGTCAAACTGGGCCCCTGGTACTGTGGGACAGCCGTGCTAACCACTGAGACACCAGCTCCACTCCAAAACCAGGTCCCTGTACTGTGAGACAGCCGTGTTCACCACTGAGACACAATGCCCCACCTCCCTTCCCCCCCAAACACGGTCCCTGGTACTTTAAGACAGCTGTGTTAACCACTGAGACACCATGTCCCAATTCCCCACCCCCATCCTCCAACCGGGATGCTGGTACTGTGAGACAGCCGTGCTCACCACTGAGACACCATGCCCCCCTCCTCTCCCCACAAACCCGTTCCCTGGTACTTTGAGACAGCTGTGTTAACCACTGAGACACCATGTCTCAATTCCCCACCCCCACCCCTCCAACTGGGTCCCTGGTACTTTGAGACAGCCGTGCTAACCACTGAGACACTATGCCCCCTCCCCCTCACCCCAACCAGGTCCCAGGTACTGTGAGACAGCCTTGCTAACCACTGAGACACCATGACCCCCTTCTCCCTCCCCCCAATCCGGGTCCCTGGTACTGAGAGACAGCCGTGCTAATCACTGAGACACCATGCACCCTCCCCCTCTTCCTGTCCCCCAATCCGGGTCCCTGGTACTGTGAAACAAGCATGCTAACCACTGAGACACTATCACCCATTCCCGCCCCCTCCCCCAAAACGGAGTCACTGTGCTCGGTAATACTGGGGAAATGTAAATAAAAGTGATGAGCTTAGAGCTATGATGTTGTGGCCATAACAGAGACATGGATTTCTCAGGGGCAGGAATGGTTGCTGGATGTTCCAGGGTTTAGAACATTTAAAAAGAATAGCGAGGAGGTAAAAAGAGGAAGGTGTGTAGGAATGCTAATCAGAGAGGGTATCACAGCTACAGAAGTTAACATTATCGAGGAAGGTCTGCCTACTGAGTCAGTATGGGTGGAAATTAGGAACAGTAAGGCAGCAATCACCTCACTAGGGGTTAATTACAGGCCCCCCAATAGAAGGAGGGAGATTGAAGAAAGCATAGGTCGGCAGATTTTGGACAGGGGTGAATGGAATAGGATAGTTGTAATGGGTGACTAACTTTCCCAATATTGATTGGAACCTCCTTCCAGCAGATGATTTGGAAGGAGCTGTTTTTGTAAGGTGTGTTCAAGAGGGTTTCCGAACTCAGTACGTTGACAAGCTGACGAGGGGAGAGACCATTTTGGATTTGGTGCTCGGTAATGAGCCGGGGGAGGTGTCAGATCGTGCGGTGGGACAGCATTTCGGTGATAGTGACCACAACTGCCTCATCTTCTACACAGCCATGGAGAAGGAGAGAAGCAGGCACAATGGAAGGATATTTAGTTGGGGAAAAGGAAACTATCATACTATCATACTGTTTTGCGAAGCATGGACTGGGAGCAATTGTTCCATGGAAAGGGCACTATCGACATGTTGAGACTGTTTAAGGAACAGTTGTTGCGAGTGATGAATAAATATGTCCCTCTGAGATGGCAAGAAAGGGTAAGATAAAGGAATCTTGGATGACGAGAGCGGAGGAGCTTCTCGTCAAAAGAAAGAAGGCAGCTTACGAAAGGTGAAGGAAGCAAGGTTCTTGCTCAGCTCTCGAGGATTACAGGCAGGCGAGGAAGGAGCTCAAAAATGGTCTGAGGAGAGCCAGGAGGAGGCAGGAAAAAGGCTTGGCAGGAATGATTAGAGAGAATCTAAAGGCATTTTGCACATATGTGAGGAAGAAGAGAATGATAGCATAGGGAACTTGTGTAAAGAGTCTGAGGAGGTAGGGGAAGCCATAAATGAGTTTTTTGCTTCTGTCTTTACGAAAGAAAAGGACTTTGTAGTGAATGAAACCATTGAGGAGCAGGTAATCCTGCTGCAACAGATAGAGTGAGGAAGCTGATGTGTTGAAAATTTTGACAAACATTAATATTAACAAGTCGCCAGGGCCAGACCAGATTTGACCTCGGCTGCTATGGGAAGTGAGAAATGTGATTGCTTCGCCGCTTGCGAAGATCTTTGCATCCTCGCTCTCCACCGGATTCGTACCTGAGGACTGGAGGGAGGCAAATGTAATTCCTCTCTTCAAGAAAGGAAATAGGGAAATCCCCGGAAATTACAGACCAGTTAGTCTCACGTCTGTCATCTGCAAGGTGTTAGAAAGGATTCTGCGGGATAGGATTTTTGACCATCTGGAAGAGCATGGCTTGATTAAATACAGTCAGCACGGCTTTGTGAGGGGCAGATCATGCCTCACGAATCTTATTGAGTTCTTTGAGGATGTTACTAGAAAGGTTGATGAGGGTCGAGCGGTGGATGTTGTGTATCTGGACTTCAGAAGGCATTTGATAAGATTCCCCATGGTCGGCTCGTTCAGAAGGTCAGGATGAATGGGATACAGGGAAATTTAGCTGTCTGGATATAGAAATGGCTGGTCGACAGAAGACAGCGAGTGGTTGTGGAAGGAAAATATTCTGCCTGGAAGGCAGTGGTGAATGGTGTTCCACGGGCTCTGTTCTTGGGCCTCTACTCTTTGTAATTTTTATTAAGGACTTGGTTGAGGAGATTGAAGGATGGGTTAGCAAGTTTGCAGAGGACACAAAGGTTGGAGGTATCATTTACAGTATACAAGACTGTTGCAGGCTGCAGCATGTCATTGCCAGGATGCAGAGGTGGGCTGAGAGGTGGGAGATGGAATTCAAACTGGATAAATGCGAAGTGATGCATTTTGGAAGATCGAACTTGAAAGTTGAGTACGGGACTAAAGGTAGCATTCTTAGCAGTGTGGAGGAACAGCGGGATCTTGGCATGCAGGTACATAGATCTCTGAAAATTTCCACCCAGGTGGACAGGGTTGTTAAGAAAGCAGATGGCGTTTTTGGCTTTCATTAACAGGGGGATTGAGTTTAAGAGCCGTGAGATCTTGTTGCAGCTCCATTTACTCATACCCCTATACTTATTCTCACATTTCCTCATACTCCGACACTGAATTCTCCTGCTTTTTCATATAACGATACTAATTCTGCCATTTCCTCATATCTCAGTATGATTCTCTCATTTCCTGATGTCCGAGTTCAAATCTCGCATTTAGGAGTGCCCTACTCGAATTCTGCATTTTAATAGTGACTTGCACCAAATATCTAATTTAGGTCCATCCCGCCCCACTTCTTCCATTAACTATGTAGCTGCAATGATTCTCCCATGTCGTGACCCACTGCTGTAATTCTCCAATTTTGGCGTTTACTGCATCAAATTCTCAAATTAACAATTCTGCACTAATCCACCCTTTCGTCATGAACTGAAGAAACTCTCCCACTGAGTATAGCCTTGCCCCAACTCTCCTGTTTTGCTGTTTCCTGTCAAACATCTTCCACATAATGGTTTACTGCTCAATGTTTTTTCATTAATTTCGCCCTGCATCGAATGGCCACTTTCCTGCGCTTTACAACATTTCTCCGACTTACTGATTCCTGCCCGTGTTCTCCCATTTAACTATGGTCTGTTCCAACTCTGCATGCTTTAAGTACCCCACACCAATTCTCGAATTTAATATTGCCCTGATACAATTCTCATGTTCATTGATACACAAACCAACTTCTCCCAGTGTGGGGAACGCCACTCTGACTCTCTGAGATAGTGGTGCCATACCCCAATTCGCTGTTAAAGTTCCAGTGTGCCATTTTTCCATTTTCTGGTTCGTGCAACAATTGTCCCAAATACAGCTTCACTTCTGTGCACCATTCTACCATTTTCGAATCCTGCACGAATCTTCTTTTCATCAGCAGCTGCACCTCCACCACATTTAATATTATTCAGCACCAGTTCTCCCACGTCTTCCACCAATTCTCTACTTTCGTGACATCGGCACCAACTCTCCCATTATTGATGCCCTGCGTCAATTGTCCCATTGCGTTGTTTCCTGATACACTTCCTCCACGTATTGGCTTCCATGCTCCAAAGTTTATTTTTCACTTCTTGGTGAGCGGACTCGAATCTCAACTTTACTGCTGCTTGCAAAATTGTTCCTACTCACTGATTGCCTGCCCCTATTCTTCCATTTAGAGGTGTTCTGCTAAAATTCTTTAATGAATAGGCAATTTGTACTAATTTTCCAATGTAATTGCACTGTGCAACAATTCTCCCATTTACTGATACCCAACAATTCTCCACTGCCTGACACCCTGACACCTGTCGCGGAAATTTAATCGACTCGAATCAACTGCTAGCAAGAGCAAAGGAAAGGCTTTATATTTCAACCTGTGCATGCAGAGCGGCCAATATACTTGGCAAAAGTACCTTATGTAAGGGCTGTGAACAAACTTCACATATTCGTGTTCTACTATTCTTATCACATGCTCAAGGACAAGTGTTGGGAAACATTCGAGCTCATATTTTCTCATCCCCATGCCTTGGACATAATTGTCTTTATGTTTTCCGAAGCTCTTTTCTGAACTCGGCTGCTCACAAGGACAGGTGAAATATTTGCAAAGTTCCACAAAGACAAGCTGACTCCTCGACGCAGAGTTCAGCAAAGTGTTTTCATATTTCAGCGAAGTATTAAATTTTGCAAAACATTCTCTGATAGATTTCACAGTAAATGTTAATTTTGTTAATTTTCCATTACATTTTCCAAATTTTTGTCATTTTACAACAAGGACAACAACCAAATAAAAAGCCAGATTGCTATATATCAAAAATAATTTATGAACACCAGGCATTTCCTCAGACACCACCTCACTCTAACAAAGCTTTGTGGTGGTTTTTCCATTTCCCTGATTTGCCTGATACACAGCCCATCTTCACACATCATATTCGTCAACGTCGCTGTAGGGTGCGGACAAGCAATCGGATCTTCCTTCTATGGGGCCACTGATAGTTTAACATTTCGTATCCTACTGCATTCATAAGCAAGTGGTGTAGGCAGGTACACAACTAGGGTCTTATTCAAAGCAGTATAAGTATGACCTGTCCTAAAACTCGTAGAACAATAAGGGTCCATTACCCCTATCCTCCATAAGGGACATGAGCCATCGGGAGGAGGAGTCATCTGCTCGTGGAGGAGGTCATTTAGCTGCCTTCATACCATTTATTAAACCAGTAATATTTTGGGACTCATCAGGAATATTAATACAGCACGAGGTACCTAACGTTTTGCAGACGCCCCCTCTCTTGGCCGTCAGGATGTCTCGTACTAATTGATTTTGTGTCACGGCTTCCGAACCACCATTAACTCAGTCTTAATGAGTGCTTGACCTTCCTCCGTCTCATTTGCGAATACACCATATGCGAGGATGTTCTGCGAGTGTGTACCCATTCCAATGCAGAGGGATGCCCCTTCGAGTTCGGCAATTGCTGCCTTTTAGGGCGAACACTGTTGTGTTGGTGGACAGTATCGCAGTGTAGCAGCACCCCTTTCTCCCCGGGGGAGTGGTGGTACCATTTCTCACCACCTGCCCATATTATACCTGCCATCCTGATTAGATTAGATTACTTACAGTGTGGAAACAGGCTTTTCCGCCCAACAAGTCCACACACACCAGCCGAAGCGCAACCCACCCATGCATTTACTTAACACATAACACTATGGGCAATTTAGCATGGCCCATTCACCCGACCTGCACATCCTGCTGACTGTGGGAGGAAACTCACGCAGACACAGGGAGAATGTGCAAACTGCACACTTTCAGTCACCTGAGGCGGGAATTAAACCGGGGTCTCTGGCGCTGTGAGGCAGCAATGCTAACCACCGTGGCACCATGCCGCTCATGGTCTGACCATTGAAAAAGGAACAAGCAATGTTTATGGTCGTATCATTTGTGTATGTTGCTGTACAAGAGTTATTGTTCAAGTACAGCATCAAGGTACACTGGGAGATACCCAAAAGGAGTCTCCCCCGATTGGTGCAAATACACATTTCTCCCCTGCAATCCACTATGTGGAAGGCTGTGGTCGGGAGCGTGTCAGGCTTGGGTCTGTAGTTAGCCTGGAGTTCGGGTGGTGACACGAGATTTGCCCAAATTGCCCCCCACTATCATGGTCAGGCTAGTCGCCTCCCATGGAAGCAGACAGCTGGCATTTCTCGCCAGGCTCTCAGTAATTTGCTGGGCAGTCTACCTTTGGGCTGTGTGCAAACATATCCAACAAGTATAGCCA